>NW_023494796.1:6656296-7171296 GCF_904425465.1 Colossoma macropomum | reverse complement strand
ATTTTGTCTCACAACACCCTGCATGTATCCCTCTTCCACAAATGAATTAAAATACATTTTAAGCCAAAACTCACCACAAAGCTATCATAAAACAAAATGTCAGACGTCAGACAGTGTATATCTAACCATTTCATTTAATAACTTTCTGTAAGGGAGCTTTTAGAGGTGGACGTCTGGTTCCTATCACCACCACTGTGCACTATTCTGACTCAGTAAGTTTCTCTAGAGCAGAGCGTTTCACACCAAACCACTCTGAATGACTCTGTTTACATCTCAGCCATTTGATTATGTCAAAATTTTGAAAAATCAGTGGAGTTCACCTTTAAGATCTCATTCGACCACATGAAACCACCTCCGGCCTTAGAATAAAGCTCTAAACTCTTCTGAGTCCTCGCTGTTTAAAGGGCCCATATCATCCACAGTGAACCATTTCACACCAAACCACTCTGGATGACTCTTGTTTACATCTCAAGTGCTTAATATATTTACATATTTTGAAAAGTTGATGGAATTCCCCTTTAATCCCGCATTAGACGTCTTTGCTCATGAGATCAAACCGCATGCAGTGATAAACTGTGACGGTTTTAAACAGCCTAATGCATTTCTGGGGACTGGGAGGGGGTCTAAAGTTTATCTACTAAAGTGTCTTATACGTTCATGTACTATTGACTTGATACACGAAACACTTATAACTCAGACTTTCATTCATAACAGCCTGTAATGGAGCGCCCTCGTGTGGCCAGTCTTGTACAGTGTATTAACCTCGGGCAATAACTGGTCGCCTAAACATTGAAGAGGAAACTTTCTGCATTATTCATTATTTGAGATATAAACGAAGTCATTTAGTGTGTTTTTTATGCTTAGTGGTTTGACCTAAATTACTGACTCAGATGTCTTTACAGTGGTGGTGATGGGAACCAGGGGTCGAAATCACTTCAACACAAATATAGACATTTTATTTACTATCCAAAACCAACAGTGAACCTACACGAGTCTTCTGAGTTTATATGTAATCTGATTTAAAAAAAAAAAGTTTTCTTTTGGGACTATTTTGCCTTACAACACCCTGCGTGTACCCCTCCGCCATGTACGAATTAAAATAAATGGATTAAAGCACATTTGACGTCAAAACTTCGAGACATCAGGCAGTGAATTCATAACCATTTCATATAGCCTAATAACGTTAACCTCCTGTGAGGGAGCTTTTAGATGTGGACGTCTGGTTCCTATCACCACCACTGTGAACAGTTCTGACTCAGTAAGTTTATCTAGAACGGACCTTTTCACACCAAACCACTCTGAACGACTCTGTTTACATCGTAACAATTTAATTATGCATAATTTTAGCAAAAAATCGGTGGAGTTGCCCTTTACAACACCGCATACAAGCCAGTGCTAACGTGCTAACTTTACTGGGTTAACCTAGATGTCAGGAAGAAAAGACTGGCGGTTTGACGGTTAGCGTTAAATCAATGACCACTCTCCTCTTTCTTTGCTAGGAGAAGCTTATCTAGACTGGCTAAGTTCGCTAAACGCTGAAGAAACTAACGCTAATGTTGGCTCAACCTACCTGACGTTGAAGCTGCTAACGTTAGTTCACATTAACGAATGAATTAATTATCAACCCGTGTTATCAAACTTATACTGACACGTCATTATTAGCCCGGTAATCTGTCTAAAAGCGGTATTTTTTAGAAAATCAGCTAGAAAAATTAAGCTATTTTCCTCAGCTGTAGCGGTTCGGCTGACCATTAGGTCTGAATCCGTTATGTTTCCGTTAAATTTTGAATCTGAGGTAAAAGCTTCATTACGCGCGCGGACGCGAAGTTGACTCCGACTCTCGAATCTTTCCAGTGGAATCGAAGGAGTCGACTCCTCAACTGCAGTTGATTTTAACTAAGACAACTGGTGATAAAGGGACACAGCACGTATTAAACCATCCTAAACATTTTTGGTTCGGCTGACCATTAGGTCTGAATTCGCTAGGCTTCCGTTAAATTTTGAATCTGAAGTAAAAGGTTTAGTTGACTCTGATTCTCGAATCTTTCCAGTGCAGTCGAAGGAGTCGACTCCTCGACTGCAGTTCATTTTAACCGAGAAAGCCAGTGATAAAGGGACACAGCACGTATTAAACCATCCTAAACATTTTTGAGTAACTACATATTCCAGTGATATGATGAAAGTTCAGCTTATTTCACACAATGAGGGGAAACTCAGAGTAATATACTGAGAAAATCAGTACTGTAGTCAGAGTTCTTTGAAAAAGAAGGGTGGTTAGCTTCGTATTCGCCACATTCATATTCGACTTTTCCGGTCCACCTTAAGTGATGCAGCAGTAATGTACCTTAATGGTGCGCCGACGCCAGAATCTAACTGAAGCACCGTTTCCCTGCTGAAAAGGACTATTAGAAACAATCAGGATTGAAAGCTAATGGTTTTGCTTTCTAATGGGAATTGGTTTCCAACAGAGGCCGCTAGTGTTTTGTATAACACCTTTAGATCCCATATTAAAACCATCAAATGCATTTAGTATCAGCCACTGGTCACCTGTTAAACCATTAGGATCCTTTACACGGTGATATCAACCCATTAAAAAAGCCAAAACACATTACAAAACGATCAGGAACCAACGGAAACACAATGTTTTTTATGGGTTTTTGAACAGAGTTTAAGGTGGAATGGAAAATTTGTATAAGAAGCTGGGAAATAAGGAGCAAATCTCAGCTTCATCCTCCTTTCCACAGCATTCTGTGAAAAACACTGTTTGTTTCTGGTTTTCGTCTTCGTTCAGTGTAACGATTCTGATCACTGAGTGTGTTTACATGCACTCAGTAATCTGATCACAATCTGATTTCTGCAGTTATCTGATTATTCAAATGGTCACGTAAACACCATACTCCGATCTAGAAATCCCCTTAAGAAATCCAATAAAGAGGCTGGATTTTAGCTCAGTGATCAGATTTCTCAGTGCATGTGAACTCTTACTCTGATTTCTTTCAGATTTCTCAGTCTGTGCATGTGTGAAAACAGACGACAGTACCGGAAATAAGCGAGCAGCGTCGTCGCGAGACGCAGCAAAACACTTTTGGAGTGACGCTGAAACCAAATACTTGCTTGACGAAATGAAGGATTTAAATATTCTTCATCTTCTAGATGATGTATGTTCATATTTTCAGGTACAGTGGTGCAACGTTTAAAGAAAGGTTGAAGGTCTTACGTTACGGTTACGTCTTGTCATTCTGTAAGTTTATTGGCTGGTTGTAAAGCAGAAATCTGATTACTGTCTGACTCATGTAAACCTGGAGTTTCCCCATTATCTGATTACTTAAGTGCATGTAAACGCGTTGATCAGATTACTGTCAAAATCTGATTTTCTGCAGTTATCGGATGATTAAGTGCATGTTTATTGCAGCCCTAATCAGAAAATGAAGAGTTGCCATGCAGGACGGACTAAAAATGCCGTTTCTGTGAGCTGTAAGCACAACAACAGCTGGTGATCCGCGTTTCTTAAAGCTGATAATTAAACAGCTCTTTCCAGTATTACACACTCCTCCGTCCAAACGTCCATCGAGCCAATTGCAATGAAAGAACACAGAATTGAAGACTCGACTCCAAGCATTTTGACTCTTAGAGTCTTTGGCCAAGAGTCAAATCTGACTTCCTGAGTCGAAGAATCGATTCTTTTGGAATCGACTCCCCATCACTACGCAGCAGTGCAGTAGCTCCTAGTGCTGGATTAGAGATGAATTGTTCCCTGATTTCTGCATATTTAAATGTTTAGGATGTAAACAAAGCCTTTCGGAGTTGTTTAAGGTGAAATGCTCCGTTCTAGATAAGCAGTAAGCCACGAGAGGCCGTGTGTTAGAGATTTTATCACCCGCGTTCCCACTTCCCCCTGATAAAATTGCAGTAACGCATGGCCTCAAGAGGCTTATTGCTTTTATTAAACGGCGGCCAACATAAAATATGATAAAATACACATTTGTTTGAGAAAATAGATATCTGTGAGGGAGCTTTTAGAGGTGGACTTCTGGTTCCTATCACTACCACTGTGAACAGTTCTGACTCTGCAAGTTTATCTAGAACAGAGCGTTTCACACCAAACCACTCTGAATGACTCTGTTTACGTCTTAACCACTGAATTATGCTGGAATTTTGAAAAATCAGTAGAATTGCCGTTTCAAAAAGTGATGGGGCGGACAAAACTGGACATTTCAGAATTTTCCATTATCCACAGTGGGAATGTTTGACTGTGGGTTAGCCCTCCTCTGCTCAGTGGTGTCTGTATTCATCTGGACAGTGAAGGAAAGTGTGTATATAAAAATGACCAGTTTGTTTAAAAGGGGAACTCCACCAATTTTTCAAAATTTCTGAATGATTCAGTCCTTGAAATGTAAACAGAGAGATTCAGAGCGGTTTGGTGTGAAATGGTTCAGATGTCTTTACAGTGGTGGTGATAGGAACCAGGGGTCGCCACGACTACAACACAAATATAGACATTTTATTTACTATCCAAAACCACCAGTGAACCTACTGAGTTTATATGAAATGTTGATGATGGTAAAATAGTCATAAATCTGACAAAATAAATTTTTTGGGGGGACTATGTTGCCTCACAACACCCTGTATGTATCCCTCCATCATGAATGAATTAAAATACATGGATTAACATCAATTTTAGGCCAAAACCTTCTCGCAAAACTATCATAAAACAGTGTCTCAGTCATCAGGCAGTGAATTCATAACCATTTCATGTAGTAACTTTCTGGGAGGGAGCTTTTAGAGGTGGACGTCTGGTTCCTATCACTACCACTGTGAACAATTCTGACCCTAAGTTTCCCAACAAACCACTCTGAATGACTTTGTTTACATCTTAACCATTTAATTACGTAGAAATTTTGAAAAAACTGTTGGATAAGCAGTTTTAAGTGCTGTTTTCTGAGGTGCACTGGACTGTAGAACATGTATGTCAGTGTGGCTACTGACCCAGCACGGGCAACTCTGTTCTGTGCATGTGGCCACCCTGGTTCTCACGCGCCGCGGGACCCTTCTCCATCCCAAAACGGAAGTCCCTCACCACGCTCTGGCTCCGGAACGGAGAGTCCAGGCTCCCACTGACCAGGGACAGAGGGGTGGACGGTGCCCATGTGCTGCAGCCGCTGACCGAAATGTTGTCTGGGTGTGCCAGTCTGGATGAAGGATGCTGGATGGCTGGGAGCCACATCCGGGCAACTGAGGACGCTCGGGTGGCCATGCCTGGAGCCTGTTTCTAGTGCAAAGAGGGGTTTCGTCGCTCAGTGCAGTGCAAAATGCAGAAACAGTGAAATTTCCACTGCTCAGTGTGGCAAAAGATGTATTTTTCTCTTTTTGTTCTGGTGCAAAAGCAATAAAAAGGCTTCATCTGATGCAAAAGAGGAGAAAAAGACGAGTTGCTTTGCTTTATGAAGTACAAAAGTTTGAAAAAATGAATTGTTGTTGCTTTTTCTAGTGAAAATTGCAGCAAAATATGTATTTTCCTTGCTCCAAAAGCCAATAAAAGGGGGTTCTTTGCTTTAAAAGCATGCAAATTCAAAGGTTACTGTGTAAAATAGTTAAAAATATAATTTTCCTCACTTTTTTAAGCACAAAAGTCTGCAAAAAGGAAGATGTCTTTGCTTTATCTGGTGCAAAGGAGCAGAAAAAAGAAGTTGCTCTGCTTTATCCAGTGCAAAAAAACTGAATTGTCTTTGCTTTTTTTTTAGTGAAAATTGCAGCAAAATGTGTATTTTCCTCACTTTTTCTGGTGTAAAAAGCAAAAACAAGGCTTTCTCCACTTTATCCAGTGCAAAAGCAGAAAAATAAAGTTTTTTTCTTGTGTAAAATAATTCAAAAGATGTTTTTTCCTCACTTTTTCAAGCTTTATGGAGTGGAGAGGGTCGAAAAGTGAATTGCTGTAGCTTTTTCTAATGTAAATTGCAGCAAATATGTATTTTTCTGCTGCAAAAAAGCAATAAAAGCAAATAAAAAGTGCGAAGGCAGGAAAATAAGTTTTTTTTTCTAGTGTAAAATAATTCAAATCATGTTTTTACCTCCTTTTTCTAGCGCAAAATGCAGCAAAAAGGTGTGCAAACGGTCGAAAAATGACTCGTGGTCGCTTTTTCCAGTGCAAAAAGCGTCAGACTGCGTCGATAGTCGCTGTTCTTTAGCGCAAAAGGCGTCTTTCTTTGCTTTACGCGCGACCGGAGCGCGCGGAATCCGCTCGTTAAACGCGTCCTCGCGCCCATTCAGCGCCTGTAAGCCGTCTAACCGCAATGCAGAGCTTCGGTGGGGAAACGCTTTAATGACCCCCGCCTCGCTCTCGCGACTGTTTTTGCCGGTGGTTGTCCGTGGCAACGTCGGACGCGCGCGCGCGAGCGAGACAGAGTCGTGACGTGCGTGAACAGGAGCTCGAGACAAGGCGCAACATAAGAGGTTTAGAAGCGTAGACGTCATCACGTTATAAGGTACCCGTATGTAGTTCTGCAGTTACAGACTGTAGTCCATCTGTTTCTGTGCACCTCAACAGCCTCAAAACACTGTGTCCACTCACTGTCCACTCTATTAGACACTCCTACCTTGTCGGTCCACCTTGTAGATGTAAAGTCAGAGACGATAGCTCATCTGCTGCTGCACAGTTTGTGTTGGTCATCCTCTAGTCCTTCATCAGTGGTCACAGGACGCTGCCCACAGGACGCTGCTGGCTGGATATTTTTGGTTGGTGGACTATTCTCAGTCCAGCAGTGACACTGAGGTGTTTAAAACTCCAGCAGCACTGCTGTGTCTGATCCACTCAGACCAGCACAACACACACTAACACACCACCACCACATCAGTGTTACTGCAGTACTGAGAATGATCCACCACCCAAATAGAACCTGCTCTGTGAGGGTCCATGGGGGTCCTGACCACTGAAGAACAGGGTAAAAGGGGGCTAACAAAGTATCAGAGAAACAGATGGACTACAGTCTGTAACTGTAGAACTACAAAGTGCACCTATATGGACAGTGGAGCTCCTTTTCTCTGGCCTGAGACTAAACGCGCCGTCATGCACGACTGTATGACATAATGTCCTTTAAACTCCACACCTTGTCCTCTCTCTCAGTGATGAAGAGGAGCCGCACTGCTGGCATGTGCTTCGATTCCCATTGTGCTTTAATTACGGCCTTCTTGTTTCAGCAACACAGAGAACCAGGCTGGAGGCCCATCGCCAGGCAACCGAAGCAACAGAGCCAGCTCAGGCCATTTGTTAGTGTTTACTGGTCACTAACCGGCCTCCTGGAGACCTGTATTAAACACATTCATTCATTCGTTCATTCATTCAGTAAAACTGCAGGCCTTGCAGCTGCACATCAGCTCAAAGTGGACTTATGCCCCTCTCCTGCTTACATGACCACCTTATAACCTCTCTTCATTCTTTAGAATCAAAGGTCCAGTCCCTTTTCTCATTTTTACCCCTACCCCTGGTTTTCGGGGCTCTCCTCGCTCCCTGGAACTGAGTTACAAGGGGTAGTGGTTGAAATCTTCCCTCTGAAATGGGACCCTCAAATAAAAAGAGCATCACTTCATTAACAGCTACCAGCGCTGCTCTGTAGGCAACCCTGCCAGTCTGCAGTGACAGCAGAGGAGGGTAAAGTTCAGCTCCTCACTGCTGGGCTTTAGTTACATTTAGGGCATCATATGCCTTCAAAGAGGGGGGGCAATTATTTATTATCACCCACCCCTAATTCTTCAGTGATATGAAGCTGAAGTCAGATATTCTCCAGATACTTGTTGAAATTTTCCCGTTCCACCTTAATGGTTACGTTTTGGCACCTCGGGTGTCAGAGGTCACTTCTAGTCTTCATAACTTCAGAACAGTTTGAGCTTCAGACATGATCCATGTATCAGGACATTCAGCAGACCCACCCCTAACTACTTAGTGTGACGTCATCGAGCTGTGACGTCAGAATCAGTGAGTAATTTGGCTCGTAACATCAAACCCAAACCCAAAATCCTGATAATATTGCTCTGCTTTTTGACCTTCATATTCCAACAAAGGGTTAAAACAGCGACAGGATTCACAAATCAGATCACTCATCAGACTCCGCCTCACCATCCAGAGTGATTTCATCCACCTCTGACCGTCCATCAGCCAGAGATCCAGTTCTCCCAATTCACCCAAACCCACTCACTGCTTTTAGCCTTCATGTTATAAACAAAGGGTTAAAAACAGTGACATGATTCACAACCAGAGCACTCAGAGGAACCTGCATCACTAACAGAGTGAGAGAAACCAGCTCTAACATCCCACAACCCAGAAATACAGCACAAACACACAGCCGGATCACTGTAAGACCTGCTATTAGCTCCCTGCTTTAGCCTTCATATGGCAACAAAAGGGTTAAAAAGATAAAACAGTGGGTATTGTAATTTTATAATGAAGGAAATTCTCACATTTGTGGGTGTCTTTGGTCTCTTGTGCTCCATCTGGCTGGTTTTTCTTTTTTTCTCATATCTCTCTGTTTGGAGTCTCTGAAAAACCTCTGTTTGGAGGGTCATGTAGCCCCAACACTTCATCCTACCCCTCTATCTCAACTAGAATCGGGACACCCTACACCTAGACGTGAACGAATTAGAGGCTGTTTTTTGTTACCGTTGCCTTTAGAACTCAGGCGGGGGGCAACTCTGGTCCTGGATGGCTGGGGTCCAGCACAGTTTGGTAGTCTCAGTTGAGTTGAGCAGGTAAATCACCAAGTTGTGCTGGACGCAGGCCCTCCAGGACCACAGCTGTGCAGCCCTGCCTGGTGAGGTCAGTGTAAATGGGCGGGGCTACACCGATGTAGGTGGCATAGGCTAGATGAATATAAATTATCAGCTTTTTAATGACATCACAAAAACAATGAAGTCAAATTTTTTGTCATTTTTCAGTTTTTGAGATAATTTGAACACATATAGTGGCCTTTACATTGTGTGTAAATTTCATGAAGAATGGACCAAAAGAAACGGTCCAAAATGACTTGGAAAGACGTCTGGTTCCATTGACTTCCATTAAAAGTAAAGTAGGTTTTTTTCTTCTCCTGTAAAGTTACCATTTTGGCAATACGAGTTTTTTTCCGACAACAATTTGTCTTTACATGACATGGGCCCTTTAAACAGAGTGAGGCACTTTAAACTGCTAGACTGAGGAAGTTTGAGAGACTCTGTTCTTGGACAGTCCTGCGTGTATGAACATCAGAAAGCCCTGCACTGTAATTAAAAGGTTCTTCAGAGGTTCTTTAGTAATGATGTACTGCATACAGAACCACAGCAACTCAGACAATTCAGATGCCTTTTTGGTGCCTAAAGATGCTACAGCTGCCTCCACCAGATCATTATTATTATTGTTATTATTATTTTATGATGTTGTCTACACGAAATAGCATATCGCTGCTGTCGGGACAAAACCTCATACAGTATGTCCATTTTTGTTGATTTTGAGTTTTTGTCATAATTTGAAAACGCCTGTTGTTCTTTACATTGTGTGTAAATTTGATGATGAATGGACAGACAGAAACAACCCAAAATGATTTGGAAATAATTCTGGTTCCATTGACTTACATTAAAAGTAAAGTAGGTTTTTTCCCTCTCCTGTAAAGTTACCAGTTTGGAGATACGAGGTTTTGTTCCCACAACAGCGATAATTTCATTTTAAAAATAGAATATCAAAACAAAAAAAGAACAACAACAAAAAAAAGTTCTTTTTGGCTCTGTATACAGCCGCGTGCAAAAGTTTGAACACCCCTGGTCAAATGAACTGTTTGTTGATTTCATGAGTGGGAATAAGTGAAAACGTCCTAAACAGAGAACTTTCATTCAGAGAATGTTTCATTCACTATATTGAAAGCTTTTAGAAAACATCATTCAGTTATTAAAGTGGTAATAAACTGTATTCATTTATTTATGGCCATTTCTTTATAAGTTATGTATATGTACGCCGTCACCGCGCGCTTTGGCCACGTGCACATGCGCGCGGTGCCAGAGACCTTCAGGGGGAAACGGATCCGATAACCGAGGCGCAGAGCAGCTTCACCCCCTTTAAGATGTTAAGGGCGCGCGATAAACAGGGGTCATGTCACAGCGGACGCTTCAAAACTGTTCAGATTCTGAAAGGACAGTTAGGAGATTAAGGGTCAGTTAAAAAAACATGAAATTATAACCCTGCTCAAAAACAGACCACCAGAAACCATCAGGATTAAAACCTAATGGGATTTGGCTTAATGGTTTGCAATAGAGACCACTAGTGTCCTGTAGAACACCTTTAGATCCCATTAAGAGACCATCAAATGCATTTAGAATCAGCCACTGGTCGCCTGTTAAACCATCCTTCACACTAATATCAACCAATTTAAAAGCCAAAACACCATCAGGAACCAACAGAAACACTTAATGGTTTTATGGCTTTTTCAGCAGAGAAGTATTAAGTATGAAATTATGACGTAGATCGTTTAACAGATAAGCTGCCAATAGGTTCTGCTTTATATATAAATATAATAAGGTTTATATTAAAAGGATATGGAGTCTTAATGACGCTTTAATGAAACAGGCGTTTGTGTATAAAACCGATGGCCGGTCCATTCTCCACTGCCCATAACGTATCCATGCGTAAAAGCGCGTCCACCCCGCTGTGCCGCACCTTTACGCACAACAAACAAAGATGTGGAAATAAGTCATAACTCTGCAGAAATGCCAAGGGGCAGCCTGGATTCGTCCTTTAGACGTCCCCAAATCGTGGCACGGACACTATTTTTACCGCTCATGGCGCTGGACCTCGACCCCTGCCCTCGGAAATTTATTCGCGCTCGGCTCCCGGTTCGACGCGCCCGCGCCTCCGTCAGCGCTGCGCTCTCGCGAGACCACGTGGGGCTTTTATTAGGCGCGCACAGCGGCACGGTTCGTCCATTTGGAGGGTGCTGGGCATCTGGGAGGCCTCTGCTGGATCCGTGCGTAAAAGTCTACAGGAACCATGGCTGCTGAAGGGGTGGTGAGCTTTCTGAAGGATTTTCTGGCCGGCGGTGTCGCCGCTGCCATCTCCAAAACGGCCGTAGCGCCCATTGAGAGAGTCAAGCTGTTGCTCCAGGTAGGACAGAGTTGGGTGTTTCCTTGATTTTTTACTCGAATTAGCCCTCAGTAATAGAGTCAAATGTGCGCTTTCTTTTGCATCCAATCTGGACTCCTTATAGTTTTCCTTGAAAGATGGTCTTCCTTTCTGTTTTTTATCCAGTATTGGTGTCTGTTAGCTCTTATAATAGCCAAGCTGTAGGAGGTCAAGCTGCAAGGAAGCCTGACTAAACCTTTCCCTTCTATCTTTTGCAAAATTGCATTTTTTGTTAGTCCCTAATTTGTCCTACTTGCGACAGGTGAGCTATACTGAGGCAGTCCTTAGGCAAAATGCAGTTATCTATGTGAAAAGCTTCAGCATAAACTCATGAGCGACCCTCAGATTATGCAGAACAGAAGGTGGTGGAGATTTTGAAGATTCTGCGTCAAATTCCGAGTTTAACTCAAGCTAAACTAGAATGATACTCCGGATCAGTTTACTGAAGGTATATGTAAATAATTCAGCGATATTTTAAACACTATATGTTTTAAAATGTTATACTTATTCTCATTTATTTCCATTCTTATTTTGCCTTCAGTGAGTTCTTAACAAGCAGTCATGTGTGTTCAGACCAGCGGAAAACGTGTTTAGAGCTAAAAATAGCAAGGGGTTTGCAACCCAATACTTGCACCCTGCCCACCCCCCAACCCCCAGCCCCTACTTACCCCATCCCAGCACACCCCGGCTCGTGCAGGAGGCAGATCTAATTCTTGGAATGAGAAAGGCCAACAGAGTTGAGAGCTGATCCTTGGTTTGAAAAGGGTAACAGTGTTATTACTGCAGCAGAACTGAATTAAGTCAGACAAACAAACATGCGACTCCAAGACAGGCCTTAAATGCAAAACCAGAGGTTTGAGGAGTCACAGATATGCGGCCGACCCGCAGCTAACAGACCCAATCCAGCTAATTAACATCTTCTGAAAGGTCCAGTTCTACTGCAGCCGTTTAGCTGGAGCAGGTGAAGCAGATCTGGGTTTGAACTAAACCCTGCAGCATGGTGGATCTCCAGGATGGAGGGTTGGTGACAACTGGGATAGACATTTGATATCCAATAGCAAATGCAGGGATGTGCATTGAGCATAAGCTGCTGAACTGAATACTGTATAATATCATAAACTTTTAGTCATAGCATTTACATAGCAGCTATTACAAGCCCAGCAAAAGACTTGTAATAAATGCCCGTTTAATGGGTAGCTGAGAAAATAAAAAAAAAAAACACTATTAAAATAAACTGAAATAGCACAAAATAAAAAACATAAAATGGGAACAAAGTACATTAATTACAAGGTAATAATAAAGTAACTCTACACATACAGAGATCTGTATTCCACCTTTGGGCAACTCTTAACACCAACTATTCTGCCGCTGTAGGTCCAGCATGCCAGCAAGCAGATCACGGCCGACATGCAGTACAAAGGCATCATCGACTGCACACTGAGGATCCCCAAAGAGCAGGGCTTCCTATCCTTCTGGAGAGGCAACCTGGCCAACGTCATCAGGTACTTCCCAACGCAGGCCCTCAACTTTGCCTTCAAGGACAAGTATAAGAAGGTCTTCCTCGGTGGAGTGGACAAGAATAAGCAGTTCTGGCGCTACTTTGCCGGTAACCTGGCCTCCGGTGGTGCTGCCGGTGCCACTTCCCTGTGCTTCGTCTACCCTCTGGACTTCGCCAGGACCAGGCTAGCTGCCGACATTGGTAAAGGGGCTGCAGAAAGAGAGTTCACCGGCCTTGGCAACTGCCTCGCAAAGATCTTCAAGTCAGACGGTATTAGGGGTCTGTACCTCGGCTTCAACGTGTCCGTCCAGGGTATCATCATCTACAGAGCCGCTTACTTCGGTATCTATGACACAGCTAAAGGTAAGCGGCGAAGATGCCAATGGAAAATCTACACAGCTGTTTGTGTCCGATCCCACGGTACCACCAGATGGTCCACAATTTTGCTCTATAGTGTTGGACACAGCAAGAATGTGGAACGTCTAGTGGTGCCTGAGGGGTGGACTGGGGACCACTACACATTAGGGTGTACAGTCCCTTTGTAAATAAGTTAGTGAACAAATAAACAATAAAGTTTAACAGTGGTTATGGACACTGTCTTCCAGGCATGCTCCCAGATCCCAAGAACACACACATCGTCGTCAGCTGGATGATCGCCCAGACTGTAACTGCTGTTGCTGGTCTCATCTCCTACCCCTTCGACACTGTCAGACGTCGTATGATGATGCAGTCAGGACGCAAAGGAGGTGAGCTTAGGCTTTTTACAGTATACGGCTGGTTTTCAGCCCTTGTCCCGGAGTACCCTTGCCCTGCAACTTGGGCACTCTAGGACAACGGTTGTCAAACATTACAATGGGCTTTTAACTCAGTGGTTCCCAATCCTGGTTCTGGAGTACTGGTGCCAAGCATATTTTGGTGTTTTCCCTGCTTGGACATACTCACTTCAACTCCGAAAGCAGTTGCTAATTAGCCGATTAGTTGCATCATTTACATTAATGGCATTTGACTTACAATTTTGATCATTTTACACAGGTAGCTGAAGGTAGTGTTAGGAGTCTTGCCCAAGGACTCTTATTGGTATAGTGTAGGGCGCTTGCCCAGCCAGGGATTGAACTCCAGTCTACAGCGTAGACGGCAGAGGTGTTACCCACTACGCTCTACTAACCATATCAGGGTCTATGACCATGACTGGGTACCACCGCACTAAATGCACTGCACATATGCAGTTACACATTAAGCATGACATTTCGAAGTAAATGTTTGTCTTTCATCCAACAGCCGACATCATGTACAAGGGCACACTCGACTGTTGGAAGAGGATCACCAAGGACGAGGGTCCAAGAGCCTTCTTCAAGGGTGCCTGGTCGAACGTGCTCAGGGGCATGGGCGGTGCCTTTGTGCTCGTCCTCTACGATGAGATCAAGAAGTACACATAAACATTCTCTGTCCAAACCCATCCCACCGAAGGAGACCCTTGACGCCGTGTTTTGTCTTAATCCTGTAGCGTGAAACCACCACTCGGCGGAAGGAACGGGGGTAGATGCGCGTCCCACTTAAGAGAACTAGCCCAGATGTGGCGCATGTGTGAATGTTGGAGGGAGCGAGAGTAAACGGCCACTTCATCACCCACTCCTAAACCCTTGTAAATATATTTAACTCTAGCCACTGCATATCAGATTACAATTATCCCGTCGGTCCGATTACTCTCGGTACGGAAAGATTTTTTTTATTTTTTGTTCCATTTAGAAACCCCATGACTAGCGCGAGCGTGGAAGCGGCCGTACACTGGAAGGTCGACTATTCTTGTGGCATTGTCCACCTTATATGTGTTCTTTTAATAAAAATAAAAAAAAAGAAATAACACTTCAGTTTGTTTTCCTTATTTAACTCAAACAATTTAGCATGGCTGTACCAGGACAAGACACTGATCGGAATCAGTCACAAAAAAATAGCAGTGATCAGGTAACACGTACGGTGTCTTAAGTTTACTTCTTTAGTTTTGCACTGGGGCTAGGAGGCTCATGTAGATAACAAAGGTTCAACTCTAAGGCCAATTCCAGTTCTCTTAACAGTCAAGTTGGCCTTTGTCTGATTTTCTTAAACACCCAAAGCTCACACTGTGGAAGCCAAGTGAACACCTGAGACACACCAGCACATTTCCAGTGCTTTCTATGAACCAAATTTGCAATAAAAATAAGATTTGCTATTTGAAAGGCCAAAGTGACTTTTTAAATTCTTAAAAACAAAATATCAGTTACTTACATAACATGAACAAACTTACATATGGCATGTTTTTCTCCAAATTCTCAGGCACTATTTTCCTTTATTTGCAGTGTTTTAACATATTGGGGAAAAACAAGACATGCAATATAAAATGTGGCATTACTTTTGCTTTTCGTTTTTATGCAATCAAACAGTAAATGTGCATTAAAATGAGCAGACGTGTTCTCTGTAGAGGATGTGTTCACTTTTCACTTCAAATCAACAAAATGTAATATGACCAGGGGCGCCCAAACTTCTGCATACAACTGTAATAATCACAGACCTTGATCACAGACTTGCTTATGTGGTTTCAGACACTGTATGACATACATTTCTATAAACATGGACAAAAAACAGACAAACTTAAGGCTTTACGATGGCAGCTTCTACTGCTGTAGCTGTGTGGTTTACTTCTGGCCTGTTAGGGGGGAATCCCCCTTAAGAGCAATATCCATTTACTGTAAAGCTAAACTGTATCTATGATTGAGTTTATCATGTAGAAGATGAAGTATAAACTCAGACACAATTAGAGAAAATAAACAGGAAAGGCATGCAGTTTTGCTTTTATAGAATTTTTGTATACATTACCTAAATCAGGGCAAGTTGCCCCTTACCTGGGATAAACTCCCCTCTGCTGAATCTTATTTTACAGAATGTATAATTTATGCCATACAATTCATAAATAGTGATATTAATCAAAGCACAACACTAATATATATGTGTGTATATATATATATATATATATATATATATATATATATATACACTTTTTTTTTTTAAATAAACGAGGTCTCAGTTTATGTCTCAATGATTCCACTTAAAAATATAACAAATGGCAGAAAAATAGAAACATGTCATTTTGTTCATTATTTAAGCAGTTATTGTGATTATATAACTTACCTGAACAGATGTGGCGCAGCTGTAAAACTCAAAATGTATATATATACATTTTTGGTTCAGATTGCTTCATCCTAACGGGAGTTACAGCAGAATATTCAGGGCCTCTTTCGAATGAATCTCCCTGTATATATATATATATATGTGTATATATATATATATATATATATATATATATAAAATAAAATACAGTTTTTATGTGATCATTACATTTCTTGCGACACCTATGTGATACGATTGCAAAAGTGATTGCCCCTTAAACATAACGACGGGTTGTGCTTCCAAGTGCTCCTATAACTGGACTTCGGTCTTTCACATTGTTTTGGAAGAATTCTGGTCCATTTGAGGGTTTTTGAGCATTAAGGTCCTGCCACAGCATCTCAATGGATTTCAAGTTCTGTGTTCACTCAGGTTGACTTTTTGTTTGAAGTTCTTAAACGACCAAGTACAACAATAGAAGAACTCAGGAGGGGGCAAATACTTTTCCACAGTGCTGTACAAAGTAGGAGCTTTAGAATATTACTTTAAAAGAACCAACACTCTTAAAAAAGACGGCTCTTCAAGGATTCTTTAGTAAAGAAACTGGTTCTATATGAAACCATGAACACTCAAAAAACACTCTGTATGATTACAGGGTTCTTTGCATTGTGAAATGCTTCTTCAGATTGATGGAGAATGCGTTGTATATGGTTCTATATAGAACCTTTTTGAAAAGGGTTCTATATAGCACCGAATAGGGTTCTTCTATCATTACAGACTTGACATTGTAACAAGAGAAAAACCCTTTTTGGTGCTATATAGAACCATCTACAGCACATTCTCCATCAATCTGAAGAACCATTTCACCATGCAAAGAAACATTTAATTGGTTCTTGGAGTGTTCATGGTTCTATTTAGAACCAGTTTCTTTACTACAGAACCCTTGAAAAGCCATCTTTTTTCTTAAGTAATATTCTAAAGCTCCTACTTACAGAAGTCCAGAGAGGCTATGAGCTGTTGTCATAATTTTCTGGATCGTTTTCTTGAGATAATGAGTTAATTAACTTGTTATCTCAAGAAAACAACTTTGTTATCTTGAGATCACAAGAAAATTAACTTCTTTTCTCAAAAAAACAACTTTGTTATCTTGAGATCACAAGAAAATTAACTCGCTTTCTCAAGAAAACAACTTTGGTATCTTGAGATCACAAGAAAATTAACTCGCTTTCTCAAGAAAACAACTTTGGTATCTTGAGATCACAAGAAAATTAACTCGCTTTCTCAAGAAAACAACTTTGTTATCTTGAGATCACAAGATAATTAACTCCATAATTAAATCTAGAATATTATATCACCTCTTGGCCTCTCTGGACCTCTGTACCTACTACATACAGTGCTAAGGAAAAGTATTTGCTCCCTCCTGAGTCCATTTTCTTTGCTAAAGAACCCTAAAGAACCCTTTTTTGGTAGTGAAGCAGAACCTGTAGAGCTGATCTTGAACTAAATCACACTGCCAGTGAGGACAGTTCAATTATAAATCATTAGAACTAGGCCTGACATGACTTTGGACACCAGGCAACATAACAACATCCCCAATGTTATTTTTAATCACCCGAACGTTATTTAGAGCCGTCATCATGAAGGAGCCCCTGCTTCAGGAATACTAATGGATCCCTGACCTAATGTGGGTCAAACAATGCAATAAAACACAGTGACTGACGAGTCACTCTCACTGCATGCCAGCAATAACAGCTTCGGTCTGTCTGCAAGCTAACGAGAGTCAAAAGGGTCAGCGTGGTCAGCATTGTCAGCATGGACTGGAATGCAAATGGCACTGTAGTGACCGTGGATGTGCGTATGTGGCATTCAAGCGCTGCACAACTGTTTCAAGACTTTTATTTCAATACCAAAACAAAAACAGATTGACAATATCAAATATATAATTTGTCTTTAAACTTCATTATCATTCTTTCACCAGACAGACAAACTGCTCTAATAACAGTCAACACCAAACGCTAGCTGTTTAACTCTGTCATTGGTGGATTATTACTTTCAATCACACAGACATTAAGCATAAAGGCTGCTTAGTGAGCTGCACACAGACAGGCACGGACAGAGAGGAATGTCTTCTAAACATCTTTCAGCAGCTATAACTACATTTGCTGACATACAGTCCACACTCCTGGTCAGATTTTGTTGATTTTCTCACAAGAAACGAAAATACGGTATATTTTCTGTTAATTTCAGTGCACAACTGTTTTTAGAGTGTAACATAGTGGGAAAGAATCAAACCACTAAATATAAAATGTGCCATATGTTATATTTAATGCTTTATTTCTTTCCTAATATGTTCCACTCAGCAAATAAACAGTTGTGCACTGAAATTTCCAGAAAATATACCGTATTTGCAGCACTTTATGTTCTTTTTCCCAATATTAAATTTAGCAAATAAAGAGTAATTGTGTATTAAAATGTGCCTCTGTAGAGGATGTGTTCACTTATTTTTACTTAGGGAATCACAGAACATGTCATTTGACCAGGGGCACTCAGATGTTTGCATATGACTGTATTTCCTAAAGCTATTGAGTGCAATATACAGTGCTTCTATAGCTGCAGTATGAAGATTAAGGACGCCAAAACGAGTGGTCACAATTCTGTGGGATACAGTTGCATGCAAACGTTTGAACAACCCAGTCAATCTGGCTTTGTTGCTCATCCAAGTGAAAATAAGTGAACACATACTTGACAGAGAACACACTTAAATAACTTTATTCTACAAATTTTAGCACACGATTTCTATATATTTGCAAAGTCTAACATATTGAGAAAAATAAAACAAAATATAAAGTACTATAACTATATTTGACCACACTGAATGTTTTATTTTTCCCCCAATATGTTAAATTCAGCAAATACACAGTAATCATGCTCTAAAACGTGCAGAAGTGTGTTCTCTGTGGAGGACAGGTTCACTTATCTTCACTTAGAAATTCAACAAAACAGGTCATTCGACCAAGGGTGCCCAAACTTTTGCATACCACTGTATCTACGCTGCCTTAGCCACAGCTGACTCACCTCATTAGCTGATTGTCAAGTCCTTCAATGCGTGTAAGAGCAGGAAAACCATAACCTGCACAGCCTAGGACTGGAACTGAGAACTGCTCATATAGATTATCACTCGCGTTACACTGTGTGTCAATGGGAGAAGCTGTTTTTATCTACCTTCAGGCCAAACCTGCTGGAAAGCAATGGAAGTTCTAGCTCATGTTTAAACCAGTTTATTAAAACTAGCAGACAAGAGTCTAGTACCTGCATGTTGAAGTCACTTGAGGAACATCATGGCATCATTATTATTATTATTATTATTACTGTAGCAGAGTGAAGAGAGCATTTAAAGTGGTTCTCACTCCACCATCTACCATCTCACAATGACTACTCGTGAGGCTGGCTTGGGAAACCAGGCCCCGCTTAAGGAATCTGGAAATGTACAGCTAATGGTGGGGACACAGACTAAGAACTGTATCCGGTTACTAAGGTTAAAGGTCAGAGTTCAAGTTAATATTGAGGTTCAGGCCTCAAGATGAGACCTGAGATGGAATTTTAGAAGCTGAATTTCTGCTTACGCAAAATATTTAAAAACTACGATGGTTTGTGGGTAATTTTACAGGGTGAAGTGACAAGAAAGGGGGTTAACTTTAAGGAATAAAGAGGATCTTTTCAAGATTTCTGCATAACGTGCGTGAGGTGTAAACAGAGTGATTCAGAGTGGTTTGGTGTGAAATGGTTCAGATGTCTTTACAGTGGTGGTGATAGGAACCAGGGGTCGCCATGACTACAACACAAATATAGACATTTTATTTACTATCCAGAACCACCAGTGAACCTACACGAGTCTTCTGAGGTTTTGTATGTATTGTTGATGATGGGAAAATAGTGGAAAATCTGGAAAAAAGGGTTTCTTTAAGGACTATTTTGCCTCTTTACCATGAATAGATTGGAAAAAAAAAACTGTTTCATATTGTAAAACAATGTCTCAGGCAGGTCTCATAACCATTTCATGTAATAACCTCCTGTGAGGGAGCTTTTAGAGGTGGACGTCTGGTTCCTATCACCACCACTGTGAACAGTTTTGACTGGGTAAGTTTATCTAGAACAGAGCGTTTCACACCAAACCACTCTGAATGACTCTGTTTACATCTTAATTGCTTAATTATGAAGAAGCTTTAAGAATCAGTGCAATTTAACCTTAAGGACTGGGTGTTAGGTTGGCATCAGATTCGGAGTTTAGGCACTGCCAGCAAAGGAGTTAAGCTTAACAGCGAGGTAAGTGATCATAACCAGGATTTGGCTTTTTCCGTTTTCTAACTTGGCTAAAATTAATAAGTTTTCTCTTGTACTCAAAGCAACCAGTGCCAAAAAAGATGAACAGACAGTGGACAGTGGAACGTGGAGTGCCCTATCTAGAACATTCACTTGCCCATCAGAGTCCTTCAGGTGCTGTACTGCAGAAAATGTACTAGTCGTTTCCAGAGAGTGAAGGAAAGGGTACCTGGGACTGGGACAAGTCTAGGCTAGGCTAGGAGTTTATAGGCTGTGGTTCTGGATCAGGACCAGGCGGGTCGTGGGGCTGTGGTTCTGCTAGGTTTCGCTGTTTCGGGCCTGGTTCTGAGAGGACTGGTTGTACTGCAGGGTCTGGATCCCCTCCCTGTAGAGAAAACAAAATGCCAGACCAGTGATTCTGTTCCTGCACACAATTAAAAATGGTTCTTTAGTAAAGGAAATGGTTCTATACGGAACCATGAATACTCAAAGAACCCTTTGAATGATTGAAGTGGTCTTTGTATGGTGAAATGGTTCTTCAGAATGATGGAGAACGTGATTTATATGGAACCTTTTTGAAAAGGGTTCTATGTAGCACCAAAAAGGGTTCTTTTGTTGTTACAAGCTTGACACTGTCACAATAAAAGAACGCTTTCTGGTGCTACATAGAAAAGACATTTTCAAAAAGGGTCCACATAGAACCATATACAACACATTCTCAATCAATTTAAAGAACCTTTTAATGGTGCAAAGACCTCTTTAATTATGTCTATATAGAACCATTTTCTTTACTAAAGAACCCTTGAAGCACCATCATTTTTGAGAGTGTAGTTAATCGAAAGTCAAACGCTTTTATCAAATATAGCGTAATCGTTCTATTAGCTAGTTATTGTCATTAAGTTTACTACATTTTGGCCCTACTAGTCAGTATTTCGCTGCTTTTGGAATGAAACCTCGTATCTCCAAAAAGGCAACTTTACAGCATAAGAAAAAACAAACATTCTTAACTTTTAATGGACATAAATGGAAAAATATTTTCCCCCCCCCAAGTAATTTTGGACCATTTGGTCCGTTCATCATGAGTTTTTGACACAACATTAAGGGCAACTGCCTTTTTCAAATTATGTCAAAAAATTAAAAACGACAAAAATGGAGACACAAGGTTTTGTCCCAACAGCAACGACATGCACATGTGCATCGTTACTATGGCAACCAATGTGGATTTAAGAGCAAATGCACCCACAGTCTGACCATCCAAATCAGATTTGGCTACTTGAAATCTGAACAGTTGGGCTGAAAAGTCAGATATAAAAACAAAAGCGACTGAACAAAGCCAATATGTGCTTTTAACAGGGCTGAGTGTTGTTCAAATTTTCGATAATACCAATATTCTGTGGGTGTGGCTTAAACTACAAATGAGCGTGAGGTGCTGGAACTGAGCAAATTTACAGCTATGGATTTAGGACTAATCAAGGAACACTAACGTTAATAACATGCAAACAGAAAGTCATTTAGACAACCAATCAGCAGTCTAGAATTTGGAACAAGCATGTTTATTGGTTCTCTGACACTGGCTGTGTTTACATGCAAAGACTTTTGCCAATCAGATCGAAAACATTACGATTACAGATGAAGACTGAGGTGTTTTTATTCTCAGTCTACTCAACAATCTGATGAAAATCTCCGTTTACCTGCTCACTACAAGTAATCAGATCGAAAATTACACGTATGCTTAGAGAACCGCTTAGTGTAAACGTTACCATGACAACCAGCATCACGTGAGTCCAGTCAGAGTGAGATGAGCAGCAGTGAGCAGTGCTTGTGTTTTTAACTGCTTTAAAATGATGTCAGACTCAGGAAAACGTCCTTCACATGTCCTTATTAAAGAAGGCCGAGAGGAAGACGTCGTGTTCTGAGACACATAAGCTGGACGTCCGTCCCACCGCCGTCTTTTAAAGATCAGAGCATAAACTTCGTCTCCTCTGCAGACCAGTTTCTGCTCCGCCATGTTGAACGGTATAAACTTTCACTATGACGCAACGAACATTATCAGAACGGACTTAAACTTTGCGATAGGGAATGTAATCAGATACAGGCGTTTACACGGATATTATTCTTCTATTTAACGGATTATTTATAGGATTACCCACCTCGATCAGTCGGATAGAAACTGTATTCTGAATGGCCTCAATCAGACTAGACTATTCCGACTGAGGTGTATACATGGACGTATTCTATTCCAATTGAGCTATTAGTCAGATTATTGATAGATTATTAAGATATTATTAGGCTCTTTATCAATAGTTTAAAAAAACAGTCAAACCATTATGCAGGCAAAACCTGCTCTTCATGCCAAGGAGGACACTTTGATGAACATGAAGCTGAGTGAAGCGCTTTATGCTAACAAAACTTTCCACCCAAGTGAAAAGCAACTGTGAGAAAACTCAGGTATCAGAAGGCTGGGTGTCCCCTCACTATCGAATGACAGTGCACCTAAAGGATAAGATATCTCTGCTGAGGATGAGGTGAGAATTCAGAGGGGCAGGTGTGTGTGTACCTGAAGTGGGTCTCATAAGTGGGGTAGGTATTCCGAGGTATCCGGCCTGGCGCTGGTAGTCTGCTAGCTGCTCTGCTCGGGTCATTCCTGGAGTGGGCTTCACTGACTCCAGGCGCTTCAGGAAGGCCTACCATACCATACATAAAGAGAAACACAGAGAGAGAACCAAATTACCTTTACTTACGACGATTCTTACTTAAACACCCTGAAGGATGCGTCTTTATTCACACGAGTCTCCTATTTTTATATACTGGGCTAAACCACTTCAAATCACCAGATTCCATAAAATATTCCTGACCGACCAACTCAGACCAACAGACAGTGTGCAAAATGATCTCGTTTTTGAGTTGTAGAGGTTTTAAAAGTGGGCATAACCTTAATTTTTGCCTTAAAGGGCCCATTTTAATAACGTGTTTTTCTGCGTCACATGACAGTCATAATTCATTTTACATGACCTTTTACTCCTTAGAATTAAACAGGTTGGTTTTGTTACTGTACCTTTAAGAAATATATGTAAATGAGCTCTGTTCTCATTAGCTGTCTTGTATTGTGCCTCATTCACACAGCAGTCCATCCAGAAACACTCCATATAACTTCAGTGTGAATGGGCGGAGCTAAACCACTGGCTGTATTCAGTTGACTGGAGGCTGAATTAGGTGGTAAATGACATCAGGAAACCCATCAATTCAAAACAGTCAGGTTTTGCAGCTTAGTTTACATATATGGGGGGCAGTCGTGGGTTGGAGGTTAGGGAACCAGCCTTGTGACCGGAAGACCAGTTCGATCTGACAGTACGCGACTAAAGTGCCCGTGAGCAAGACACTAAACAAAAAATAATCCTCAGATTTACAGCAAGCCATTATTGCTGTAAGGATGAAGCAGATCTGAGATCAGCGGGTCTTTGGTGATTTCAATGCACCGGCCCTTTTCACTTTTTGTGGCAGGAGCTGTTTTTAGCATCGTTTTCATGCAGCATAAATACAGGAGTGGACTGAATATTTATTTTCCGAAGGTGCCCAGAGAACTTACATTACGCAGCCTGAACTTAATGAGGCGAACAGGCTACTGGTCACTCATGACCATTTAAGGGGCTAACACAACAGAGTTCAGTCGAGAGTTCCCATGGTGCCCTGCTGTGACGCACTTGCTGGTCAGTTTAACCCCTCTGATACAAAACACTGCCCCTATCATTCCCAGGCCTTCAGGACTTCAGAGGTCAGCAGGTGTCAACAGACACTCTCTTTATAGCCTGGGCCAAAGCCATGACCCTGGCCTTATAGTGGGCAGTCACGAAAGATCAACTGGACCGATTTCCAACACTGCAATTAACCATAACATCTTATTATTCACTGTTTACTCTCACCAAACGCTAAATTTAATAATAATCTTCATAGCTTGAGAGTCTTTACTTTCTGAGACCTGCTGTAGTAAAACTGCAACGGTTGTTTAAGGGACTCTCTTTATGTCTCTGTCTGACTTAAACTAAAACTACATCTCCCAACAGTTCACACTCTAAACTGTATCATAGCATTGTGGTTAAATGGTATAATCTGAATTTAATAATGCGGCAAAATTAAATGGGCGGATGGTGTATGGACGGGTGGGCGGATGGTGTATGGACGGGTGGGCGGATGGTGTATGGACGGGTGGGCGGGTGTATGGATGGTGTATGGATGGATGGAGGAGTGGATGGGTGGGTGGATGGGTGGGTTGATGGTGTATGGGTGGATGGAGGGGTGGATGGAGGTGTGGATGGGTGGGTGGATGGGCAGATGGGTGGGTGAGTGTATGGATGGGTGGGCGAGTGTATGGATGGGTGGATGGATGGTGTATGGATGGATGGAGGAGCGGATGGGTGGGTGGATGGGCGGATGGGTGGGCGAGTGTATGGTCGGACGGGTGGGCGAGTGTATGGACGGACGGGTGGGCTGGTGTATGGACGGGTGGGCGAGTGTATAGACGGGTGGGCGAGTGTATGGACGGGTGGGCGGGTGTACGGACGGACGGGTGGGCGAGTGTATAGACGGGTGGGCGAGTGTATGGACGGGTGGGCGGGTGTACGGACGGACGGGTGGGCGAGTGTATGGACGGACGGGTGGGCGGGTGTATGGACGGGTGGGCGAGTGTATAGACGGGTGGGCGAGTGTATGGACGGGTGGGCAGGTGTACGGATGGACGGGTGGGCGAGTGTATGGACGGACGGGTGGGCGAGTGTATGGACGGACGGGTGGGCGGGTGTATGGATGGGTGGGCGAGTGTATGGACGGGTGGGCGGGTGTACGGACGGACGGGTGGGCGAGTGTATAGACGGGTGGGGGAGCGTATGGACGGGTGGGCGAGTGTATGGACGGGTGGGCGAGTGTATGGACGGGTGGGCGGGTGTACGGACGGACGGGTGGGCGAGTGTACGGACGGACGGGTGGGTGAGTGTATGGACGGACGGGTGGGCGGGTGTATGGACGGGTGGGCGAGTGTATGGACGGGTGGGCGGGTGTACGGACGGACGGGTGGGCGAGTGTATGGATGGACGGGTGGGCGAGTGTATGGACGGACGGGTGGGCGGGTGTATGGACGGGTGGGCGAGTGTATGGATGGATAAGAAGAATCACAAGGAGAAAAATTTGTAACATTTAAAACCTTTAAAATGATCAGACTTTTTCTCAAATCCAGCCCAAAAAAATCAAAAGCATTATGTTTTTTATATCAGTGTTTGGGCCTCTGAGGGCTAAACTGAAGCAGGAGCAGCACAACGTTTATTCCCCATTCATCAGGAATGGGCGGGGCTAAACTGCTGCAGGCCGCTACGAGATCATAGGCCTGTGTTCCAGCGGCTGTACCAAATGGCAGAACAGAGTGTAAGCAAGTTTAGTGTGACCCATTGAAGGTATAAATAACCAGAGGCTTGGGATCAGAATGTCACCAGCAGTCATGCCTCCTGGAGACGGCGCGAGAAGTGCTTTGGAAACCCTACAGTAAGCAGAAAGACACAGAATAGCATCAGTGGAAATAGAGCAAGGGTGAAGGAGCTGCCACCAAGACTGGGGGAACTCAGGAAGCCTTCAATGGGATCCTGATCCAGCAACTCACCACAGTGTCACTATGTAATAAAGCAACAGAACAGCAGTCTGGAAACACTTGTACAAATGGGCATACGTTCACAATGACCATGGAACTGGTCAAACACTTATATATTACATAATATTTTAAAAAATAAAATTAAGGCATTTTCAACCACTATTTCAAATTTAAACAAATGATGGAACCAAAAACTGACAAGACAGAGCTGTGAGGGCTTAGCCTACCTGACAGTGCAGAGTGACGACGCTTAGCCTACCTGACAGTGCAGAGTGACGACGCTTAGCCTACCTGACAGTGCAGAGTGACGACGCTTAGCCTACCTGATAGTGTTAAGTCACAACGCTTAGCCTACCTGATAGTGCAGAGTGACGACGCTTAGCCTACCTGACAGTGCAGAGTGACGATGCTAGCCTACCTGACAGTGCAGAGTGACGACGCTTAGCCTACCTGATAGTGCAGAGTGACGACGCTTAGCCTACCTGATAGTGTTAAGTCACGACGCTTAGCCTACCTGACAGTGCAGAGTGACGACGCTTAGCCTACCTGACAGTGCAGAGTGACGACGCTTAGCCTACCTGACAGGGCAGAGTGACGACGCTTAGCCTACCTGACAGGGCAGAGTGACGACGCTTAGCCTACCTGACAGTGCAGAGTGACGACGCTTAGCCTACCTGACAGTGCAGAGTGACGACGCTTAGCCTACCTGACAGGGCAGAGTGACGACGCTTAGCCTACCTGACAGTGCAGAGTGACGACGCTTAGCCTACCTGATAGTGCAGAGTGACAACGCTAGCCCACGTGATAGTGCAGAGTGACAACGCTTAGCCCACCTGATAGTGCAGAGTGACAACGCTTAGCCTACCTGATAGTGCAGAGTGACAACGCTAGCCCACGTGATAGTGCAGAGTGACAACGCTAGCCTACCTGATAGTGCAGAGTGACAACGCTAGCCCACCTGATAGTGCAGAGTGACAACGCTTAGCCCACCTGATAGTGCAGAGTGACAACGCTAGCCCACGTGATAGTGCAGAGTGACAACGCTAGCCCACGTGATAGTGCAGAGTGACAACGCTAGCCTACCTGATAGTGCAGTGACAACGCTAGCCCACGTGATAGTGCAGAGTGACAACGCTTAGCCTACCTGATAGTGCAGAGTGACAACGCTAGCCCACGTGATAGTGCAGAGTGACAACGCTTAGCCTACCTGATAGTGTTAAGTCACAATGCTTAGGCTAGCTGATAGTGTTAAGTCACAATGCTTAGACTAGCTGATAGTGCTAAGTAACGGTGCTAAGTGACAATGCTACGTGATAGTGCTATGCCTAGGTGTTAGTGCTAACAGCTAATGCTTAGCTAAGCTGATAGTGTTAAAAACCAGTACTGATAGTGCTTAACCTAGTAAGCACTAGGCTAGTAGCTCAGCCTGGTGTTTACAGTAGCCTTAACTTCCAGTTACCGTACTAAGTGACGGTGCTCAGCCTGGTTAACAGTGCTGAGTACTAACATTAGCAATGCAGGCTTGTGTTCTACACACGGTCAGTTATTATGTTTGACCACTGCAAGCACTGAAAATGCAGTGCAGGATAAAACTAATTGTATATATGCTACTGAGAACCGTATAGATTAATGATTAACAATGAGAACCCTGTTTGTCAGGATATGAGGAGGTTGTGTCCACTGTAGGTTCATTTACTGGACTTAGAACCAGAAACACTGAGGCAAAACTGGAGAGAGAGAGAGAGAGAGGGAGCGAAGGGCTTTGAAAGCAAGGGCGAAAGTGTAAGTGTCTGAGAGTGTGTGAAGGAAGGGGGGTTAAAATGGTCAGAGGGTGGGTCAGGTTACTCCTTGGAACTAAGAATAGAGAGAGAGAGAGAGAGAGAGGGAGAGAGAGGTTACCCAAGACTGAGTACAGTGTGTCCCATTCTCGCACAGCCACCACACTATTACTCAAGAACGACACCACAAGACTCGGAGAACTCTGAGAACTTTAACACCGTTCATAACCTTCACACACCTTTCAGGCTCTCGCTCTGACTGACCACACGGCACTACTTATCCACACGGATCCGCACGGTCTTTTCACTCAGTTTGTTCATGACAACGAGTTACTTTTATTTGTTTTCTTGAGATCCAGAGATATTTATGCCACTATCACAACAAAACAAATGTTATCTCGATAAAACAATGTTTATGTTGCGATAATGATATAAACAACTTGTGATATTGAGAAAACAACATTCGTTTTGCTGTGATACTGACATAAATATCTCGAGAAGAAAATGAAAATAACTTATTATCATGAAAAACAGTTTACTTTTTTATGTACTTTAGATACTTTATATGCTTCATTGATTTTTTATTCATTTAACAGAAATCATGCTGTGCTATTACGCTCATTTTTGCCTTAAAATTTGCTTTATTTGTTCATTTAAATGAACTGCAAAGCATTTTGAGCTGTAGTTTTAGGTATGAAAGATGCTTTAACAACAACAACAACAACAACAACAACAACAATAATAATAATAATAATATGAACATAACAACTAAACAAAATATATTAATATATTACAAATAATACATTTGAACTTAATACCACTACAGCACAAACGCTTCAGCCAATCAGCTTCCTACTCCATCATCTGCAGCAACTCATTTTCGCCCGAATTAGGTCCCTAGAAGTGCACTTAAACTCACAATCAAGCTCTGCCTCTTAAATGGTCACCCTGGAGAAGCAGCAGAGTAGATTAGCCCTGATTGACCCTTTGAATATGATTAAAATTCTTTTTGTTCTATTAATAATGTGCTTCAATTACCCTTCATATTCAAACTCTTTTATACGTTACTCATATATGCCTCCATGAGACGTTTCCCAATTCAAATATGGAGAAGAACTGAGAAGAAAATATTAGATAAAAAAACCTTTTATGTCTCCATGTTTTTGTACCACAACACCTGAAAGAGTATTAAATGACGATCATAAACACCTTTTGGAGACTTGGACGGTTGGGTTCCTGTGGGCCTAAAGAGGTTTCACCTGCAAATATCAATGGATATGAAGATAAATATCAAAATATTACAACTTTTTTCTCAAAATATTACGACTTTTTCCTGAAATATAACAACATTTATTCTCGAAATATTCTGACTCTTTTCGAAATATTCCGATTTTTTTTTAAATTACAACTTTTTTCTCAAAATATTACGACTTCTTTTCTCGAAATATTACGACTTTTTTCCTGAAATATTACAACATTTTTTCTTGAAATATTATGACTTTTTTCTAAATATTCTGATTTTTTTTTTTAATTACGACTTTTTTCTCAAAATATTACGACTTCTTTTCTCTAAATATTACGACTTTTTTTCCTCAAAATATTGTGATTTTATTTTTATTAACAGTGACCCTAAAACACTGTCGTAATATTTTCGTTATCTAAAATCATGGGTATTTAACATTAATATTCAGTATATCTAGAGCAGTTTCCAGTTGCACCAGAGGGGGGCAACAAAGCCCAAAACTCGGAGTCTGAGTTTCAGAGACTGGACTTGCCAACACGAGTTTTGAAAACACGCTCAGCACCAACGTCGTCTTTCCCATCAGAGCTCATGGCTGCTCCTGTGGTTTGTTCACTTTTTTCATCGCTCAGAGCTTCGAACTGACAGCGCTGCTCCTCTGAGCCACTGATGAACGTTTTAACAGGATGGGCTGTTAAACAGTGTCTGCGTCTTTGAGCCACTGGCCAAAATAAAAATGATAACTCTGCTGCAGTTACTTCTTGATGAATTTATTTACGCACCAAAGATTTTCACTCACCATGCACCTGTGTAAATGTGATGTGACAATAAACATGATTTGATTTGATTTAAAACAATACTGTCATAGGTTTACCTGTATATTGTCCAGTTTTGTTTTACTAATTTGCACAATAAAAATATTTCAGATACACTTCTGTAGTTTAAAATGATTCTTATTAAAAAGTGAAAGAACGTCCCAGAAAAGCAAGCAATTGTTCACCGACAAAAGTTTTTAGTTCACTAATTAAAAGTTACTAAAAAGCTTACTTAACCATGTAACATGGTTTTATTTTCCACATACAGCAGTGCTAATACTGCTGTATGTACAAATGAAACCAGGGCTGGAGTTTAAGATGCAAACAAGATGGAATCGATTTCATGGCTGTTTTCGATAAAGCGCCCCAGCCTTATTAAATATATGGCTTTCCAATCTCCTACTGGAACCACTCGCCACGTCACTCTGAAACATATAGACCTAAATCAGGTTTAGATCATCCTCTCTCTGCACATCCTTCATCACAGCTTTACCGCTGTGCCAAATCAGGTCCTTCTGAAATGCACTCATACCAGTCAAGCTCGCTCTCGTCACTGTAGGGAAGCAGAGGAGTGGATTAGCTGTGAATGACTGCACCGCGGGGTGAGGGGGGTGAACACTTTCACTCACAGACTGCCCCCACCTGTCTCTGCCCGTCTGACAGGGTGAATGTGCCTCTCTTCTCAATCTGCACTCAGACACTCACAGAGACAGACATGCACTTCACACAAGACCAGCTCCTGATGACTGAACAGGGGCAAGTTGGTCTGAAGGAGTTGAGTAATATCACAATGGACTTCTCTGAAATTTTCCAGTCACAGTTATTATTATTATTATTATTATTATTATTATTATTATTATAACTACAATAATAATGCTATCCACTAAACCCAGGCAACAGCTGTGGCATTAACCCCCTGATGATATGTTAGTTCTTTACATTGATCCAAAAACACAGCTAAAAATGGTCAAGTGAGGGGTCCCTCTAGTGGACATTAGAGGAACAACACCTCAGTCACTCACACACACTCACTTTTTCTTCAGCCCGGTCTGTTTTGACAGGTGCGAACACGCCGCCCGTACTTGCACAAGTTGTTAACTGACGTGGTCCAGATGCAGCCTTAGCGAAGTATTTCAGTGGATTAGTACATGAGATACATGTTTTTCTTTGGACAGAGACGATAGATTTTTAATTTTATTGACTATTCCTGGTCTCGGGCCAATTTGGCTCATTCAAAAAATGGTATCAAGTTGTATTGAGTATGAGTACAAACAAATGAGCACAGTATCAGTCCAATACATGGTACCAGCATCTGTACCAATGCACCCCTGGAAAAAAATCTTCACCTCCGTTAGCTTGACACTAACACACTCTTACAAAAGATGGTTCTTCAAGCAGCCTATCTGCAACAAGAATGCTAATTTCTGCTAGCAGGAATGTGAGATCTTTCTTTACACACTCTTAAGTTACTTCTTCAAGGGTTCTTTAGTAAAGGAAATGGTTCTATATAGAACCATGAACACTCAAAGAATATAGAAATGCATAGTGAAATGGTTCCTCTGATTGACAGAGAATGTGTTGCATATGATTCCATATAGAACCTTTCTGAAAGGTGTTCTATACAGCAACAAAAAGGGTTCTTTTATTGCTACAATATGAAACTATTTTCAAAAAGAATCTATACAGAAGCATCCACAGCACATTCTCCATCAATCTGAAGAACCCCTAAACCATGCCCTTTAATCAAGCCAAGGGTTCATGGTTTGAATGTTCACGGTTCTATATAAAACCATTTTCTTTACTAAAGAACCCTTGAAGAATCATCTTTTTTAAAAGTGTATAATGAAAAATCTTGTTTTTAGAAGCTGCTAACACTGTGAAACGTTCCACATTAAACGCTGTTATATAATGACTGTTGTGGCGTGTACAGGATCATTATACGATACAGTGCAGCATATGCCATCTGTTATGCTGGTGCTGTATTATAAGTGCAGGTAGTACATTTAATGCTGTGTTTTATGTTGGAGCCGCTTCACAGCTCTTAGTAAAGGTCTCAGTGCTCTGAACAGGCGTAATGACATCTTGGGGAGAATAATAAAGTATTTTACACACTGACCAGGTTCTCTCGTTGGATGCGCTGCTGCTCGCGCTGCCTGTTGAGGGCGCTGTGGTAGAGGCGAGCTGTGGGTGGGGCACTGCGGCGGGCAGCAGCGGAGTGGGCAGAGCCGCTGCGCGAGTGTGGAGAGGAGCGCGAGAGCTCCCTAAGCAGGCGCTGGTTTTCGCGCTCGATCCGCCGCACCTCTTCGTCGGTGAAAGAAAAGTTCTTCCGGCGCCGGCCACCGCAGCTGCTGCTGGACGCACTGCTGGGGCTGGAGATGACCAACACGCTGTCCATGTCCACATGCCTGCCTGCACTCAGTACAGCTAGAGCGAAGGGTGGGAAGGAAAGAAAGAAAGAGGCAAAGGAATAAATGTATAAAGTACTTTGAAGAGACGTATACAGACAGATCAGGCATAACATGATGACCACCTCCTTGTTTCTACGCTCTTTGTCCATTTTATCAGCTCCACTTACTATATAGGTGCACTTTGTAGTTCTACAGTTACAGACTGTAGTCCATCTGTTTCTCTGATACTTTGTTAGCCCCCTTTTACCCTGTTCTGCAGTGGTCAGGACCCCCATGGACCCTCACAGAGCAGGTACTGTTTTGGTGGTGGATCATTCTCAGCACTGCAGTGACACTGACGTTGTAGTGATGTGTTAGTGTGTTAGTAGACGCTCATGGGGGCTCGGACCCGGATTTTTCTGTAAAGCTGCTTTGTGACAACACCTGTTGTAAAAAGAGCTATATAAATAAACTTTGACTTGACTTGCCGTCTGCCCCCATTATCCCTGTGAAATATGCTGATGACCTTACAATCACGGAGCTCCTGAATGGGTCTCTACTTGGCCTTGGGTTGTGTGGCTGAACGGTGACAGGAGTTTTCACTTGAGGATGTGGTAATCAGTGCCAGGACAGAGGACAACAGCCCCTCTCCACCGTCTCCAATCATTTCTAGACAAACATCTGTAGAGTCTCCACCTTTAACATGCTTATAGTTCAGATATCATCTGATTTATCTTGGGATGCCCACATTAACTGGTTGCTCTCGAAGACAAGGTCAAGGATCCATTACCTCAGTGCTGCCAAAAGAGCCCGTCTTCCATGTGATGCTCTAAAATAGACATACCCGACCTTCGTTCGTCCAACCCTTGAGTATTCTAGCCCAGTATGGTGGGCTGAGAAAAGGCCTCTTTTCCACCATTTACGCCATTTGACCAACGCTCTTACCCAGAGCAACTAACACTTTGATAATTTTACACAGGTAGGCGAAGGTAGAGTTTGGAGTCTTGCCTAAGGACTCTTCGAGGTACAGTGTAGGGTGCTTGGCCAGGTGGGGGATTGAAGCCCAGTCTACAGCGTAGAAGGCAGATGTGTTACCCATTACAATACACCAACCATCGGCAAAGTGCCAGTGCTCGTGCCAGAGCTGGTGCTGGTTCCTAGGAACTGGCGATCCTTTTAAGAATGGGCCCATGTTTCCACTGGCTTGAGAGATGAGCCCATTAGGCATTTGGATGTGGGTGCTCTCTAGCCCGGAAACAGAAGTCGACTTCTTTTTAAGCTTTATAGTTTACTCTGATGCTCTGCTGAATCCGGCTTTAAGCATCTCTTCTTGTATGTCCCCTTGTGCATCTTGGCTTTCCTTGGAGAGCTTTCCAGTTTGTCTTGTATTTCTCATGAAGACCAAGTCGTTGGTTTCTTCCACAGATTAATTTTGCTGCTGCTTTCACCGTCTTCACTCACCATTCTCCTGTTTTTTTGGAAAATGGTGGTGTCGACAACTTTACGTGGTGACGGCAGCGCCACGCCCTTCTGCCACCTGCATCACGAGTTCCTTGCTTCCAGACCAGCAAGTTTATGGGGCTGGAACGGCACCATTTTTGCCAGCTGAGAACCAGTGTGTTCAGGGTGGAAAAGAACGGTTTGTGATTTTTGGCATCGGCACCATGTCGGTGGAAAAGAGCTATGTGAGGAGCTGGAAAGGATCCAGAAACGATGCTGTAGGATCATCTGCATTCCAACATCTTCTTATCTATTGTTACAAGCTTGACATCATAATAATACCAGAACGCTTTTTGGTGCTATATAGAACCCTTTTCAAAAAGGTGCTGTAAAGAACAATGTACCACACATTCTCCTTCAATCCGAAGAACGATTTCATTGTGCAAAGAACCATTTAATCTTTGTAGAACCACTGTTTGTACTAAAGAACTTTTAAAGGTGTACATCTGAAGTTGAAGTAAAAAAAAGGATGAATCGACAAACTATCGCTTTAAAACATCCTGTTATACCCACCAGATCTCTCGTCCCCATCTGTGTCCGAGCTCCTCCTCCGTACCGCGTCTACCTCAGTAACCGACGGCTCCTCGATGACGTCCTCCTGCTGTGGCCCAGTAACCGTAACCAAGGGTTCAGTGGGCAGAGTCAGGTCGAACGACTGTCCTGGGCTAACGTCAGGAGTGGAGAGAGGAGTAACGTCTGTCACCGTGTCCTCAGACTCTGCCGTTTCTGAACCTTTAGCTCTCTCTCTCTGGTTGGCCGAACCTGGACGAGGCCGTCGGCGTGGCGACGAGGTCGCCTGGGTGGCAGAGAGCTTGTGCGAGGGGGCGGGGCTTCCCCCATCCCCGCCGAGTGAGCCTTCGCGATCGGACGACGACGACGAACGGCTACGGCTCCGGAACTTTCCTAAAGACTTTTTGGAGGCATCTGAAGGATGTTTGAAGGGTGGAGGTTCTGGAAGTTCCTCTCTTTCGTTGTTGTCGCTCTCAGTGTCGCTGTATCCATCATCGTCATCATCCTTTAAAATGCCACCGTCATCATCCTCTCTCTCCTCAGCCGACGAATCAGAATGCGGCTCTACAGAGGAGTAGGAGCAGGCGCTGGACGAGTCATCTGACTGGCTGCTCTCAGAGCGGGGCGGCGGCGAGGACTTCCTGGACGAAGCGTCCGAATCTTCTCTTCCAGACTCCGTCTCTCTCCTTTCTTTCACAGCACTGCTCTCGGAATCATCCTCCTTTCTTTCTTCCGTGCAGTCAGAATGACCCATGGACTCATCCTTCTCGCTCTGAATCTGAAGGCTGGAAAAAACTTCCTCCAAACTTTCTGCTTTCAAAACAGCGTCTTTTTCTACCTCCTTTTTCTTCACCTGCACTCTTCCACCCCCCTCAGTCTTTCTCTCCATCTGAGAGGATTCGGTTTGACTGGGTTTCTTCACAAGGTTGCCCTCCTTCTCCTCTGGATCCTGGTGGACGGTCTTTCCTGGCTCACCGTCACTGTCGAAGAACGAGTGATCCACCTCGCCTTCCAGCTCTTTTGGACTGAACATGGCTCTGTCCTTTCTTTCCTTTCTAAAGAGACAGAAGAAGACAGAATCAGTACAGGACTCACACTAATCTTAAGGCCCAGCAACACTTGAGTAAGCAAATTTTCATCAGAGAAACGACATTCCACCGAAATTCTTGTGTCCCTAGTGTTTACAGATATATTGCACTTAAAAAAAACATGTTAGGGTTACAATTTATTAATATTTTCGAATAAAACAATACATTATTTTAACAGTTACACCTTCTTCAGCCATCAATTTAGCAATATTGGTTTTCAAATCAATTATCTAGAATTCCAAGCACCACAGAAGAGCTCGTCCTCACAGTCATGTGTGAAGGCTGAGGCTGTATTTTGAAGAAAAAAAAACACATTTTTCTGCTGTTTTAACTACAATAATCTATACATGACTATGAAATTTATAAATTAAATGACATAAAGAAAACAAATGCCAAATAAATATTATAAAATATATAATGAAAGCTGTTGGCTCCAGGAGTCGAGTCACTGTGTAACAAAAAAACTCTTATTATGAAATAAAAGTCACACTGATGACATCACTTGACTTCCTTTTACCTGTTTTCTGAGGATCTATGAAGAAAAGCTCATGGTGAGTCCACTGTGTCTTTCAGTTCTCAGAGATTTTCTCATTTAGCTCATGATTTCATATGAAGCTTTTAGCTGAAGTCACTGGTGTGACCGACTTTATTCTGAGGTAACTGTGAAAAAATAGAATACAAATGGATTAAATTACATATTTTAGTGGATATTCCATGATTGACAACATGTGGTTTGATGCGCTGTAGCAGTTATTCTGTAAAATGCATTGTTCATTAAAAATGTCTCTGGTGTTCCTTTATTATGTGTAACACCAATGAGGATCAGTAACACCAGTGACCCCTATGGAGAGATAGAAAAGTGGACGTTTCTGTAGAATGACCCACGTATGCATCACAGGCTTTCGCATCGAGTTCAACTTTGGTAACTCTGACATGCAAATTCTCATTTTCAGGGCTTCGGCTGTGTTGACCTCTGAAGAGGTGGTCCTTCACACAGGAGCACAACAAGGAGCATGAATCTTTTAACATGATCACCACCACTGGCTATGAATCAACTCAGGACAGAAAGACAGCATGACACACAGTCATTCAAGAGACTGCTACTATTATAACTTTGTTGTTTTACTGTTTGTGGTAGACGAGTTAGCCAGCTTGCTAGCGGCTATGGCTTGGCTGACCACAGCTACACACAACAGCTACACACACTTAGCGAACTGCGAATGTTTAGTGTGACGGCAGCTTTAAGATGGTATCAGTGACGCCGACTGTTTGGCCGAAAATCAGATCTACGCAATTTTTCCACTTATTCCAAACATAGTCGATCAACCAAGACATGTTTGCTGTCTCAAAGGTCCTAGTTTTCCACTGGCGCTATGAGGCTAATGTATCTAACAAATAATGGAAGCTTATACCTCACTAGGTTAGCATCATGCTAACCGCCTACATTATCACACACATCTCAAAACGTACTGAAATGTTATCTCAAACAGACTTGCTTGTGTGGTTTCTGGCACTGTATGACACCCCGTTATCTCTAAAAACGGACCTAATTGTCCATTACTTCTTCGCTACGTTCGCCCAGTGAGGGTAAAAACGTATTTAACACAGGTTTAAAAAGCTGTTGCTCATTTGTTGAATTATTTCATGCAAAATATAAGATACTAGCATCCTCACACGAACATATCTGAACGGTTAAACGTGCCGGGAGGTGAGATGTTCTACTTTAACACCACATTTATTTTACCCAGCATAGAGGAGATGCAGATGAGTTCTAGAAATGTGGCTGTTGACCTGCACTGGTTGAACAGGCTTCGGGGAGCCACTGTGTACAACTGCAGCATGATGATATCACGTTACCTACCGTATGGGATATAGGGCTGGGCAGTATGACAATATATGCTTTTCTGATCATATCATGTATATCGTCAGTACCTGTAGAACTGACCAACTGCATGTTTCATTACAAAGAGAGCAAAATTAGTCCTGTTTAACTAGATGTAGTGCCAAACACTGAATAAAAATCTCTGTGTTCACAGTTTTTGGTAATATATTGTGGCATATCATGTATAGTGGAAATTTCTTTAAGTGTCACAATATTAGATTTTGGCCATATTGCCCAGCTCTAATGGGGTATGTTTTAGGACATCCTAAACTAACTGGTTTCAGATGGACAAAACGGCTTCAGTTCTCGAGAAAAAACACTGTCATATCTCAGCTCTCGTACATCAGGTGAAACAGCCTCAGACAAAAAGGCCTCAGGCTAAGCTAAACAGCTACAGACACCACGGCTTTGGATGGAAAAGTCCATGTGATATTCAGAATTCTGCTCTTTATGATCTTCTTACTTACAGTCAAAGATGGCAATAAACCACAACTACAGCTTTTACCATCTGTGCTTTTACAATGTCTTTAATTTGGCAAAGGTTAAGCTTCAACTTACAAGCTGTCACTTTGTTTGCTCTCGTGTCCGCATCAGTGTTGGGGCAGTCTTACATACATACATACATACATCATCTAAACCGCTTATCCTTCTGGGTCGCGGTGGGGTGCTGGAACCTATCCCAGCTGTCATTGGGCGGAAGGCTGGGGCAGTCTTAGAATATAAAAAAAAATTGTTATTGTTCTTATTATTACTATAAATTTTTCATTATTGCTATGCCTGTAAACACTTTGTGAACATAAAAACTAAAAGCTAAGGCAAAGAAAGAGGCATTAAATGCTTCAGGCATCTGGTTCCCATCACCACCTCTGTCAACAATTCAGACTCGGCTAGTTTCTCTAGAATGGAGCATTTCACACCGAACCACTCTGAATGACTCTCTTTAGATCTTACTGGCTAAATTATGCAGAAATCTTGAGAAGAATCAGTGGAATTTCTATTTTCAGATTATAGTTCAGATTATACACTATACATCACCATACAGCAAAACTGTATGGCTACTTATCAGGCCTACATTCTCACTAAGTCATTCTCACTGCTGGGTGACAGTCGTCTTCTTCCAGCAGGCACCATCATAACACTGCTCTTTAATATGTCCTCTCAGCTCTTCTCTACAGAGTCTTCCACCTACACATGCGGCTCCGAGAGACCAGTGCAGGCTGAGAGTCTGGGGAATAGCTGAGTGAACTCTCTGCGTCATGGTGTGGGTCTATTTTAGAGATACGCCATTCCCTCGGGTTTTCTTCATGCCACGGTTCAGTTTCCATCAGCCTGATTAGACTAGTTTCCCAGGTCCAGTTCTGCTGTAAAACACTTTGTTCAACTCAGAAATGGCATCAGCCCCCAGCTGACACTTTGGGTACGTTCACAGTACACACCTCATTGCTCAAATCTGATTTGTTGCTCAGATCCGATCTCTCTGACACAAGGTAAGTGACTCAGATCTGTCATTAATGTGAACGAACCGGCGTCCTGAAATGACCCTCATGAGCTCATCCTACTCAGTAACGTCACGTGAATGAATCACTGCATCATCAGCACAAACGAACGAGCAGAACGAGCTTCGCTGAGAAGATAATTAACTCTGATCAGCTCTCAGCTTCATTATTAGAGCGAGACGAAGGAGAAAAAGGGGAGATGAGCTGCTTTTCCACCATTTACAGGCTTTAACTTCTGTTTGGCGCTGCTGCCATGGTAACGCTGAATGATGGCGCACGCACAGTGGAAAAAAGCACATGAATTCAGATCTGAGCATCACATTAAGGTCACACGGCCACAAATCAGATATATATCCGATCTAGGACCACATATAAAAGTGCCTCAGGTCGGATTTGAAAAGATCAGATCTGTGTCCACACAGCCCTGAAAACATCAGATCTGAGTCATATTAGGGCAAAAAATCGGATTTGTGCCACTTCAACCTGGTAATGTGAACGTAGGCTATAGGTCCAAAAGTACCCAAACAAACACTTCAGGTAAATAACTGATACGAATGTATGTGTATATAAACACACACAACAGAAAAGACAAATGGAGCTCAATCCAGACCCAGAAATGATCATCCAACATCAGTACCTGAAGTCACTAATGCTCAAACAGATCCTCACAGCAATGTTCCTTCCTTCCCAGAAGAGTAGAGGCCGTTGCTGCAGCAAAGGAGGAACAAACTCCCTATTAAACCCCTGATTTCAGAAGAAATGCTGGGTGAGCAGGTGTCCACAAACGGTTGGGCACCTACTGCAGGTGTATGAGAGCAGCACAGACACTATGGGCTCTCCTGCCCTGGAGCAGGTAAACACTGGTCTAATGAGAGTGATGGAAAATGAACCATGACTCCTCTCTGAACGAAGCCTGAGGGAACGGTTTCTATGTGTGACAGGCTGGCTGACAACCAGGCAGTTATACATTATCTATGCCAGCTGGCTGAGAGGCTCTTTGGTGTACAGTAGAATACATAGCTCACTGCTGGCACTAGATAATGTATATCACACGTTTCAGCAGCGCGGTTATATATATAATATACATTATACGGTATATCATACGTTTCAGCACTGCGGTTATACGTGTAATATACGTTATACTGTATATCACACGTTTTAGCACCGCGGTTATACGTGTAATATATGTTATACTGTATATCACACGTTTTAGCACTGTGGTTATACGTGTAATATACGTTATACTGTATATTACACATTTCAGCACTGTGGATAATTAATTTGTGGCCACAACTTAGTAAGGCCTAGGAATGAGATCATGCCTTATTAAGCTGTGGTCAAGGCTTAACTATCTCATTCCCATGCCTTACTCAGTTGTGGCTACGTATTAAGATCCTGTTCCCATGCCTTACTAAGTCGTGGCCACTAATTGATTATTACTAAGTTGTGGTCACGAATTAAGTATCTCGTTCCCACGCCTTACAAAGCCGTGACCACAAATTAAGTATCTTATTTCCACGCCTTACTAAATCACGGCCACGCATTAGGGTCTTGTTCCTATGCCTTACTAAGTCGTGGCCGCGAATTAGGATCTCGTTTCCATGCCATAGTAATTCATGGCCACGAATTAATGATCTCATTCCCATGCCTTACTAAGTCATAGCAACACATTAGGATCTCGTTCCCACACCTTACTAAATCACGGCCACACATTAGGGTCTTGTTCCTATGCCTTACTAAGTCATAGCCACGCATTATTTTTATTTATAAGGGATGACACCAGCAGGGCTCCGTAGTACTATACTGAGGCCACAAATCACTATATCAAGGCCACAAATAAAAATACTGAGACCACCCATTGCTATATTGAGGCCACAAGTTAATACACTGAGGCAACGAGTTAACAGATTCTTACGCAGCCCCGCTGGCGACATCCAGCACAAATAAAAATAACGTATGGCCACGACTTAATAAGGCGTGGAAATGACACGATTAAGCCGTGGCCACGACTTAGTAAGGAATGGGAACGAGATCCTAATGCATGGCCACAACTTAGTAAGCCGCGATCTCGTTCCCACGCCTTACTAAGTCGTGGCCACGCATTGGGATCTGGTTCCTAAGCGTTAATAAGGCGTGACCACGCATTATTTTCATTTATACAGGATGTCACCAGCGGGGCTCCGTAGAATCTTAACTCCTGGCCTCAATATATTAATTTGTGACCACGCCTTATTCAAAATGAATCAACACGCCACCCCAGGGGCTGAACACAGTTATGTAAACAGGAGGGAGAGAATGTGTGCCGTTACCGTTAAAGGGGGACAGCGATTAATAACACTGTCCCTTATAAAAACTGCATTTACATTTACATACATGTCGAACACAGAAGGGCACTCAGGTTCAGGTTACCTTCAGCTACAGCGGGAGGACCTCTATACGCTGCGGACGAAGCGCCAGCCGGCTCGCCGCCGACCTGCAGGTCTCAGACAGGCTGTGATCATTAAATCGGCGGCCCGAGCTGAACAGCGCCACGAACGAGCCGAACACAAAACCGCCCCAAACTGGCCTCACCGCCACAGCTCAACCCCCGCGGCGGAGAAACCGCGCCGTCCTGCAGAGAACCAGAGAAGCCGCTCCGCCTGACCCCGGCCGGACTTAGCCTAGCCTGCTAACCCTCAGAGCTGGCGACTGTGTGGGTTGTCTAGCTACGGTAACTAGGCAACGTCACTTCCTCAAGCGGTCCCCGGAACACTAGGAAAACTAACGCCGCGTCCCAAACCGCACACTAGCTCCCTAAATAGTGAGTGAAAATGCCGCCCACACCGTTAGAAGTGCACTCATTAGTGTAGTATGTGAAGTACAGGAGTGTGGGGTTTGGGACGCGGAGTGATAGATTTTTTTTTTTTAAATATTATTTTATCAAATATGTGTTTGCAATGTATGGAAATGTATTATTAAATACGTTTAAAAATTTTTAAACGTATTTTCCAAATATATTTATCAAATATATTTTTGCAACGTATGAAAATATATTTGTAAAATGCCCTTATTTATATTTGTTGTTATATTTTTTTCCGTTGTATGCAGTTTTAATAATGTTTACAGATAGAACTGAATATCCATGAGCTGAATGAACGGTACTGACGTCTGTGATCTGCACTGTACTTTAACCATGTACGTCTGCAGTGAGACTCTCACACACAATACTTCACATAAACAAGATATCAGATCATAACTGCATTTCAATATCATCAATAATAGTAGAGTATCAATACCCACAACACTCGCTTCTGTCCTGTTAAAGGTTCATTTGATCATATTTAAAATGAAGATACTGGAACACAAACTCATTTCTAAAGGTATCAGACAGTAAACAGTGGATTAGACATCATTTTGGCTGTTTTCATACATTTTCAAATGGATTTAATAAACACATTTACACACATTTATTTTGGTACATTTCTATGTGTAATATTTCTCCATACTTTTTAAAAATAAATGCATTCTAAAATATATGTGGTTAATATGGCAACATATTCTGAAATAAATCCATATATTTTTCCATATGGGTGTAAACGTGTGTCCAAAATTAAAAGAAGGTTCTGGATAAATGGTTAGAAACTATTTTAATTTTCTTGGCATTCACTGCTATTCACTGAGGACTCGCTCGCGGGCGCCCTCTGGCGTTTCACAGCCTTATTTTTCGGTTTTTCTTTATATGGGTCCTTTAATATGTGCTGCTCTGGTGATCCAGCAGATGGCGCTGCCGCTGCATACTTAAACGGGCTGTATCTCAAACGGCTCCTGCTTGTAAACCATGGCTACATTAAGGGGGCCTCTGACTGTTAAGTCTTACACGCTTTACAATAATGTAAAAGTCCAATACTATTAAAATATAATGTATAAAACAAATGGAAACGTTTGTTTATCATAAAAAAACATGACAACTCGACAAAATCCCTAATTATTAAAAGGAAATAAATTTCCATGTATTTTTTCAAAATGTGTGTCGAGTTAGAAATATATTTATATACAATTTTGGCATATATGTAAATATAAAAATTCAGATTATATATATATATATATATATATATATATATATATATATATATATATGTATATATATATATATATATATATATAAAATCTGAAACTACGTGAACAATCTTCTACAAAGATACACTTCTGTACATTTTAACATTAATTAACATTTATTTGCTGAATTTAACCTATTGAAAAAAAAAAATTAAACAAAATGTGACAGGTGAAAAAGTTTTGCCACATTTACACCGTATGTTTTCTGTTTTTTTCCAATATGTTAAAGCAAATAAATCGAAATAAACTGAAAAACAGCGCCGGCTCATTATCCCACCTCCACCAAACTTTACTGTTGGTACTGTGCTGAGTCCAGCGGTGATGCGCTTTACACCCCTCCAGCCGACATTTGGCATTGAGCATAGTGACCTTAGGCTTGTGTGCAGCTGATCAGCCATGGAAACCCTTGTCATGAAGCTCCGGACGCTCAGTTTTCGTGCTGATGTTTCTTCCAGAGGCAGTTTGGAGCTCTGTAGTGAGTGATGCAGGTGATTTTTCCAGTGCCTCGCTCTGTGAGTTTGCGAGGTCTGCTGCCTCGCGGCTGAGCTGTTGTTGCTCCTGTACGCTTCTGTCTCCATTTCCACCTAAGACACTTTTGTAAATCTGGTCTCTGTATCTTTACAGTGAACCATTTCAAATCACACCACTCTGAATGACTTTCTTTACATCTTAATCACTGAATTAGACATAAACTATGAAAACTCTGAATTCCCCTTTAACTGTATCTACAAAGCGGATCTCAGCTGTTGGTCTGAGTGTTCGGTTATGTCAGTATGTCAGCGCTTGTCTACGTGCTCAGTCTGCACGTTTCTCTGAAGTGCCCGGGCGTGAGGCCAGATCCTGGCACGGCCTGCAGAATGGTGGGCATAGAGCACATAGCGTACCCCCCACCTCTACCCCCACAGGCCATTGTGCACGCTGCCCTGGCACACTATTATTGGGATGCCAGCTTAGCTCAGTAAATAGTACAACAGTTTGTGTGTTGAGCATTGGCCATGCACCCCCTAGTGGCCACAGGTGAAATAACTCTTGAGTTAAAATGAGCACAACTGAAAAGAATACAGCATGAATAACAAGTCTATTTAACATAATAATAATAATAATAATAATAATAATAATAGCAGCACACTGTAAAATGTCCTTAAAGGGTCTAACATGGAACTTTCCTCTTTTTTTCACATATACCCATATTTAACCTACAGCAGTTTAGCTCCTCCCATTCTTGGTGACGGTGTAAAGCGTGTTTCAGCCTGCACTGAGTCACAGCCAATCAGAACAGAGCTCATTTACATAGATCAGTCTTAAAGGCTCAGCAACAAAACAGCCTCTTTAATTCCAAGGGATGAGCAGAGGTTGGAAAACAGTCATGAAAAAAATGATTTATGACCGTTTTTGGGATATAAATCCACACAAGTGTCATCAGTGGACATAAGCACTTACAAGTGGCCGCATGTGGACGTAGCATACAGGGCCTTTACTGGAGAAAAGCCCCAAAAGTGAGCTCACTATGTGTATGTGCTTGGAGTGGTGGTGCGGTTGCTGTAGCTGGTTCAGTAGGTGAAAGTGGAGAGTGTGGTACTTTCTACAGTCGTCCAGTGCAGGAAGACCACACCTGATACAGCTCATCAGCTGTTAGAAGACAGAGATCTGATTAAAAAAGAGGAATTTAGGTGAGATCCTGCTTGGCTGGAGTGAAAACCTGCAGCCACACCTGTAATTGACTGAATAACCCTCAAACAATGGCTTAAATACTCTCATTTCCTGTTTTTGGAGTGATTTCTTGGTGTGTGTATCATTTGAATTTCTTTTTTGATTTACTGCAAGTGGAATTTACAGTGTTGAATCAACTCTTGTTTAGCTTAAGGTGACCAGATTTCTGAAACCGGAGACATTTACAGTTCAGCAGTCAATATATCATTAAAATATCTAATATCTATTGTTTATTTATATATGAAATAAAAAAGGGGGGCAGTTCTGGTGCCATGTATTTTGACAGTGTTAACTGTTGTGCTGTAATAAGGCCGACTGATAAAACTGGGTACTAAGTAAGGGCCTCAAAAGTCAATAAGTCTCTCTGCATACTTTGTTAGCCCCCTTCTACCCTGTTCTTCAGTGGTCAGGACCCCCATGGACCCTCACAGAGCATGTACTATTTGGGTGGTGGATCATTCTCAGCACTGCAGTAACACTGACGTGGTGGTGGTGTGTTAGTGTGTGTTGCGCTGGTCTGAGTGGATCAGACACAGCAGTGCTGCTGGAGTTTTAAACACTGTGTCAACTCACTGTCCACTCTATTAGACACTCCTACCTTGTCAGTCCACCTTGTAGATGTAAAGTCAGAGACGATAGCTCATCTGCTGCTGCACAGTTTGTGTTGGTCATCCTCTAGTCCTTCATCAGTGGTCACAGGACGCTGCCCACAGGACGCTGCTGGCTGGATATTTTTGGTTGGTGGACTATTCTCAGTCCAGCAGTGACACTGAGGTGTTTAAAAACTCCAGCAGCACTGCTGTGTCTGATCCACTCAGACCAGCACAACACACACTAACACACCACCACCACGTCAGTGTTACTGCAGTGCTGAGAATGATCCACCACCCAAATAGTACATGCTCTGTGAGGGTCCATGGGGGTCCTGACCACTGAAGAACAGGGTAAAAGGGGGCTAACAAAGTATGCAGAGAAACAGATGGACTACAGTCTGTAACTGTAGAACTACTGGACATTAGAACAGGGGTGCACAACTCCGGTCCTGAAGGGCCGGTGTCCAGCACAGTTTGGAAGTTTCCTTACTCAACCACACCCACTAAACCTGGCAACTAACAGAAGGGTGTAATCTGGTGTGCTGCAGCAGCAACATCACCAAACTGTGCCGGACACCGGCCCTCCAGGACCGGAGTTGGGCACCCTTGCATTAGAAGCTTGTTACAACAGCAGAACCCTTTTTGGTGCTAATGAGTGAATGGTGGGCCACGCCCCTTTATCCCTCCATCCCTGAAAAAAAGTGGTTTTCGTCTGTGTAAGAATCACATTTTTCCATATCGGTGGTGTAAACATTTTCCAGTAACACCTGCTGAAAAAACCCAATAGAAACCATTAAGTGTTTCTGATGGTTCCTTATGGTTTTGGTAATGGGTTGACATCACAGTGTAAAGGATCCCATTAGAAAGCAAAACAATCAGGTTTTAATCCTAATGGTTAAAAAGCCTGACAGCAACAAGTTCCTCTGAGTGTGTGTGTAGGTGATGAACTGGGCTGCGCTCGAGCCCGCGCACTGCGTACGTGTGAACCCGCACAGCTCGCGAAGCACGCGTGCACGCGCACTTGTGGAGAGCTGCGCGGTCACGTGACGCGAGATGCAGCTAATAAAGCCGAAGGCAGCAGTGCGAGTGTGTGTAAGGGAGGACGTGCAGTGTGTGAGGAGACAGTTCTCAGAGGGGATTTACCGCACTGACCATGTTTCTGCTCGACACAGACACGGTAGGTCACTGGAATTACCATTTTAAAGGCTTTTACACTGAAAATATGACGAGAATGCAGTGAAAAATGCAGTATAGTAGTATAAAACTCAGTTATATACAATATATATAGAAGTCTGCTTCTTATTCGCCAGCTTAGTGTTCGAATTTCCCCGTTCCACCTTAAATGGGAAATGCGCTAAAGTGGCTGAGCAGTACAAAACTGCTATATATGTATTTATATACGTTAGGTTCCTATTTGTCAGCTTCTTGTTCGAATTCGAAGTTAACTTTTTAATTTTTCAGTTCATTTTTTTGTATATTAACTTAATTTTTAGTTAACTGCTGCACCATTTAAGGTGGAACGGGAAATTCAAACAACAAGCAGGCGAATACTCGTAAAAAAAACACGGAAATGTTTGTATTTTCTTCCAAAAAAGGACGAAAAGAACAAAAATGAACTGTATTAATGCTGTTTAAAACGATAAGATTCATATATTGCTGTACAATTTCTGTAAAATAATCTGTAACTACTGTTTTTCGCATAACAGTCCTCTAGTAATGTCCCATAATGTTTCCTGGTACACTGAATCCTGGAGTAGTAGATATTTTGCTGACAGGTTTTACCTTAATTGCAATAATGACTAGAAGTATCTCTGCTGAGTTCCTTAAAGAACAGCAGTGGAACCTATAGACTGTGGGAGGTATATAACCCACCGTGTGTGGTGGTACCTCTTAGTCCATCCAGCATCTCTCAGCAGAGGAACTGAAGCTAAAATAAAATGCTAAAGCTCACCCAGATTCATAAGCAGTCCATAAAAGCACTTAAAGGGGAAGTCCACCAATTTTTCAAAATTTCTGCATGATTAAATGGTTAAAATGTGAACTTACTGAGTCAGAGCTGCTCACAGTGGTGGTGATAGGAACCGGACGTCCACCTCTAAAAGCTCCCTCACAGAAAGGTATTACATAACATGGTTTTGAATACACTGCCTGATGTCTGAGACACTGTTTTACGTGGGTTTTGTGATAATTGTTGTAGTCAAACATATTTTAATAAATTTTTTAATTTATTTATGACAGAGGGATACAAGAAGGCCCCAAAGAACTTATATTTTTCTAGATTTATGTCTATTTTCCATCATCAACATTCCATATAATCACTCAGAAGACTAGTGTAGGTTCCCTGGTGGTTTCGGATAATAAATAAAAATAGTAAAATGGATTTGTGTTGTAGTCATGGCGATCCCTGGTTACCATCACCACCACGGTAAAGAAATGCGAGTCGGCAAGCAAATGACTCATTGCACATCAGAAAACTCCGAATGACTTTGTTTACATCTTCATGATTAAATTATACAGATTATTTATTAAAATAATTAACAAGAATTATAATTTGATTGTCAAAGGTTCTACGTGGAACTGAATGAAGGTGAAACTGAGCTGTAGTTTCTTGTTGTAAAGCTACAAAAAGCCCAACTTTTCTGAACAAAGTGCTGGACATCAGTGCCAGGTGCTCTAGTGTTTGATGAGAGTGAGTTATGAGGTTTTAATGGTTTTATTCAGCTGTTTGAGGCTAATGGATTAAGCGTATAGGCAAAGCACCACACCCTCCATATGAGAACATCACGTACACAGACGTATTCCCAGTGCTGGATTTACAGCCTGTACTGTGTTTGGATCCAGCTGGACTAGAATGAGCACCATGTGTTCAGTTACTTCAGCCTTGTGGGTGTTAATCCGTCACGGAGTTCAGTGACAGATGTGCATTCAGTACAGATGCCATGACACCACGTTTCACGCATTGGCTGATAATGATGTTTTTTCTTTAAAAACACGTTATTTACTTCTCCCTTTATTTAGTGTGAAGTATTTCCGCACACAGCCAAAATAACAGCCTCCCTCACGTGGGTTCGCTTGGTAGTGAGACACTTCTCACTCCATACAGGCCATACAGTCCATATATGGAAGCTAAGCTGCAAAACAAGCCTGTTTTGAATTCATTGTTTCTGTGATGCCATAAAAACCAACACATGTACATATATCCACCCATCTGGCCTACAGCAGTTTAGCTCCGCCCACTCACGTCGAAGGTGTAAGAAGTGTTTCAGCCTTCTGCATTTAGAATAAGGCATGAAACGGCAGCCAATCAAAACAGAACTCATTTACATATATATTAGTCTTAAAGGTAAAGTAATAGCTCTATACCAAACAAATTAATATGTGGGACAAAGAGTTTGGAAAATCGTGAAAATTTCATCACGTTACTTTATTTCTGTTAATGTTATGTAGATCTACAAGCAGTTCTGGAACTTTGCAGATTAGATTCTGATTGGATTTGTTCTTTTTTACTTCCGATATCCAATCCAGCACTTTAATTAATTCATTCATTCATTCATTTTCTTAGTAGTTAGTGGCATCTCTAGAATTAAAGGAATGGTTCACAAGAAAAAAACGAAAACGATATTTCTCCCCTCACCCCAAACATAGTCGATCAGCCCAGACTTGTTTGATGCCTGAAGTTTGTTTAGTTTTGCGCTGGAGCTAAAAGACTATGAATCTGAGTCACCGAAAAAGGTTTCACTCTTCCATCACTCTTTAGCCCCGTTAGCCTCGTAGCTCCAGTGCACAGTTAACCCTCTGGGATCGACAAATGCGCTGGCGCATCAAATTAGATGTTTCTTGGTTTTGGAAAGTAGCGATGAGGAGAACGTTTATCTACTATTTTATTCAGACAACCACTGCTTTTGTGATCCTGAGACTTCAGTAAACACATTTCAAGCACCAAAACAACCCGTCCACATGAGTAAAGCAGTGTTTTCACAAGAGATATTAAGAATTTCTAAAAACAAATTTCAATTTTTCAGCTTTTTGGCTGAAATTTCTCTTTACACAGAGCTCCAGGTCAAAAGGGCCTCATTATAGAGAGAACTGAGATTGTTCTAAACATTTTAATATATAACATGTGGGTATCATATCGTATGCAAGTGCCTTCAAAAGCGTTTTTAGCAAGTATGCAAAAATCAAGAAGATGCAAAAGAAGCAAACTTCAGCCAACAAACCAGCCTTGGATGATCAGCCGTGTTTGGGGTAAAAGGGGGAAACTTGATTTGTATTCTGTGAACTTTAACTCAGTAATGCAGGTGTTAATAGAGTGAATTAAATGGAAATTTCAGTTCTTGTTTCATGGAGATTTTGTCATTTACCATTTTGCTGTCATTCTGCTCGCGCAGCTGTTTTGCACTAGCAGTCTTCTGGAGGCCGGGTCCGCGGTGAACGGGGGCGAGGATGCTTCCGGTCAGTCTCCGGCGCACGTGGCGGCTTGTGGTGGGGAGGCCTTCTGTTTGCTGTGGCTGCTTCAAACAGGGGCTGATCCCAACCAGCAGGTAACTTAAGCATAGTACATCTACGGTTAAAGAAACCTTGTACAGTGGTCGTTTTACTGTAGCTGTTAAATGATCATAGATGTTGGCATTTCTAAACAGTCCATTATGAGCTAAGAAGCTGCATGTGTGCAAGTTAGGGATGCACAATATCAGGAAAATACCAAAACATGATCATATAGATAATTGCTAATTAGTCAACCCTTGATGTGACATGGATTGGCCTGCATTGTTTGGACCAAAAATGTGACCATTTATTGGATCTCATGCAAACGTTAGTTTGTCTAAACATCATCTAACCCGAGGTTGGTCAGCTTGCTCAAAAACTAGGACTGAGTATTGTTTAAAAAATCTCAGTACTGATATCCAGACTTCAATAATGATTCCTGAACTTTCTCTGGTAACGTGTTTTAATGTACAAACCGATCTGTGAGGAGCTGAAGTGAGTATATTTACTGATTGCAGTGAGTTTAGACTAATTAAGAAGTGCCAGGGTTAATCACATGCACACAGAATGTGATTTAGACAATTTAGCCAGTCAGCACTCTAGATTTTTGGAACGCAGCATGCTTATTGGCCAGCCGCATTCACTACTCACTATTAAAGAACTGAGTAATTTACATATTTTACCGGTTTCGTGATAATCATACACAAACTTGCCTTGACATGAGCTCTTTTTCTTTTTCAGGACGCTTTTGGGGAAACTCCAGTGCATAAAGCAGCCAGAGCAGGAAGTCTAGAGTGCATCAGTGTTCTCGTGGCTAGCTATGCACAACTTGAGTAAGTTATACTTACACTCACAGTGTAAATATACACTCACAGACTCCTCTATCAGTAGAGACAATCTGTGTAGGTCATCCTCTACTCCTCAGTTTCTGACTAGAGCTGCTGTAGGCTGGATATTTTTGGGTGGTGGACCACTCTCAACCACTTTTTTACCAGTGGTACATTTTTAAGCACCTACAGCAGCAGGGATGGCTACACCAACCGGAAACACATCTGCATTACTGCCTTAGCTGCATAAATCACTGCATAAATCACTAAGTATCTAACAATTATTTGAGCTGATTGCAATTTTTTTACACTAATCGCAATTAAGTTGTAAGCTTGCAAGATCTTAGATTTAAGTTGCTACAAACACAATGTGAAATGTATTTCTTGGTTGGTTTGAGGCAAATGCATGAAATGAGGTAAATAAATAGAACACACCGCTCAGCACTGCTGTGTCTGATCCACTCGTACCAGCACAACACACACTAACACACCACCACCACGTCAGTGTTACTGCAGTGCTGAGAATGACTCACCACCCAAATAGTACATGCTCTGTGAGGGTCCATGGGGGTCCTGACCACTGAAGAACAGGGTAAAAGGGGGCTAACAAAGTATCAGAGAAACAGATGGACTACAGTCTGTAACTGTAGAACTACAAAGTGCACCTATATAGTAAGTGGAGCTGATAAAATGGACAATGAGTGTAGAAACAAGGAGGTGGTCATAATGTTATGCCTTATCAGTGTGTGTATGTGTGTATATATATATATATATATATATATATATATGGCCCAAGAAGCTACAGCAGCAGGAGAAAGCCAAATACAGTTCTCTTTTCCAGCCACTGTAGCAGTTCTTGCAGCTGTCCTTTGGTCAGAAACTGGCCAATGATGAATGGGGTAGTGGTCAGTTGACACCTATACTGTGGGGCAAGATAGGTGTTTCTAATAAAGTGGCCACCTTTTTGGTACTAACCCCTCTTCTGTCTCCGTTAGGATCCGTAACAGCGAGGGCTTCACGGCGGAGGACGTGGCCTGGTCCGCCGGTCGCGAGCGCTGTGGAAATCTTTTGCGAATGCTCCGGAACAATGGACAGACGCTTACGTCCACAGCACCGGGCCGCAAACGGGCGCGGGAACACACGAGCCTGGACGCCGTAGATGGAAAGAAAGCGAAGGACTGGTGAAGGAGGACGAGGAGGAGGAGGAACAAGAACTTCGTGGCAATGAGGCCCATTTCAGTCAGGCCTTTGTGTGCATGTTAAAGGCAGAGTTTTGTCCAAATTGCTGACATGCTAGGAAATGAGTGGAAGGTAGCAGTACAGGGTAGCTTTGTTTGATGGTAAGCAGGTATGTCTTCAGGACACACTTGAGGCCTTTTTGGGCCCATTTTCTGGGCCCAAAATACTGATTAAGCCAGATTAAGTGAGCCAAGTGCTGAACTAAATTACAATGCTGATGGTGAATAACCATTGGAAATAGTTCTTAGTGTTGGCTAATGGCTTAATCTGGAGCCAAAAAAACCTGTATTTAAATTAGAGATGGGCACGGTAGTCGACTGAGCACTTGTACCCACCTACTTGGAAACATTTCTCAAAATATATCTATATCTATTATTTTCGCTGCTGTCGGAACAAAACCTTGTATCTCCAAATTGAGAACTTTACAGGAGAAGGAAAAACATACGATACTTTTAATGTAAGTCAATGGAACCAGAATGTTTTGCAAGTCATTTTGGGCCGTTTCTTTTGGTCCGTTCATCATGAAATTTACACACAATGTAAAGAACAACCGACATTTTCAAATTAGGTCAAAAACTGAAAAACGGCAAAAATGGAGATACAAGGTTTTATCATGGAGCTGTGCTCGTTTTGCTTGGGTAACTTTCCCGTAATTCTCACCAGCCAGACGTCTGGCTCTGAACGGCCCACTGTTGTCACGGTATGCAGGCAAATTGGCCACAAAATGACCTGAAAATGCCCGTCGCTAGTTTAAATCTACAGTAACTTCTGCAGTTGCATCAGTAGAGCAGATCTGTCCAGTTCAAGGCAAGTTCAATTGGGGATCAACAGCTTCTTCACAGATGAACAAGCAGAACTGTGAGACTGTATCAACCAAACAACCTCAGCTTCAAAGCAGCCCTCTGAGGCTATTACATAAGACACTGTGCACTAGGACAGTAAAACAGCTGGTTTCAGATAATGACGTCCAGTTATTTGAAATCTAATCAGGTGGTGAGTTAAGCTGAATAGGATAGGCGTAGACAGAGTGTAGTGCCATGCACTCTTTAAAAAAGGGTTCTATATAGAACCATGAACACTCAAAGAACCCTTTGCATGATTAAAGCGTTCTTCGCATCATGTTCTTCAGATTGATGGAGAAATGTGCAGGAATGTGCAGTAGATGGTTCTACATAGGCTACGTTCACAGGCCTCACTGCTCAGATCCGATCTCTCTGACACGATGGTTCACACTCGTTTAGGTAAGTGACTCAAATCTGTCATTAATGTGACGAACCGGCGTCCTGAAATGACCCTCATGAGCTCATCCTACTCAGTGACGTCACGTGAATGAATCACGTGCATCATCAGCACAAACTAACGAGCAGAACGAGCTTCGCTGAGAAGATAATTAACTCTGATCAGCTCTCAGCTTCATTATTAGAGCGAGGCGAAGGAGGAAAAGGTGCGATGAGCTGCTTTTCCACCGTTTACAGGCTTTAACTTCTGTTCGGCGCTGCTGCCATGGTAACGCTGAATGATGGCGCATGCACAGTGGAAAAAAAGCACATGAATTCAGATCTGAGCATCACATTAAGGTCGCATGGCCACGAATCGGATACGTATGTGATCCAGGACCACGTATGAAAGTGGCTCAAGACGGATTTGAAAAGATCAGATTTGTGTTCATACAGCTCTGAAAACATCAGATCTGAGTCACATTAGGGCAGAAAGTCGGATTTGTGCCACTTCAACCTCGTAATGTGAACGTAGCCATAGAACCGTTTTGAAAAGACTTCCATTGTTACAAGCTTGACACCTTAACAATAGAAGAACCCTTTGGTGCTATACAGAATCATTTTCAAAAAGGTTCTATATAGAACCATCTACAGCAAATTCTCCATTAATCTTAAGAACCTGTTCATGATGCAAAGAATTCTTTAATCATGCAGAGGGTTGTTTGAGTGTTTATGGTTCTATATAATGGTGTAGATTTCTTAGAGCAGTGATTGAGTGCCTCTAAAGGCTCTAAAGACCCCAAAGACCCAATCAAGAGTTGCTCCAAAAAGCAAGGCGACTACTGGGATTCAGCAGCACAGGCTGTCAGACAGCAACAGCTGGATAAACAAACATTTCATATTGATATCTGTACCATGCTGGGATCCACAGATGATTCAACATGTGTCGTTAGAGTGCAACATTAATTGGGCTGCAGTGCAGATGTGCTGGAGCTGGAGCACCTCGGGTTGGGGCTGTACAGGTGCTGACATCATAAACCTGGGAGGAACTTTTCTACTTTTTAAAGATAATCTTGTATATATTTTTTACATTGTTGACAACTATGTAAAACATTTTTGTATGGAAATGAATGTTGTGCATTTCTGAGACTTGACTACAAAGCTGGATTCATTCATTAGCCCCAAAATACAGGGTGATTCAAAGAGATTCATCTGATTTAAAATGATTTTTCACTTGTAAATCGTTACAGATCAATGCAGTAAACTGTAAATGGTTTAAATGAGCATAAAGTTTATTATATAATTGTACAAGGTCTCAGTATGAACCTCCTCCAGCTGTACAGACAACATCAACACCATAGTCAAACTCATCCCATACTGGATTGAGCATGTCGGGTGTCGCTGCACTCACGGCTCTTTCAGTGCGATTTCGGAGATCATCCAGTGTTGTGGAACCAACGACGAACGATCTGAGCTGTTGGAGCTTCACTGCCCACGAACATCACACTGCACAGTTATGACGGATTCACTCTTATTGAAGTGGAGAACGCAGAACGCTTTCTGCTCAGGGGTCTCATCTCCTCTCAGACTGAAGGGAGCCAGACTTCCACTGACAGTCAGAAACTCTATGACCCCCCTCTTACAATTGGTATGTGATTGGTTCCTAGACACCTCACGGCTGTAAAAAATATGCCACTTTGAAATCGGATGAATCTTTTTGAATCACCCTGTATATTCAGCTCCACTAAGCACTTGAACTGGGGCTGAGTGATACGGGCAAAATACTGCTGTTGCAATTATATTGCTAAATATTGCGATTGCAGTATATGTTGCAATGTATCAAAAATGGACTGGTAAATCAAGAAAGCCAATATCGTTATGAAGAGGGAATCTAGCTTTGTAACAAACATACCAGGTCAGCTGAATCAGGTAAAACCGTTTACAAAATGGAGGAATGTTGCTACAATTATGTTGTCGTGGAATAAAGTTGTCTTTAATGTTTGATGGTGGACGGTGTGTTTTTTTTCCGACAAATTAGATGCTGAGAGGTGGAAAAGCTCAGATGGTCTTTGGTGTTTGGGGAAGGCAGAGGTTATAATAGGCGTTCTGGTCCCAGAATTCAGGTCCTTTCCATCCACACCAGCCCTACAGACACAAACACAGAGAGAGAGACCAGATTTATAGACAGATATTATATATTTTAATAGCACAAATCAGGTTAACATAAGGACTAAGTTAGTAATGCATTTAGTCTTAATTTAGAAATAAGCTGTAAATTAGTAATAAAATTTAGTCAATAACTTAGTAGACCTTAAATTTAGCCTTAAGTCAGTAATAAGCTTTAGGTAAGGAATACATGTAATTATAAACTTAAGCAATAAATCAGTAATAAACTTTAAGTAAAGAATAAATTTAAAGTTAAGCGTTAATTCGGTTATATGCTTTAAGTAAGCTTAAGCCCTAAGCTTTAAGCCTTAAGCCTTCAGCAACCAATGAGTTTAGCCCGAAGCCTTCAGTAACCAGTGAGTTTAGCCTGAAGCCTTCAGCAACCAATGAGTTTAGCCTGAAGCCTTCAGCAACCAATGAGTTTAGCCTGAAGCCTTCAGCAACCAATGAGTTTAGCCCGAAGCCTTCAGTAACCAATGAGTGTAGCCCGAAGCCTTCAGCAACCAATGAGTTTAGCCTTAGGTCAGTAATCAAGTTGAGACCAGTTCAGTTAGCAATAATCCTCAAACTGTGAATCTAATGGCTTATTATTCAGTAACGATCAATTATTCTGTATTGTTAAACTAATATGTAAATATGGGGACCCACACACGCTGTTGGTGTGTCCCTTTAACCGTGTTTGTTGTGTGTGTGTGTGTGCGTGTGTGTGTGTGTGTGTGTGTTAGAGATAACAGGTTCCAGATCACTGGCACTGTGAGCACACGTTAAAGTGAAACTGTGTCACTGGACGTAACGCTGTTTCCGGCCGGGTGGTGCAACGTCATGGTTTCTCCATCGTGTTTCTCTTTCACCCTGACACAAACACACACACGCTGCCAGTGAGAGGTATGCAGGAAGAGCAATAAACCTGCCAGCTCACGGGCAAAAAATAACCTCTCAGGGTCTTAAAACACTGCGCAGTCAGCGTTAAGTGCCAATCAAAACAGCCATTAAGTACAAGTTACTCATTTTTCAGTGTCAAAGCTGAAAACATATCTAAAAGCCTCAAAAAAGCCTCTGCATGGATGTTTTTCCCTCCAAGGTTCAGTCTAAGTTCAGCTACACATCCTTTCAGACCCACAGCGCTGAGTCGTCTTCTCACAGTGGAAGGATGGACAGAAACACCTGTGGATGTTTTCAGATCTGATCAGCTTGATTTTCTCCTCTCTCTCAGAGATGAAAGTGCTGTTTATCTGATGGGGGCAGTTTTGGTGTCTACCAGCTCTTCCAGGTGGTTGTTAGGAGTCTCCTTTTGCCTTTCTTTATCCAAGCGGGTTATCTCTGATCTATTCTCCTCAGAAATATCTCTTGAAATATGAATAAATTGTATTTAATGGCCGTTTTAATCAGATAAGATCTTTTTGTGTGGACTCTATGAACCTCGTGGTTAGTTTGTGGTGACTGATTAACACAGTTTAAATGCTTCAGACAGTAGTCACACCAGGCTGAACTCATCTTGTGGTACGTTTCCTGTACTTGCTTTGAGAATATGAACTAAACTGATATCACAACTCTAGCAAATGTTACTGTAAATCTCCATAAAAAAGCAACAAATTCATAGTAAAACCAGCAAAACCACTTCTGTTTGCTGAGTCAAGGATTCAAGGCGGTTTGCATGTGTTTCACTGCTTTCAATGGCAGGAAACTTGGATTATAATCAGGCCTTTTATCTGCGCAGCTCACCAACTTTACCCATTAACTCTACAGCTTATCAGTTGGTACGTGTTTGTCTTCAGGAACAGGCCGGGGCGAAACTCGACCTGTGGACCTTTTACACACAGACTTCCTGTGAAACTTAAACACGTGCAAAAGTGCATTTACGCCGCATCACATATTTCAAATAACCACCTTTCTGATTATGAAACTGAGACCTGTTTCAAACTATGACCTTCCAAAAGTCAAGTCAATCAGCCATGTTTGCTGTTTGCTTCTTCCTTCGTTTTGCACTGGAGCTACGAGGCTAACGGCGCTATTAAGAAATCGATGACCAGTGTCCAAGCTGTCCAATGTTGGCTGCTGCTACAGTTGGCTATACAAAGTGCTTATAGATAACAGTGCACCATACGGTGTCAGAAGCCACATCACCAACTCGTCACAGTGTGAAGCGAGTGAGAGATTTAAGTACTCAGCTAGCGCAGTGCTAACTGATTTCTCAATAGCTTGTTAGCCACAATAGCCTCGTAGCTCCTGTGCAAAACTAATAATGCAACATTATGGCTGATAAGTACATTCGGGGGTTGACTAGGTCATCAGACTATTACTTCAAGAGACCATTTGACCACATAAAGCGTCTAATGTGAACCGAGGCCTGAAGTTTTCCCTTCACCTCAAGGGAGCCGCGTAAAATCTCTTCAAAATCATAAAGTGGAAAGTGGAAAAAATACATAACTGCATATTTTTAAAGCTTTAAAACCTATGTTTATGTTTCCGCCCTTACGTTTTTGACAGCTACAAAATTTGCAGTTAAATTTTCAGCTTTCAATTTAACATAAGATACATTGATGAGCCAGAACATTGTACCGCAAGTCATATCTTACGTAACTAACCAAAGCGTTCATCACTTTACCATGACGATAACATGTTCAGAACCAATCAGTAAACTCGCTGCCATGGAAACACGACGGCAGACTTTTTCAATGACAAAAATATCCAGCATAGATGAGAATGATATGTACAAGTTAAACTGAATAAAGCTAATTATCTATAGCTGCTGTTTATTCTTTAATATTTATATACATAAATATATAAATACTCAGCTTTCCAAACGACGGTTTCTGGCTGACCGACACAACAGCAGCCTCAGTTTAGCTGTTTGGGCAGCTGCTGTCTCACTGAGCTGGAGCTGTGGGTGTTTAGCTGCAAGCTTGGAGTTAAAACCAGGGCGATGATTACAGCTGTGAGTAAAATCACAGTGTACAGCGTTTAGAGCTTTTAGCTTAGTTAACCGAAAAAGTCAAGTTTTAGGTCTTTTTTTGGGCTTTTTCTGATGGCTTCCCCAAAACTTACACCTGATCGGGGTGTCCACTCACTGTCCACTCTATTAGACACTCCTACCTTGTCAGTCCACCTTGTAGATGTAAAGTCAGAGACGATAGCTCATTTGCTGCTGCACAGTTTGTGTTAGCCATCCTCTAGTCCTTCATCAGTGGTCACAGGACGCTGCCCACAGGACGCTGTTGGCTGGATATTTTTGGTCGGTGGACTATTCTCAGTCCAGCAGTGACACTGAGGTGTTTAAAACTCCAGCAGCACTGCTGTGTCTGATCCACTCAGACCAGCACAACACACACTAACACACCACCACCACGTCAGTGTTACTGCAGTGCTGAGAATGATCCACCACCCAAATAGTACCTGCTCTGTGAGGGTCCATGGGGGTCCTGACCACTGAAGAACAGGGTAAAAGGGGGCTAACAAAGTATACAGAGAAACAGATGGACTACAGTCTGTAACTGTAGAACTACAAAGTGCACCTATATAGTAAGTGGAGCTGATAAAATGAGCGTAGAAACAAGGAGGTGGTCATAATGTTAGGCCTCAGACTCGGAGTGTTCAGTATGCTGATTGGTCAGTGCGGCGGTCAGTCATACCTTGTCAGTGATGATCTGTAGGTCCTCTCCGCCCGTGTAATGTGGGTCCAGGATGAGAAACCGGATGTCCCCACTGGACTCACTCCAGGCCACGCCCAGGATGGTGTGCGCCAACACGCCCCCTCCTGGCACAGAAAAATGACACCAATTTGAAAGACGGGTACACATCATTCCGTTAACACCCATTTGTAACTGTCTTAAAATGTCACTGGGGTCAGCCGGATGGTGAACACCATCTTGAGTCTCACAAAATTGTACTGCTGTGCTTCATGGATTTGGTCCAACAGTACGGTGTGTCCTGGCTGTTTTTCGCACGGAACAGTCAGAGTGTTCAGATGAATTATGGGAGTGGCTCATTTGGTAATGATGTTTTAAACAGATGGCATTGAAATTAAAGCAGAAACCATATAACAATGGCCAGTTTTGAGACTATAACAGATGCTAGATACAGCAGAACTGGACAGAAAAGCTGAATACGTATCTCCTTTTGATGGAGAAGATGTTTTCTCTCCTTTCCAAAGTGGCTGCACCTTGATTTACCCACTCACTCACTTGTGGCCGATACCACAAAGAGTGAAACTAAAGCAAAAGCTCTTACGATTCTGGATGGTTCATCTATAAACAGCAAATACTTAGACTACAAAACATATTTAAGTTGCAGGTTGCGAGTTGCAGGAAACAAATTCTGTGCAACTTGACAATTACAAACAGCAAATAAAAAATAACTGATTGTTTTACTGTTTTAATAAGATTAGGAGCTAATATGTTTTAAATATTGTATCATTCTGGCTAAGTTAAGAAAATGTGCTGTTATTTCAGTTGAAAATTAATCATTTAATAATTTAATTGCTCAACATGTTATGTTATCTACATTCTGACTGGCTTATTAATAGATAGACAGATATATAGATAGATAGATAGATAGACAGATACTTTATTGATCCCGAAGGAAATTTAGCAGCCAGTAGCAGTCAGACAACACAGCACAGTTATAATAATAATAATAATAATAAGGGTGGGTAATGAAACTTGTTTTGCAAGTTTGAGACAGGTGCAATGGTTGTGGCTGAGTTTTAAGCTTTAAGTGTGTTGCAGGAAGCTTTACATTATGCAACGGAGGTGAAATTTGTTTTCCTGTAAGTTTCAAGCCACTAAAGCTGCGCAAAAGTTTCGTAATGTAATGCCAGCCTTAACATTGCAGGGCCAGTTCCGTTCACAGACACTGGCTGTGTTTCAAACCACATACTACTATACTATACAAATGAATGTATTGTTAATGATGGTGAACATTTCTCAAAATTATGACTTATTAACTGCATAAAAATGAGACACGTAAGTGTAAGTAGGAGAAACAATATTATGAGATATTACTATGAGATAAATTCTTGTTATTAATTACGACACAATTATGAGAAACTTTCTTGCTTTCATGACTAACTAACTGGAGGAAATGGGCTGACACAAATTTTGACCTGTGATTGTTTGTCCACGATTCCTCTTAGTCTACTGGTACCCTTGAGTAGGGCTGAACGATTTGGGGAAAAATATCTAATCGCGATTTTTCTGACTGATATTGCATCTGTGATTTAAATTGTGATTATTTTCTGTAAATTGAAGTTCAGACCTGTTATTTTGGCCGAAGGCTAGAACACCCACTTTTTCTGGTTTAAGACTTGAACACTAAACATGCCAGATTGCCAGTTAGTTGTGGTTGTGATGTCACAGCATAGTTGGTTGCTTCTGATTGGTCTAACTCATCTACAGGCAGTTTACAAGCTCTGATATTAGATTCATGTTCCCCAATTAAGACAACACTGAGTGCGTTTACATGTACTTGATAATCAGATAACTGCTTGAAATCAGATTTTGTCAGTAATCCGATCAACACGTTTACACGCACTAGAGTAATCAGAGTAATGTGAAACTGCGAGTCTACAAGAGTCAGACAGTTATCAGATTTCTGCTTTGCAAGCAGCCAATAAAGTCACAGAAAAAGACGTGACGAAAACGTAATGTAAAACTTCATGTTGCAGGTTTTAAAAAAAATAATGAACATATGAAACATATGAAAATATGAACATACATCATATAGAAGATGAAGAATATTTAAATCCTTCATTTCGTGTTTGGTTTCAGCGTCACTCCAAAAACGTCTTGCAGTGACGCTGCTCGCTTATTTCCGGTACCGTGGTCTGTTTTCGCACATGCCCAGACTGAGCAATCCGAAAGAAATCAGAATAAGAGTTTACATGCACTGAGAAATCTGATTACTGAGCTAAAATCCAGCCTCTTTATCAGATTTCTTAAACGTATTTCTAGAACTAGAGTATGGTGTTTACATGACCATTTGAATAATCAGATAACTGCAGAAATCCGATTATGATTGGATTATTGAGTGCATGTAAATGCACTCATTATTAATAAAAATGGATAGAAATAAAATTGCAGCTCTTGCAATTTGAAAATTGCACTCTTTTAAATTGCGATTTTGATATGAAAACGATTAATCTTTCAGCCCTACCTTCGAGGTTTACTAATGCATCTGCTGCAGAGTATCTGTGGAGAATTATGACTCACCAATCATAATGGGCGTTCCCACAGTCTCAAAGTGATTGGCCAGCTCTCTGCCTTTGGAAGCCAGCTCAGACCCCCGACTGCAACATAAGAGACGTTTCATCAGTCAGTTAAATCAGTTTGTTTCCATTTTTTAACAAAATTTGAGAAAATCAGCTGCATTTTACATTGTGTGAATATTTCATGATGAATGGACCAACAGAAATGCTCCAACATTGTTTGGAATAAAATCTATTTACATTAACTTACAAACCCATTTACAAAAAAGTTGGGACGCTGTGAAAAATGTAAATAAAAACAAAATGCAAATGATGTGCAAATCATTTAAACCCTGCATTTAATTGAAAATAGTACAAAGACAACATATCAAACGTTGAGGCCGAGAAATTTTATTGTTTTTAGAAAAATATTTGCCCGTTTTGAATTTGATGCCAACAACATGTTCCAAAAAAGTTGGGACGGGGCAACAAAAGGCTGGGAAAGTTGTGTTATGCTAAAAAACACCTGGTGGTTGATTGGTAACAGGTCAGTAACATGATTGGGTATAAAAGAGCATCTCAGAGAGTCCTTCAGAAGTAAAGATGAGGAGGGGTTCACCACTCTGTGAAAGACTGCACCATCAAATAGTGGAAATCACTGCATGGGCTCTGAAACACTTCTGAAAAATACTGTCTGTGAAAACAGTTCATCACTGCATCCACCAATGCTAATTAAAACTCTAAAACGCAAAGAAGAAACCAAATATAAACAGGACCCAGAAACGCTGCCACCTTCTCTGCGCCGGAGCTCATTTAAAATGGACTGAGCGAAGTGGAAAAGTGTCCTGTGGTCTGACGAATCAACATTTGAAATTCTTTTTGGAAATCATGGACACGGTGTCCTCCGGGCTAAAGACCACTCAGCTTGCTATCAGTGCGCAGTTCAAAAGCCTGTATTCATGATGGTATAGGGGGGCATTAATGCACATGGCATGGGTGACTGGGACATCTGTGAAGGCACCATTAATGCTGAATGATATATACATGTTTTGGCAACATATGCTGCCATCCAGACGACGTCTTTTTCAGGAAAGGCCTTGATTATTTCAGCAAGTCAATGTAAAACCACATTCTACATGTATTACAGCAGCATTGCTCCGTATTAAAAGAGTCCGGGTGCTAAACTGACCTGCCTGCAGTCCAGACCTGTCACCACTGATAACATTTGGTGCATTATGAAATGAAAAATATGACAAATGAGCTCCTGAACTGATGAGCAGCTGAAATCCTGTATCAAACAAGAATGGAAAACATTTCACTTTCTAAACTACAGCAGTGTCTCCTCAGTTCCCAAACCCTTACAGAGTGTTGTTAAAAGAAGAGGTGATGAGACACAGTGGTAAACAGGCCCCCGTCCCAACATTTTTGGAACGTGTTGTTGGCATCAAATTCAAAATGGGCAAATATTTTTTAAAAAACAATATAATTTCTCAGTTTCAACATTTGATTTGCACATCATTGCATCCTATTTTTATCTACATTCTGCACAGCGTCCCAACTTTTTTGGAAATGGGGTTGTACATTAAAAATAAAACATGTTTTGCCCTCTTCTGTAAAGCTGCCAGTTTGGAGATACTTGTTTTTATTTGCACAGTGATATAGCAAAAAATATATCTCAGCATACAGTCGCAGTCAATAATTTGCACATACCACACCAAATGTACAGTCGTACACAAAAGATGCTGGAGGTTAAAAGACGTTTTGTTGATTTTCTATGTGAAAACAGAGACACACACTGCACATTTTAATGCACAGTTACTGTTGATGGGATGTAGATTCTCTCCTGTAATCAAATTTGAGTCTTTCTAATTCACAATGTTTTCCTTAAGAGCTTATTTCTAATACCTAAAAATAACAGTTCTTTGGCTTTTGTGTCTCTGGGAGTGTGAGGTAAGTCCTTTATGTTGCTGTGACATGAGATAAGGACTTGTTTACGTTCATCTCCAAACGATCCTACCAGACACGGCAGCGGCCGATGGCTCAGGAGCTGAAACTGGGGTTTTCAGTCATCGTCTAACTGGGTGAAAAGTGACTATTCTTTATTTTTATTCTTTTAATTGTGTTTCCTTTTTCATGTTCCTGTAATAATGAGAAACATCTTTCGTATTTAATTTTATAATCTGTCTAACTTTTGAAATTCACTGTGTGAACTAATTATGGATGGGTGTTCTAAACGTTCTCAGTCATGCAGTTCATTACTCGAATGTAACATATTGAATAAAATGGAATAAAATGTGGGCAAAAGTGACGGTACATTTTATATGTTTAATTTTTTTTCAATGTGCTAAATTAATTAAGCAAGCAAATAAAAAATGTGCACTAAAATTTTTAGTATTTGTTTGTTCCCTGTAGAGGATGTGTTCATTTATTTTTCACTTGGAAAATCAACAAAACATGTAATCTGACCTGAAGGTGTTTAAACTTTTGCATACAACTGTATGTGTTTTCAATAAAATCTTAAAGACGTTTGATCTAAAGGCAAATGCTTGAAATTAGCTTCTCAGACAAATATAAAAAGTGAAGTAAACACCTAAATTGATATTTCCAAAATCTGAACGTTTTTTATTACGTTTACATGATTCATTTTTTTTTACAACAGCAGTTCTGAGCACCTTTAAAAAGAAAAATTTACACTGTACATCCTAAATGCTGAATTCACTGTACGGAAACAGTCTTTTGGGGTGCAAATACAAACACACAGCACATGGTACCTGACAAACAGGATCTTCGAGGTGACCCCCAGCAGCTGGTTGAGGACGGCCTGCACCTCTATAGAGCCGATCCACTGGCGAGAGCCCACAAAGGGGGGCTCTTTATCCCCCACATCCAGCAGAGCCTGGAGAAAAGAAAAACATGTTTTAACCGACAGAAACAGTGTTTACTATAGTTTTGAATCAATAGGTGTTGGCAAAAAATGTAATATTGTGATTCCTGAAAACTTTCTGACAACACACAATACACTTTACTGGGATTTGTAAACAAGCTAAAAGACATAAACCGCACCAATAAATCGCTAAAGCCAAAAAAACAGTGAAAAACTTTATTATACAGGGTTCAACACAGCAACGTTTCCCTAACATGAAAATTCACTGTTCCAAACAGAGTCTTGATTTTTGCTTAATAGAAATGAGCACATATACACAAATCTCTTTAGGGAAATTCATTTATTCTAAAAAGCTACTATTATTATTATTATTATTATTATCATTATTAAAACTATTATTATTATAAGGCTTCTATTGTTATCCATATTATTATTTTTCTTTATATTCTCCTTTTGCAAATAATACAGCTTGAATTGCTCAACATACAGACTCCATTTAAACTTTTAGCTTTTCAATGGATTGTGTGAATTTTTCCTCACCTCATAATTTCATAATTCTGCACTCTTTTATTTTTTTCCATATTTTCCCTTTTATTCCATTTCTCAAAGCTCTTTTAAGTTTTAAGGCCAGTTTTCTATGTGCTCAGATAATCATGACATAGTTTATTACAATAAAGGTACCAGATTATATTGTCTGCTCCTTTTTAAACACCAAAATGTGAGTATGTGTCTACATTTGGTATAAATTGCTTAAGCTCACTGTTTAAAAACATTTATTTTGGTAATAAGTGTGTTTTTGCTTGTGAAATCCACATATCATCAGAATAAATGCAAATACAAATAATAAATACAGTAGCAGCACCTGTTGTACCTATTTGTTATCTTGGCATGTACGTGTGTGTGTGTGTGTGTGTGTGTGTGTGTGTGTGTGTGTGTGTGTGCGTGTGTGTGTGTGTGTGTACCTGCTGTATCTCCGTGTGAGTGGGCACCGCTCTGTCCGTGTAGCCCTGCTGCTGAAACCAGGAGCAGATGGTCTGAAGTGAGCGATACGCACAGCCCCAGCCGTTATCATCCACACGATCCTGCATGTAGTGATGATAACTGTACACACCCCTCACCACGGACACCTGCGGAGAGAGACGGAGGCGGGAGGGGCAGAGTTACAGCAATATTTTTATTCTAATCTTTATTATATTAGTTCCTCAGGCCTAAAGACCATCTTTTCTTCAGCAGATGACCAGCACACATGAAGTCAGAGACTTAGAAGCCTAATTCTAGTTACATGAGATACAACAAATTTCTACCGTTTGTGATGTATTGGCTCAGAATGTAGGTACATACACTAATCAGAGCTGTTGTCGGAACAAAACCTTGTATCTCCAAAATGGTAACTTTACAGGAGAAGGAAAAAACATGCTTTACTTTTAATGTAAGTCAATGGAACCAGACTTTTTTCCAAGTCATTTTGGGCCGTTTCTTTTGGTCCATTCATCATGAAATTAAGAGACAATGTAAAGAACAAGGCATTTTCAAATTCTGTCAAAAACCGAAAAACGACAAAAATATACAAGATACAAGGTTTTGTTCAGCAGCGATATATACATTTGTATTATGTTGGGTGAAACTTTGCATGCATATTTGCAACATATTTGTGGTGCAACTTGACAGTTACATGAAGCAATTCAACAACAATAAATGCTGCACACAGCACATTTGATTATTCCACTAATTAAGACAAATTAGCAGCTTGTATAATGATGAATCGTACTGATCTCACTATAAAAACAACCTGCGATGTGTTCTTGGCTGCACTAGTAAATAGAGTAGACAAAAAAAAGACCTAGAAGGTGAGTGAATATATGGTATGAATGATGGGGGATGTGGTGTTAAGCAAGCGAGCATGCTACAAAAATAAACAGTAGCACAAACAGCTGTCATCGTTAGCTGGCTAGATAAACCAGACGATTACAGAAACGTCAGTTGTTATAGTTCAGGCAGTGTCTAGAAAGCCAGACAACATTTCAGGGCTGATTCAGAACATGGACCAACGTTGCACGAAATTGTGAGAAAAATATATTTCCTGTTGTGCATCTTAAGGCTGTGGGTGACGTGTTTTCGTACATTTAAAGCATCCAATTGGATTGATAGTCACAATAGATGGAAACTATCAATGATCACAGATACTATCGCTGAAGCCTAACTGAAAAAGTCTACAGTCCCTGTTCAGAAGCATCAGAAATGAACTCCGCAATAATTTCATGTAAAAACTAATAACGTTTATGTACTTGCACACACATAAAGGTGGGCGATATGGCAAAAATATAATATCGCGGTACTTCAAGAAATTTTTACGATCTTGATATATCACGATATTTACTTTTTCAGACATCTGAGCAGCGGTGCTCCATTTAAAATGTGACTACAGTGATTTTTATTCCATATTTGGCACTAAATCCAGTTAAACAGAACTAATTATGCTAAACACGCAGTTGGTCAGTGTTCTACAAGTACTTATGATATACAGGGTATGTTTAGAAAAGAATACTGTATTGTATTGTGGCATAATTCATCACAATAATGATATATTTGGTCGTATTGCCCAGCTCTACACACACACACACAAACACCCACACGCACACACGCACACACACACACGCACGCACACACGCATACGCACACACGCACACGCACACACGCACACACGCACCCACACGCACACACACACCCACACACCCACACGCACACACGCACACACGCACGCACACACGCACGCACACGCACACAGAAACACACAGACAATGCTTTACAAAGATGACTTCTGAAAGCAGCTTCATGTAAATCAGCATATAAAACATGTAAATCAGCGAATTCCAACGTATGTGTGTGTATGTCTATGTGTGTGAGTGTGTGTGTGTGTGTGAGTGTGTGTGTGAGTTTGTGTGTGTGTGTGTGTGTGTGTGTCCTCTCACCTTGGCATCTTCCATGTTGGGTGCAGTCAGATGAGTGTGTGGATTGCGCAGGTAGCCATCCTTATACGCCTCATCTGGGAAGTGAAACGCATTGGCCCTCCGGAAATACGGCCTGTCGCTAGGCAACCCATACTTCCTGTGGAGCTCCTGCATAAAGAGAGAATGCTGATTAGTAAGGGTGTAAAAAAGGGTTTTGACTGAAAATAAAAAGGGGTTGATGTATTGATCTGAAGATGCTGATTCAACTGCATCTGTTAGGTTACTGTAGATAATATTTTATATTAATGGACTCAGTTATGATGGATGAGGGGTTTTCAGCTCAGTCCTGGAGACTCACTGCTCTGCACAGGTTCAAGTAATCCCTGCTAAAGCTCTACTGGAGCTGGATTACCTTTACCTGCTGTAATCTGAGTGATGACTGATGAGATCTGTGATTTTAATCCAATATGAATCTGTAGTTTTTTACGAGTCTATTCAGCTAAATGGATCTTAATTTTATACTTTATACAATACTTTAATCCTCAACTTCATGAGACGACTACTGAAACAGTTTCGGTGATGACCGAATGACGAGGAAATGGAACGAAAATGAAATATGTCTCGCAAGGCATTGTGTTTTCTGTCTTGTTTCTTAGTTTCACTTTCGACCAGTCACTAACAGCGTATGCTATGATCAGCACCATCATTTCGAATTGCCGCTGATAACAGGCGTCCACTGTTGCGCTTTGCGGTTTATTTTTGCCGTCAAATGCTGGTGTAAACATCCGCATGATGATGTTTCGATCCGGGCTATCTGGCATAACTTGGGGAAATTACACAGCTCCTTCCTCTATCCTGTACGAATCAGCCAGTCAACATTACCGGACCTTCTCTGGTGAAACTAATCCAGCTCCAATAGGGCTCAAACTCGCGGGGTACATGATAATCAGCTAAGGAGTTGGATCAGGTGTGCTAGAGCAGGGACGACCTGAAACTGCAGTGGAGTTAAAACTAATTGATCATAAGAATATTCAATAATCAGTATCATTATTTAACTGAAACAAATTCTCAGGCTGTTTTCAAATGTTTAAAAAGTGTCTTTACTGCTCTGAATTTATACATTAATAAAATCTCACTCATAAATTCCAAACTTAAAACACGTACCACACTTGTAAGCAGAAGAGATGTTCTATTATGACTTAAATTCATAAGGATTAAAACTAATATTTTTGTTTTGTGATTGTTACTGGAGTACTTTTAAACACTTCTAAGCAGTAAGTACAGGTGCAGATTATTCTGAATGATGGAGTGACACAGTACTTGGAATTATACCATAAAATATTCCAACAGTGTCATAAGACCCACAACTTAAACTTTTCTTGTCTTCTAATTTTATTTCATCCACTTTTCACATTTGTGTACCACAAACACAGACCTAATTCCCCTAATTGTCCATTAAAATTCAATAGGTTGTTTTTATTTCTGCACTTTTTAGTCTGTTTTCACACCAAGGTCATTCGCTAAAACCCAAATCAGAATTCTGTGTAGACGTTTGTGAGCGATCGCACAACAGTATAGAGTCTTGCTTCCACAGTATTACCAGCTACTAAGTAAACATAGCTAGCAAGTAAAGTACCTGGTCACTTACAGTATTTTTATAGCTGCAAACAAAGAACAAGAAAAGACAACAAAATCTTTAATTGCAAATTGTTTACAAGACATTGTAAAATGCATAGTTGCGGTCCTAATATCTGATTGGCTGAGTCACGTTCAAAGCAGTTTTAAAATACACTATATCTAAGACGCCTCACAACAACTGAACTCTGTATTACTGCACCACAGCACGAAAAACCCTTGTGCTGTTAATGGAATAATCTTTGACTCTAATGCTGCTCACATGGAGCACAGAGTGTACTGATGAAGTAAGAACCTGTTTTTGTTTAAACTGAGGGGCTGAAAACTTTGTTCTTAACTAGAACCGGGCTGGTCTGCTAGCTAACAGGCTAAACAGCTCCATCATTAATATCACAGGCTCAAATTAAAGTACTCACGGTTTAATTCACTGTAAAACTGCAGTATAAAAGTCTAAAAATGTCACCTGAATGTCTTACACATAAGTCCGTCAATCCCAGGCTGAATCCCAAACGGCTCTGTACTCCCTAAATAGTGTTCTAGCTGTGAAAGGTTAGAAATTCTAGCCTCTACAGCCAAACAGTGCATCGTGTATCGAGTGTGGATGAGTCTGAGTCCCAAATGACTGTTTCTTAGCTGTATTTTGCTCTGTTGGGCTGCAGGATCCAGTATTTAAACTCCTACGTAGTGCACTATGTAGGGAGCAGGGAGCCGTTAGAGATTCAGCCCCAGTGTGAGAACAGGGTGCTGGATTGGTGCTAAATAAGAGTCGCGGTGGTGATTTGGTGACCAAAAAGTGCTTATAAAGCAAAGAATTTTGCATTAAACAGTGCTGTGATATCACATGTTCACTGTTATACAAAAAAAAGTTAAAAAGTTCATGAAATAAACACAACATAAAGTGATGGGTGACCGAACGTTCTCCTCATTCAATGGTCCATGGTTGCTTGGCAACGATGCCACACTCTAAAGGAACTACATTTCTTTTTCAGAATACGTGTTTATATTGATTGTTATCAATAATAACAAATTATTTGCTGAAAAATTGCCATCATATTTAATGTTGGCCGCCACTGTATAAAAACAATGAGCCACTCAAGGCTGTACATTACAGTGATTTTATCACGGAGAACAGGGCTTCAGAACAGCATTCCTGTGATAAAATCACAGTAAAGCACGGCCTTTTGTGGCTTATTGCTTCATTTAATTGTCAGCTTTTTTCATGACTTTCATGATTTCATGATCATGTCAGCCCCACTGCTTCATTGTAATTGTACTGCCTGTCTGCTGTTCTTAATGCAAGAATGCTATGAATGTCTGTAAAGAGCCAGACGTGAAAAATTATGCAGACAGTACAGCTCTGATGTTCTGCTAGAAGAATCAGAAAAGCATGCTGTGATGCTGGTTTCTCCATTTCACCATCACAAAAATACGTTCCCAAAACCGCGAACTGGACAGGGTTCGTTTGGAAGCGAAGCGAGACCCGCAATTTTTGCCAGACCGCAGTTCACTGGTGCACGCTCGTGTCCAGGTGGAGCTTTAACACCTGTCAAAACGGACTGAGCTAAAGACAAAGTCTGATAGGTCGGCAGCAAACAAGGTTGGTGTGAAAACACCCTAAGACTGATTCGTGTAAATGATCTTGGTTCTGATTGGCTGCCTTGTGTTGTGCTGTCCATTCTAAAACATTACTTAGAACTTCAATATGGTTGGGCGGGGCTAAACTGCTGCAAGTGGAACTGGCAGTCATATGAAAATGTGTTGGTTTTTGTGACATCAAAAAAACAATGAATTTAAAACTGCAGCTGACGTTTCATATATGGACCTAATGGACGAGGAGTGGACACTGGTTGGTTTGACACTTGGGCCCTTTAAATGTGTCTACTTGATGACAGTCATGACTTTTAACACTAATAATGGCGATGAGCAATAGACTGCAGCTGACTGACTGACCCTTCTGTCAGCTGTATGACAGCAAAGCGACCAGGCCGGCAGACTGCATGGGCGTGTATGTGTGTGGTGGTTCTACCTCTCTCACGGTCAGCAGCTGACTGTCCGGCACTCCTGCAGGGTAAATAACAGTGACCAGTCCACTAGACTCTGGTAGCTGAAAGTGGAAAGGCTGAGGCACCAACAGAGACGAGCCTTTCCTGTACCTCAGCACCACTTCCTGCATGTCTGATAACTGGCCGCACAGCGCCCCCACCAGGCCTGAACACACACTGCAGGAAAAATAGTGCTTAGTGTACCTACAAAGTGATAGATAGCTTTGTACAAACTTCATTTCCTGAAATGTTGGGACAGTAAGTGAAATACAAATAATAAGAGACAGCAGTGATTTATACACTGATCAGGCATAACATTCTGACCACCTCCTTGTTTCTACGCTCATTGTCCGTTTTATCAGCTCCACTTACTATATAGGTGCACTTTGTAGTTCTACAATTACAGACTGTAGTCCATCTGTTTCTCTGATACTTTGTTAGCCCCCTTTTACCCTGTTCTTTAGTGGTCAGGACCCCCATGGACCCTCACAGAGCAAGTACTATTTGGGTGGTGGATCATTCTCAGCACTGCAGTAACACTGATGTGGTGGTGGTGTGTTAGTGTGTGTTGTGCTGGTCTGAGTGGATCAGACACAGCAGTGCTGCTGGAGTTTTTAAACACCTCCGTGTCACTGCTGGACTGAAAATCGTCCACCAACCAAACATATCCAGGCAACAGCGTCCTGTGGGCAGCGTCCTGTGACCACTGATGAAGGACTAGAGGATGACCAACACAAACTGTGCAGCAGCAGATGAGCTATCGTCTCTGACTTTACATCTACAAGGTGGACTGACAAGATAGGAGTGTCTAATAGAGTGGACAGTGAGTGGACACAGTGTTTAAAACTCCAGCAGCCCTGCTGTGTCTGATCCACTCAGACCAGCGCAACACACACTAACACACCACCACCACATCAGTGTTACTGCAGTGCTGAGAATGATCCACCACCCAAATAGTACCTGCTCTGTGAGGGTCCATGGGGGTCCTGACCACTAAAGAACAGGGTAAAAGGGGGCTAACAAAGTATCAGAGAAACAGATGGACTACAGTCTGTAACTGTAGAACTACAAAGTGCACCTATATAGTAAGTGGAGCTGATAAAATGGACAATGAGCGTAGAAACAAGGAGGTGGTCATAACGTTAAGTTAATTTTGGTCAAACTAAATTTACTAAATCTCTGCTTTCTTCCTTGCTATTGACTTTTGTGGCTCCGGTGTAAACCAAAGAAGCAAACTTCTCGATTTGGGGCAAGACTCGACTCCATTTGCCAAACTACTGCTTTAAACCAGTGTTTCTCGGGGCTTTTCCTGTCCCTCTACTTTCACACGTCTATCTCAACTTTATGGAAGGCTTGGTAATTAGATGATGAATCAGTAAACACCACCGCAGAGGAACTACAGGACAAATGACTAGGAAACACTGCTAAAGGCAGGAGGAGTGTGGACGGAGGTGCACTCACGAGCCGAGCGAGTCCTGCCCTGATGCAGAGAACACACAGTCCACACACAGAGGCATCCTCGCACTGTGCTGCTGCTTGGTCACTCTACAGAGGCTGAGAGCTCTACTGTCCCCCGACTCTGTGACCTCCAACAGCAGCTTCAGGTTCACCACACTCTAAAAAAAAAAGAGACAGAGAATAAGACGCAGTAACTCTGTCAATTTAATTCAAAAGAGGTGGAGAACACAGCCTCGTTAGAGTCTGATTGATGTTTCATTTGGCTGATAAAAATGAGCTGATATTTAAGGTGAAAGTCATAAATCTGACAAAATAAGTTTTCTTTGGGGACTATTTTGCCTCACAACGTCCTGCATGCATCCCTCCACCATGAACTGATTCGAATAAAAGGATTAACAAGACATTCCAAAATCTTATCACAGAACTATCATAAAACAGTGTCTCAGTCATCAGGCAGTGAATTCATAACCATTTCATGTAGTAACTTTCTGTGAGGGAGCTTTTAGAGGTGGACGTCTGGTTCCTATCACCACCACTGTGAACAGTTCTGACTCGGTAAGTTTCTCTAGAACAGAGCGTTTCACACCAAACCACTCTGAATGAGTTTGTTTACATCCTAACCATTTAATTATGTCGAACTTTCTGGAATCAGAATTTTAGCTCCTTAAAATTAGATTTGGCTCCATACCAACCATATCGCCCTTGTCACAATATAGTTTTAAGTCACTCTAAGCATCGCATGATGCAAAATAAAGAACGGTTTAATGTTTTGTTTTCCATTCTAATAAAAGATGTACTCACAGGACCAGCATCTCTTTTATCCTTCCTTTTGGACTTCTTGCTCCCTCCATCTTCCGCTCTGTGGATCAGAGGCAGCAGGAGTTTAGGAACTACAGCTAAGGTTTTGCATCCACACTCCAACATAATAAGCATGTTCTTCAAAAAACAGCTCCACTCGCTATACATAAACAGAACTCAGCTCTCTGTACTCACTCTATGTACTGCTGGATGTCTCTACACGGCGTTCCTTCAGTCAGATGCTCTGCCGTGGACTGTAAGCCCTTGTTGGGCCACAGCAGTACAGAGCTGTTACAGACGGTGAAAACGAGGCTTTCGGACGACACTCTGGAACGGAGGGCCTGGAAGGATTTACAGATGGCGCTCTGTCCTTGGGTTTCTGGAACAAACAACACTCCCTGTTCAGCGTCTCAGGCCCAGGTCAGTTCATTTTACAACTGCAAATAAAGCCATACGGCTCGAGTGCTTTCAGCAGGCAGCAGGAGTGTTGGTAGTTAGTATTTAGATAGCTTTAGCATCTTGTATATCCATAGCAACACCTTAGTAACCACCTTGGATACCATACCAACTGTCTAGCAACGCCCTAGCAAGCGCCTGGGATACCACAGCAACCGTCTAGCAACATTCTAGCAACCACTTGGGATACCATAGCAGCCATCTAGCAACATTCTAGCAACCACTTGGGATACCATAGCAACCGTCTAGCAACATCCTAACAACCACCTGGGATACCATAGCAACCGTCTAGCAACACCCTAGCAACCACCTGGGATAACATAGCAACCATCTAGTTACATAGTAACCACTTGGGATACCATAACAAGTGCCTAGCAACCCCCTAGCAACCACTTGGGATACCATAGCAGCCATCTAGCAACATTCTAGCAACCACCTGGGATACCATAGAAGCTGTCTAGCAACATCCTAGCAACCACTTGGGATACCACAACAGCCATCTAGCAACATTCTAGCAACCACCTGTGATACCATTGCAACCCCCTGGGATACCACAGCAATCGTCTAGCAACATTCTATAGTAATCACCTTGGGTTACCACAGCAACCATCTAGCAACATCATAGCAACCGCCTGGACTACCATAGCAACCATCTAGCGATACCCTAGCAACAATCTGGGCTACCATAGCAACCGCCTACCAACACCTTGACAACATAAGCTGTGCAGTCACTCATATGAGTATCTGCAGTGTCAGTAGGCAGCATCAGGTGAAGGTTAGCTGACAGCAGTACTTCAGAAGTGTATTAATAAGAGTATCGGCCGTTAAAATGGTGTTACCATTAGAGTCAAGTTGGCAGGAGAACTCCAACACGCCCCTCAGCCGAAAGATAAGGGTGCTGTTTTCTGTGAGAACCTGTTAGAACCCAAAAACAAACAGAAGTGGTGAAAAAATCTGAGAAAAGTCTCATTTCTCCATTTAAACTGTGCAGAAACCACACGGAGGCAGTAATCACTGACTGTTCTGCTTATAAAGAGAAGACCACGACCCTGAAATTAGCTCCGTTCCACCTTAAATAGTGCAGCGGTTACGTATACCATTTAAGGTGGAACTGAGAATTGGAAAAGGAAACTGGCGAACAGGACGCCTCGTGATATATGAAGCTGAAGCTGGATTCTTATTCGGATTTCCAGTTCCACCTTAAATGATGCAGCATGTAACTGCCATTCCATTTAAGGTGGACCGGGAAACTTGGAATAAGAATCCAGCTCCAGCCTCTTCAGTGACACGAGCTCTCACAGGTTTAATAAGAGCTGTAATAAGAGCTTTAATGAGAACTGTAATAAGAGCTTTAATAAGAGCTTTAATAAGAGCTTCAATAGAGCTTTAATGAGAGCTGTAATAAGAGCTGCAATAAGAGTTTAATAAGAGTTTAACTCACCATTTTAGTGATTCAGCCTCAGGACAGAGTGAGAGGCATGACGTATCACAACACTGCCGGCTTCTTCTGCTTAGAAGAAAGAAAGAGAATAGCGCCCCCGCTGGACTGGAGCTTCGGTTACAGCAACCATATGACAATAACATGTCAAATACAATTAAATCAGCAAATTAATAAAATAACATCTACTTAAAATTACAAACACATTTTATTGTACACTTTTAGCAACATGGTTCTATCATTGTTACGATGGCAGAACCTTTTTTATTCTACACTTTCAGATTCTTTAAAGGGCCCACATGCTAAATATTTTCCTGTATTTTTGTTGTTTTTTTCCCCTGAGGTTACAATGCTTTTGTCGTTTTAGGCACCAAAAATGGTCATAATTCATTTTTACATGACCATTTTTTGATCTCAATTCATCCCTTAAAATAAACCAGGCTGTTTGGTTGCCCTCTATCCTGCTTTATTAAAGGTCAGTCCCGGCTGAAACACTGCTTATAACTTCAGCGTGACTGGGCGGAGCTAAACTGCTGCAGGCTGAACAGGCGGACAAACGTGAACTAGTTTTTTTGTGACATCACAGATTCAAAACAGACATATTTTCCATGTTGGGACGGTATGGATTGTGAAAATTTAATAATGTTCACACGTGACATCAAATAGCTTTATTTCCAAAAACGAGGGAAATTTAGTTTTCCATGATACACAACAGGGCTGTGTTCATCCCCACCAAAACGTAGCAAAGCGTTCATTTAAACGTAACTGGTGGTGCGTTCAGCACTGTTGTGTTACGCAACCTTTGCAACTATGGCAGCTCAGAAGGCCATTCTTAGTGTCCTTTAGAAGAACTTGAGTTGATAACATGGTTTAAATACATTAATAGACCTAATTATATAAATGTCATGTTTTTGAAATGCTTTCAAAAACATGACATAAACAGTGTGTGGAGATCTACACATACAATAACCAATACAAGTTATAATTCAAAAATGATCTTATTCTATTAAAAAAAGCTTCACAGTAAAATACTGTATGTCTTCTAACATCGTCAGTAGTTGCGAACACCAACCTACAGCAGCCGCATTTGTAGAGGACTTCATTAGAATCCACTGTGTGTGCTGCCTTTTTAATACAGCAGCGTTTATATACACGTCGCTGCTGATTGGGTAACACCTCTGACACGCCCACCAAACCAGAGAAAATGGACCTTAAAGCCCGCTGCCCACCATTTCAACAAAACATGTTGTTTAACCAAGAAACCCAACAAAACGTGCACAACGTTTCTGAGATTGAACGCGCCCATGGGTTTCCAGCAGTGAAGAACCAGTTACCCATTCAAAACCATTTATACATCCAGTGAGTGTGTTTACATGCACTCAATAATACAATCATAATCGGATTTCTGCAGTTGTCTGATTATTCAAATGGTCATGTAAACACCATACTCCGATCTAGAAATCCGATTAAGAAATCTGATAAAGAGGCTGGATTTTAGCTCAGTGATCTGATTTCTCAGTGCATGTGAACTCTTACTCTGATTTCTTTCAGATTTCTCAGTCTGCGCATGCGCGACAACAGACTGCTGTACTGGAAATAAGCGAGCAGCATCGTCGTGAGACGCAGCAAAACACTTTTGGAGCAACGCTGAAACCAAATACATGCTTGACGAAATAAAGAATTTAAATATTCTTGTTTGTTCATATTTTCAGGTAAAGTGGCACAATGTTTTTAAAAAAGCTGTGTCATGAAGTTTGAGTTTTACATTATGTTTACGTCACGTCTTCTTCTGTGAGTTTATTGGCTGGTTGTAAAGCAGAAATCTGATTATTGTCTGACTCACGTAGACCTGGAGTTCCCTCGTTATCTGATTACTCAAGTGCATATTAACGCGTTGATCAGATTACTGACAAAATCAAAATTTTCTGCGGTTATCGGAATTTGAAGTGCATGTAAACACACTCAGTGAGTGTTCCTGATTCTATATATAACCATTGCCGTTTTGAGTGTGTAGCATGAGGGCAGTTAAAAAAGCTTTTTCTATTTAAATATTTGCTGCATTATTTATAAGTGAATCGATGAATTTTTTGTGCTCCTAAATGCAGACATAAATAAACCTTAACAGAGGCTAAAGGACATTAATCAGAACTTACGAGCCATGACAAGAGGCATCATAGCAAAAAATGGATCACGTATTCACTCATGTAGGGCTGTATGATATGGACAAAATATTAGCATTGCGATTAGACTGCTATATGTTGTAATTGCAATACGCTTTGCAATATATAACAAATACACTAATCAATACTGAGATAACTAAAAAATGAAATATTCTGGAAAAAGATCACTTTTGCTGAAACATATTTACAAAGCACACACAAAAAACAAAAAATGTTGTGATTGGTTGGAGCACTCATTTGCATATTGTAGCCTTCTGTGGTATCAGTACTGCAAAAGCTAATAATGATTAACAAATAATATATCGTGCAGCCCCTACATTCAAGAGAGTATCATGGGTGTGATGTGGAACACAGCAAATCAAACCAACTAATCAAATTTTTGGAGTTTTTTTAATCAGAAATAATATTATAAAGAAAGCTTATATTACAGCAGAATAACTGTACACTGTTTATGATTGATAGAAACTTTGCTTGCCCTTTAGTTTTCACACAGTAACAACTGTAATAACTTCCAGCAAACAATAGGTGTTCAACCCTGAAAACAACTTCATACACACACACACACACACACATACACACACACACACACAGTATTCCGTTTCTCTCAGTCCCTCAGATTTTCCGTCTGACTGAAACAGGCCGACGGTTTTGCCTCCGTTTCCGTCTCTTCCTCTTTAAAGTGCATCATCATCCCTTCCACATCTTCGTCTCCTGTAGAGCACAAACAGAGTGTTGAATTCAAGAACAGGTGTGATGGATGAAACTGTACTTCTAAACTGACCTGAGGTCAGTCCTGCACTTTGTCTTAAAATGGTTAACTGTGGGGCGACTTGTGTAGGGAACATGTTGCAGTAACTTATGGGCGATCCACCATTTTGGCAGGGTTAGTAAGTCTAAGCTGGCTCTGAATATTTTGTCAATCTTCTTTTCTTATCAGTTTTCTCTGGCTACGTTCACTCAGCAGGTAAAAGTGGCCCAAATCTGATTTTCTCACCAAATCAGACTTTTTTGTTTGGCTGTTCACATTGTCTTTTAAATGTGATCTGTATGAGACATCAGTCTGAACAGATCAGCTCCTAAACTGAGCCGCATGTGTAAAAAGAACAGAGCTTCACGGTTCATCCAGAGGTAAACAATCACGGCCGCCAGCGAACGCCAGTCGCTCCCGGAGGATCAGCTTCATCTTTACCAGCATTACAGGAGCCATCATGAAGCTTCACTGACTGACAGCTGGGCTCATCACCCAGAATGTGTTCAAACCATAAAAAGGGCGCGGTCAGTTCTTTGGTTCGCGTCCTCGGATTCTTTAAACTTTGCTTTCAGGCTTTTAACTGTTCTTTGACGCTGCAGCCTCGTACTCCTACGGCTGCGTTCGGACATTTCTTTCGCAATTTCTTGGAACACGAAGCGGTTTGGAACAGCAGCCTCACTCCACTCCTTGGAGTTTTGGAGTTTGTATGTATTCATTCCGTAAGTAGACATTCATACTGGTGAATCAACTATGTGACAGTTAAAGATTGACCTACTTCAAATTTACTTTTGTCAGATTAAATTAACACCCATAGAAACTCATTTACATATTGGGCTCATCAGTTTTGCAAAGACCAATATCACAAGAACGATTAACAAACAATATGTTAAAGTGATTCAATAAGTGTTCGGATGAGACTTAAATGCTAAATGACAAACCCAAAGAAAAAGACGGGAAAAATGATTCCAGATCAGCACCCTAACACATAAATGTGAAGGACATTCAATAGCTGAAAATAAAAATCAAATCAGTCTCCAATAATAAGTTCCAGTCGGACCTGTGCTGGTGTCTACGGCAGCTTTCTGCATACTGGGCCTTCCTGGTCCTCCCTGTGTACCCATTATGTCCTTCTCTTCAGGCTCTTCCTGATACAGAGAGAGTAGAAGAGGGATTTAAAGTCAACCTGAATTTAAAATGGACCTTTTTTACCTTGTTGCTTCAAAATAGCACAATTCATGACATCATTTGAAAGACAGAACTATTAGTTTTCTGGAAACCTACATCCAAATGTAATGACTGTTACCCGCCTTGAAAACTTGGTTGGTGGAGTTGCGCTTTTCCAAGGAGGCAGGGCTATCAAAGGGGAACTCCTCCGATTTTTCTAAATTTGTGTATAATTTTGTGGTTGAGACGTAAACAGACTCTTTCAGAGTGATTTGGTGTGAAATCCTCTGTTCTAGAGAAACTTACCGAGTCAGAATTGTTCACAGTGGTGATGATAGGAACCAGATGTCCACCTCTAAAAGCTCCCTCCCAGAAAGGAATTACATGAAATGGTTATGAATTCACTGCCTGACGCTGACGGAAGTTTTGTGATAGTTTTGTGGCCTAAAACAAATTTTAATCAATTTATTTCAATCTACTTATGGGAGAGGGATACATGAAGGGTGTTCTAAGGCAAAACAGTCCCCATAGAAAACTTTTTCAGATTCACAACCATTTTACTGACTTTGTTTCCACCTGTTTGACGAGTTGAGAGATTTCAGCAGGATGGATGGTCTTGGGCAGATACCTTTACTGCGCGAGCTGAAGCTTGGAGGTATGAAATCTTCTCCTTGCTCCATTTGAAAAGGCTCGGCCCTGCGGCCTTCACTCCTCCGATGAAGTGACAGCTGCAGATTCTTGAGTTCTCGTTGGAACAGTCCGGGGGTCGTCTGGACCATGAAAGCAATGGAAACCGAGACAGATGTTAACAGCATGATACCCGTCATATACATGGTTCTTCATAATGTCCAGTCCAAGTGCTGAACAGTGAGATTTATCCACCTGTGAAGCTAAACGTTAGCTGAGTATTGATCCTGATTCTACTAAATTACAGACTGTCTCACTGTATGAAGAACAACACAGACCTGGTTTATAACTGACTGACCGACTCACTCACTCACTCACATTTGGCAGGTTCCACAAGCAGCATTTTGAAGTTAGTAGGTTTTGTTGCCTTATAAGAGAGTTCACCACCACTGTGAACAGCTCTGAAAGATGGTTCCTCTGGGGTTCTTTCATAAAAAAAAGTTCTATAAAGAACCATGAACACCCAAATAACCCTTTGCATGATTAAAAGGTTTTTTTCCATGATGAAAGGGTTCTTCAGAATGTGTTGTAGATGGTTCCATATAGAACCTTTTTTGAAAAGGGTTCTTCTACTGTTAATATGTCAAGCTTGTAACAACAGCAGAACCCTTTTGGGTGCTGTATAGAGCCCTTTTCAAAAGGTTTCTACATTACAGAGCCCCACTGGTGACATCCTGTATAAATAAAAATAATGCCACGACTTAGTAAGGCATGGCAACAAGATAATTAAGTTGTAGCCACAACTCAGTAAGGCGTGGGAACGAGATCCTAATGTGTGGCCACGATTTAGTAAGGCATGATCCCGTTCCCATGCCTTATTAAGTCATGGCCATGACTTAATTATCTTGTTCCCACACCTTACTAAGTCGTGGCCACACATAGGAATCTTGTTCCCACGCCTTATTATGGCCCCGACTTAATTATCTTGTTCCCATGCCTTATTAAGTCATGGCCACAACTTAGTTATCTCATTCCCACACCTTACTAAGTCGTGGCCATGCATTAGGATCTCGTTCCCATGCGTTAATAAGTTGTGGCCATGCATTATTTTTATTTTTATTTTATGGCATGTCACCAGCAGGGCTCCGTACTACATAAAACCGTATACGGCACATTCTCCATCAATCTGAAGAACCATTTCACCAGGCAGAGAACCATTTAGCCATGCAAAAGGTTCTTTAGGTGTTTATGTTTCTTTGCAGAACCTTTTTCTTTACTAAAGAACCCTTGAAGAACCATGTTTTTAAGAGTGTAGAATGGAGCACTTCACTCCAAACCACTCTGAGTGGCTTTGTTTACATCTCAACCACAGAACTATGCAGAAATTTTGAAAAGCTGGTGGAGTTCCCCTTCAAGTCTGTTATAGAGTAGTTCCAGTATCAACACATACCTCGTGTTTAGCTTGACGGGGCGATAAATCTCTTACAGTTCAGCCTCTAAAGTGAATATTCCCAGTAAATGTGGTCAGTAGAGTAAACTTAATGCGCCACTCAGTCTATGAAAACATGCAAGCCTGTTCAAATCACGACGCTCGAGTCAGCTTCTCAGTCGAACTGTCCGCTCCACCTTAAATGGAGCAGTTACTATTATAACGCCTCAGGCGCCAGAATGTAACTGACGCGCCGTTTACCCCATTTAAGGTGGAGCGGACAGATCCGAACAAGAAGCTGTGGAAAAGGAAGGATCCCCTCTAAATGAAACGGACCCGGATAGTTTCTCCCACTGTCTCCGGGCCTGGACGTCGCTGGGCAGCCGGAAGAAGCTGCACTGGTTTTTACTGTAACTGTGGTCGCACTCGGCGACGAAGCACTGGACCATCTTCACGAACTACACCATAACGGAGCCGCGGTACCGGGGTGGACACCCGCCTCCATCGGGCTCGCCTTTCGGCTGACGGGGACGCCGTAAACAAATACATGATGCAGTGCTGCCATCTAGCGCCTGGGAGCGCACACTGGCAGTGTTTACGTGCAAAGACTTTTGCCAATCCGATTGAACACATTCCGATTACAGATTCAGACTGAGGTGTTTATTCTCACTCTACTCAACAATCTGATGGAAAATCTCTGCTTACATGCTCACTACAAGTAATCCGAGCCAAAATATCGCGCATGCGTGGAGTAGCGCTTAGAGTAACCGTTACCATGACAGCGAACATCACTGAGTCCAGTCAGAGTGAGATGAGCAGCAGTGAGCAGCGCTTGTGTTTTTAACTGCTTTAAAATGATGTCAGACTCAGGAAAACGTCCTTCACATGTCCTTATTAAAGAAGGCCGAGAGGAAGACGTCGTGTTCTGAGACACATAAGCTGGACGTCCGTCCCACCGCCGTCTTTTAAAGATCAGAGCATAAACTTCGTCTCCTCTGCAGACCAGTTTCTGCTCCGCCATGTTGAACGGTATAAACCAGACGTCACTAATAGGCGGACCGCAGTCCGAGTCCGGACCCAGACGCTGTCCTATGCGGACCTGAATCTATAACCAATAAACTATGGAGAATTATTTAATTTCGACGGGGTGGTCCTTTTTTAATCGACGTAACTTGTCTAGCCTTTATGGTGCGGCTTTAGCTGCCCGGGAAACTCACAGACCAATCGCATGTGTTGTAAATATCACACGTGACGCTACTCAGCCAATCAGATCTGTGCATTACGATGCGCACTGTGAGTGATGCCCACACAGGGAAGGGATGAGGAGAGAAACAGCAGTCGGAGAAGAAAGTGAGTCAGAGGGAAGTTATTTCACATGTCGTGCTCTAAAAAGAGAAAACTGACAATTAATATTGTTGAAATATGACTGAATTATACTTTATTTGAGTTGATATTCAGTTGTTGACTGTATAAGATGTTGATATACCTACTAGGCTACTTCAGTAAACAGTATATGGCACTGAATCATAATGCAAGTTAGACATTATGATGTTCCGGACCTTTACTTGAGGATATTTTCTCTAACTGGACCTTATTTAATTTTAATTAAAGACCCCTGGTATAAGCTTTTGCCAGAGCCGGTTTATGAGTTCTGTGCCTTTGCTATGACGCGACGCACATGCGCAAAGTGTACTTACACGTTCCGATAGGGAATGTAATCAGATACAGGGGTTTACATGGCTATTATTCTTCTATTTAACAGATTATTTACAGGATTACCCACCTCGATCAATCGGATAGAAACTGTATTCCGAATGGCCTCAATCGGACTAGACTATTCCCGATTGAAGTGTTTACATGGACGTATTCTATTCTGATTGAGCTATTAGTCGGATTATTAATGGATTATTAGGCTGCATGTAAACGTGGCTACTGTTACCCAGTCTTCTCCACAGGTTCTTTAATAAAGAGAATGTTTCTGTTTAGAACCATGAGTTCTACACACTTTAAAAGATTATTTTTAAAGCGTTCTTTAATAAAGAGAACGGGTCTGTTTAGAGTCATGAGTTCTACACATGGTTCTTCAAGGGTTCTTCAGTAATAAGCAATGGTTCTGTTCAGAGCCATGAGTTGTACAGACTTACAGATGGTTCTCCAAGGGTTCTTTAGTAAAGGAAATGGTTCTGTTTAGAGTCACGAGTTCTGCACACCTAAGGATAGTTCTTCACGGATTCTTTAGGAAAGGGGATGTTTCTATTTAGAACTATGAGTTCTACACATTTAAAAGATGGTTTTTCATGGGTTCTTTACCAAAGACAATCGTTCTATTTAGAACCATTGTTCTAAATAAAACCATTTCATGCTTGAAACAGTTCTTTAGATTGATGGAGAATGTGCTGCATATGCTTCTATATAGCACCAAAAAGGGTTTTGCTGCTGTTATGATGTCATGCTTGTAACATTAACACAACCCTATGTTGTGCTGTATAGAACCATTTGAAAAATGTTCTGTATAGAACCATAATCAGCACATTCTCCATCAATCTGAATAACCATTTCACTTTGCAAAGAACCGAATGAATTTTTAACCAGTGTCGGTTCTCGTCAGTTTTGTGGTTTATCATGTTATTCTCACAGGAAATGTCACATTTTGATCACTTGAAATCAATTTATTTAATCTATGATCGTGTTCTGTGTTCCAGTTTATGGGTTCTGCAGACCGCAGTTCGAGTCCGGACCCAGACGCTGTCCTATGCGGACCTGAATCTATAACCAATAAACTATGGAGAATTATTTAATTTCGACGGGGTGGTCCTTTTTTAATCGACGTAACTTGTCTAGCCTTTATGGTACGGCTTTAGCTGTACGGCTGAAACTCACAGACCAATCGCATGTGTTGTAAATATCAGGGAAATATGAGGGAACTAAATTAGGGATAATAAAATGACTAGACTGAGGGAACTAAATTAAGGATAATAAAATGGGGGTACTAGACTGAGGGAACTAAATTAAGGACAATACAATGGGGTACTAGACTGAGGGAACTAAATTAAGGACAATACAATGGGGTACTAGACTGAGGGAACTAAATTACGGATAATAAAATGGGGTACTAGACTGAGTGGACTAAATTAAGGATAATAAAATGGGGTACTAGACTGAGGGAAGTAAATTAAGGATAATAAAATGGAAGGTACTAGACTGAGTGGACTAAATTAAGGATAATAAAATGGGGGTACTAGATTGAGGGAACAAAATTAAGGATAATAAAATGGGGGTACTAGACTGAGGGAACTAAATTAAGGATAATAAAATGGGGTACTAGACTGAGGGAACAAAATTAAGGATAATAAAATGGGGTACTAGACTGAGTGAACTGAATTAAGGATAATAAAATGGGGTACTAGACTGAGGGAACTGAATTAAGGATAATAAAATGGAGGGTACTAGACTGAGTGGACTAAATTAAGGATAATAAAATGGGGTACTAGACTGAGTGGACTAAATTAAGGATAATACAATGGGGTACTAGACTGAGGGAACTAAATTAAGGATAATAAAATGGGGTACTAGACTGAGTGAACTAAATTAAGGATAATAAAATGGAGGGTACTAGACTGAGTGGACTAAATTAAGGATAATAAAATGGAGGGTACTAGACTGAGGGAACTAAATTAAGGATAATAAAATGGGGTACTAGACTGAGTGGACTAAATTAAGGATAATAAAATGGGGTACTAGACTGAGTGGACAAAATTAAGGATAATAAAATGGAGGGTACTAGACTGAGGGAACTAAATTAAGGATAATAAAATGGAGGGTACTAGACTGAGGGAACTAAATTAAGGATAATAAAATTGGGGTACTAGACTGAGGGAACTAAATTAAGGATAATAAAATGGGGGTACTAGACTGAGGGAACTAAATTAAGGATAATAAAATGGGGTACTAGACTGAGGGAACAAAATTAAGGATAATAAAATGGGGGTACTAGATTGAGGGAACTAAATTAAGGATAATAAAATGGGATACTAGATTGAGGGAACTAAATTAAGGATAATAAAATGGGGGGTACTACACTGAGGGAACTAAATTAAGGAAAATAAAATGGGGTACTAGACTGAGGGAACTAAATTAAGGATAATAAAATGGGGTACTAGACTGAGGGAACTAAATTAAGGATAATAAAATGGAGGGTACTAGACTGAGGGAACTAAATTAAGGATAATAAAATGGAGGGTACTAGACTGAGGGAACTAAATTAATATTGAAGTGGAAAAGTGTTCTGTGGTCCGACAAAGTTTTGAAAAAAACATTTGAAATTCTTTTTGAACATCATGGACGCTGTGTCCATGTGAGTGTTGTTAAAAGAGGAGGTGATGAAACACAGTGGTAAACAGGCCCCCGTCCCAACCTTTTTAGAACGTGTTTTTGGCATCGGATTCAAAACGGGCATATCATTTTCAAAAAACAATAAAATTTCTCAGTTTTGATATGAGAGAGAATGGATTTTCCAAATATGTACATCCTATAACTCGAGTTCAAAAGCTCTTAGAAATACAACAGCTGTGTTTATGCTGTTCTGTGTTCAGTTTATGAAAGTGTTATTTTATATTAAAAATGTTTCAGCATTTATAAACTATGATGGCCACCCACAGCTCTGTGGTGTTTGTAGGTGCAGGATCTCCGGTGCGAATCGACCTCTCCACCACATCCCATAAATGCTTAATTAAATGCTCTTTGCACCAATTCTGGACAACTTGGACCTGATGGCATGGTACATTATCTGGCTGGAATATCCCGTCTTTCTGAGGGTACATGAAGTCCATCAAGGGCTGCAAATAGTCACCAAGCAGAGAAACCATCAATGACTTGTTCAGGGGGACCAGTGGACCTGACCCATGCCAGGAGAACACACCCCACACCAGTGTGGAGCCACCAGCAGCCTGCACAGTGCCTTGTTGACAACTGGAGTCCATGGCTTCATAGTGTCAGGCCACACACTAACCCTACCAAAAACCCAAAACAGTTGATACCTTGACTCCTCGTGTCACGCATCCCTCCAGCCCTGACACCTCCATGGACTCCACCATCCTCTGGGAGATCAGGTGATTCCTGACCTTCCACCCCGCTGCAATCACCATTCAGCTTCTCTTGAATACTAATCTGTTTCACCTGTACCTGTCTTTGTTTGCCTAGTTAGAGTAGTATAAAGCCTGGGCTTTTAGTTTAGTTTGTTGCGAGAGCTACTGAGCGCTCACTTTGGTTATTGTTATTTCTGGATTCTGACTACTTTTCTGTGTTTTGGACTTTGCCCCTTTTGCCTTTGCCCTTTGGACTTTGTTTGCCTGGTTATGTTTGTTTGTTTGTACTTTCTGTCTTTTTTTTGGATTTGACGTATACTTGTTCCTTGACTACGATTTTGGATCACGATTCTACAAGTAAAGCCTTTTTTCTCTTTTTTCATCGAGCGAACGTCTGAATCATTCTGGCACGTTACACCTCGGACCATGGCACATGTTGCCAGTCCTCTAGGGTCCAGTTAGCAACCTCACAAGCCCATATGAGGCACTGAGTCCGGTGTCATGGTGTTAACAGAGGCACTCTGGTGGGTCTTCTGCTCCCATGGAAGCTAAAGAACACTGCACTTACCTGTGGAATATGTGTGTGGGGCCTCCTGCATTGAATGTGCATGTGATTTCGGCCAGAGTTGCTCGTCTGTTTGCATACACAATTCTAGCCAGACGCTGCCGGTCCCGATCATTGAGCACCTAATTTTGGAGACCTTTCTGGTGGAAATGTGTAACTGCATCCAATGTGTGAAAGAACATTTTGTAACATTTGTTGTGCTGACAAAAACCTGACCATGCTACTGAATAAAGGACAAACAATAATATTTCATTTTCAGTTAAACGTGTTGATGGTACATCATACAGTAAGGCATGTGTAACTGATTAGTATTGGATCTACTTTTAAGCTGGTGATTAGTGCCCTCTTGAGGTTCACTGTGATGTGACTCTCAAATTTAGCCTGTTTAAAAAGCTGACTGAAAATGCTTTAGGAGACTAGAAAACCAAACTACTGATAATACTGGTCCATATTGTTATTGTTCACTGACTGATACATTAGAACTGTACAAACTGGATCTGATAGTCAGAAACAACAGAAGCAGTGCAGTAATAATACCTGAATGAAATAAAAACATACATTTTAGAGGACCTTAATGTGGGTACATTTATTAAAGCTAGCAAAGAATCTGCAGCTTTTAGGCACTGTGTACATAACTCAAAGATTGGATTAATATTTCCTTAAAAATAATACAAATATCTTAGGTAGATTGCAGGTGTTTTAGTGTATTTCTGATGATGTATATATATATGTATATATACACACACACATTTATATATGATTACAGGAGAAGGAAAAAAACTACTTTACTTTTAATGTAAGTCAATGGAACCAGACTTTTTTCCAAGTAAATTTAGGTAATTTCTTTTAGTAGATAGATAGAACTTTACTGATCCTGCAGGGAAATTGCAGAATAGGAATTGAACCTAGAATCTCCAGATCCGTAGTCAGACTCACTATCCATTGCGCCACTGACCCGGTATTTAGTCCATTCATCATGAAATTTATGTGCAATGTAAAGGGTAACAGGTATTTTCAAATTTTGTCAAAAACTGAAAAACGTCAAAAAATGTAGATACAAGGTTTTCTTCCGACAGCAGTGGTATCTCTCATAGATAGTTTATGTGAGGTTTTATTCATCTGAATGATGGTGATGATTGCAAAACTGATCCACCCCAATATAAAGTATCAATCATTTTTTAAAAAATATAAACAAATATTGCCACCAACTCATTCTTGATTTATTGCTATTACTATTATATAATCTATTTACTCTATTAAATGTATTAGACAATTAAAATTAAAACAGCTACATGTTTAACATTGCAAATTACATTTATGCAATTAAGTAAATATGATTAAAAAGTTAAAAAAGTTTAATGTACAAAAAAAAACCTGATTCATGAGACAAATCAACAATCAAAAGACAATCATCTCCCTGCTTCATTCAGTCTTCATTCAGGCAATCAAACTTTCTGATCACACGTTTGATGTCTGATTACATGTCTGGCTACAAACAGTCGGAAAACATACATGTAACAGAAAATGACACAGAAACATCAACAACTACATTTGATATAATAATACAAATATAAAAATGATAATTTTTAGTATTTATTGTGTCCACATTTAGCCTTTTTTTTTACAGCTTCCATTTTTTCCAGGAAACTTGCTTTGAACTTTTCTAAAATAAAACTTGGTTGAACTCTCTGCTTCTCACAATCAAAGTACTCCCAAACACAGTCAGTGATGTTGAAGTCTTTAGACCTCTGGATTCAAAATGAACGCTAACTTTTTGTAATCCATCTTTAGCACCAAATAAAATGACTTTTGTCTTTTCTTCTTTATCTGAGGGAACTTTAGACACATTCATCCATTTATTTGCTCTAAGCACTGATACAACGTATTGGACTACAGTCTTTTGGTGAGAGTGTAAATCTGGGTATCATCAGTGTAACTGTGACATTGGATCTGTCTCTCTCTTACTGACAGGCACCATTACACAGTTCTGTGCTGTCTGTGTCAGTGAATACATTTTAAAAGGTACACTGTACATTTCTAAGGACATATTCAGTCCATCATCATGCCCTCCCAAGATACCTGCACCCAAAACCCAAAATATGTTGGTTTTGGTGGTCTGCCCTGAATTTTGTAGGGGGAACATTCCTTCATTTAGTTTCAGTGTGGCTCTGCTCTAAAACCCTGGAAGAAATGAACTGTTAATATTTAAACTAACACAATTATACAGTTTTTAATCCTCTATTGGATGATATTGCCTCAGGGCAACAAACTCATTTTCCTCACTTCACAATAACATTATGCAAATTTAATGACAGTGTAAACAATAAAGGGAAGAGTTTGAGTAAGTCAATAAAAAGCACATACTCGGTCATACTATCTCTTAGTGGGCACTTTTAAACCTCTTTTTTAACATTCAGTATCAATTTTTTTGTTATGAAAATTTGCAGAAGTATGTTTGTTGCCTAGAAGCAACATTTCTGTGTTCTCATCACTTAAGCACTTCATCACTATTCATCAGTGTCAAGTTTACATTTTGTTATACTGTACAGCAACATGCAATATTTTTCGATACAATGTGCAATATTTTAGATATTATTGTTCCCTGTATGTACATTTTATGTCTGTCTATGTTGTATTTGCACATCGGAGCTGGAGTTCACTTTGACTTGGACTTTGAACATTGTGTGACAGTGGAATGGGTTTGGCCACTCACAAGCCAGGTCTCACCACTTCAGGTAACACAGCTTTGTATCATTTCTTCCTATTCTCGCACAATGTTGCCTCAAGACAACATACCCTAAAAGAACTCCTGCACACATTATTAAAAAATATATATCTTGAATTTAATAATCAGGTGCATTTTATGCAAAAAAGTGAATCTAAAATGTTTTTTAATTGCTCTCATAATGCTCAAATAATGGAAGACCATTCAGCTACAGATTCCCTTACAGATCCAAACAAACTGCTGACATTTATTGTAACACACTCTCAGTTACAAACACTTTTCTCACAAATCCCAACAAACCAGTGATCACAGGGATAGTCGGCCCAGTTCTTTGCAGTTACAACACAGTCCTCATCTCCTGCATTACTGTTGGGTTCCCCACTTGCCCAGAACCTGAAAGAAAGGATCAGAGAATCCACTCTGTTTATCAAAGCAGTGAGGAGTAAGAGTGATTCACCGCACCATGACTAGACTTCAGTTCAGTGATCTCTTACCCAGCAGTCAGTGCTGAGCCGTCCACCCATTTCCAGACCCCTTCTGTCTCGTTGTCAGTCATACCAATCCAAGCCGTCTGGCCTTGTCTCAGTGTTTCAATAAAATCCTGTTAACAACCAGATGAACATTCTCAGTAACTGAGAGGAAAAGTAACCAACAGCTCACATATCTGTGCTTGTGTGGTCCAGTATGAATTACCATCTCTCTCTCTCTCTCTCTCTCTCTCTCTCTCTCACCTGTTCCTCTCTGCTGTTGATGATCACCAGGTCTGCTCCTCTCTCTCTGCAGGTCTGTCTGCTCTCACTCCAGCTCTTCTTCGCAGTAGAGATGTTGTAAATACTGTACTCGAAAAACGTCCAACCCTGCTGCGCTACCTTCTCTACGAATTGAACACAAACATGCAAACACAGAGATTCATCACATACTTTAATATCACAATTACTTTCTTCTTGCAAATGTGAGTCAGTTTAATTGGATACTTGGCAATTATTACTCATAATAAAAAAAGGATTACTGTACTTTTTTTTTTAATTGAGAGATGATGACTTTCCGATAAGTTTAATGTACATGTGCTGATGTTGATAGGGGTACCAATACATTAACATTTATAAAATGCAGAAAGTGGGACTAAGTCTACCTGCATTAGCAATATAATGTTGATTTGGATAAATAGAACATTTATGATTTTATTTTAAGCAAATATCTGCCAATACTGATATGATTTCAATACCATTGCTCTTCCCTAATTGCATCAATACATTCTCTTGTTGTGCAGTTAAGAACTACTTGGAGTGTAATATGATGGTCTTTACCCACTATGGAAATTTGGTTGTTTCTCCTTAATGTTTTCAGAGTATGTCGAAACAATTCCTGAGATTCACATGTTTAGCACTTCAGAATGTCTGAAATATTATGTGCTAATCAAATAATTAAATCGAGCTGAAGACACTTTATGAATATATGTTACAATCACAGTTAAACTCATTATGTAATTATCAAACTTTTACAAAGCTGAATCACATAGGCTGAACTAAGGCAGCCAGTTGTACAGTGCTATAACCCTTCATTACTGGGAATGAAGAATGTAACTCAATGAAGTTTCCATGTAAAGTACTAGTGAAAGTCAAAGACCATCCTTTCATGTTATGTCCAGTAAAGTACACTGGCATGATATAAGCAACAGAATTAAAACTAATAAAAGTGCGGTCATTAATTAGTAGTATTGGCAATGCTGAGGCGGTGGGAGGCCCCAAATCTAATTCTGCTCAGGGCCCCATAAAGGTTTGGGCCGGCTCTGAGGCATAACTACCCATTTCTTCAAGTTCTGTCATTTAAATTTTGCAGAGATTGAATGGAATGGCACTAGTCCACATCTAACATCACAGCGAAATAGATTGCCAGCATCTGAACATATTTCCTGCAACTGATGTAGTGGGCATAGTCCACACAGTTTTACTGAAGATTTACAATTTACTGAATTTGTAACATAGCAATAGCTGTAATTTTCAAAAATGCCATTCAAGCTTCTAGTAGGCAAAGCCATTGGTGAACCCTCAGGGCCTTCGAGGCCTAATTATTTCAGCAAAAAAAGAAATAACTATAGTTTTTAGTTAATTTTTATTGGTACTGAAGTTGATACGGCCAACGAAGCGCTGCCAATTGTTAGGACAGGGGCTGAACTGAAGGTCTAACCTAAAATTAACCATCGACCTTCTAAACGGTATATCCCCCTGGGTTGTGGTCATCAGGCAAAAGACAGGTAACACCCTGGACAGGTCAGGGCAGACATAAACATGTACACACACACACCTAGTGTCTCCTGACTGCATCTCTTTGGTGACACCCAGCCAGGGTATCATACCCGAAATCAGAAAGCCGAGGGAAAATAATGAATGAATCTGATACAATCCTGTAACAAACCTATCATAAAATAGCACACACTAATGCATCCATGAATCTATCATACATAATGCTTTACACTAGAACTGCATGCATTATCCCCAAAAATGCACTCGTCTAGAGCACGCAATTTGAGACAATGTTGGAATCTCTACTAAGAAAAAAGATTGACTTTTTATTTTAGCAGTTAATGCTGAACACCAGATCACACACTCTCTCTCAGACACACACACACACACACACACACACACACACACAAACAATTAAATTAAAGATTAAAATCAGACAATTGAGACTTAAACAAAGTTAAGCCTACAAAGTTAAAGATGTACAAACTTAAAACCTGAGAGTTATTGAAGCCAAAAACACAGGTTACTGTCACAGCAGGTAGGCCCAAATGAAGATATGATAAGTTAAAACAAACAGCTGATGTGCGAAGATGAGGAAAAGCAACACAGCCACCTTAAAAAACCTAAACCTGATCATGCTAGGCTAAAACATACTGCCACAGCAGGCAGGAAACATGTTTATTGTCTGTTTTTGTCTTACCTGTAATGACTTAATGCACTGAAGTAAGGTCTGTAGGGGCTGTATCACTGAAATGGGGGGTCACTGGTTTAACCCATAAATTACTGCAGATATACACCTGGATGTACCATTTACAGTTTGAGCGTTTTAGTCCTGCTTCCACCAGATTTCAACCCACTTCCCCAGAAAACCTGCATGGTTTGTCCAACTCCCGACCCGCCCGTAGTGGGCTGGTAAACCGCCTGCTCCTGCGCATGACACTGAAAACTAACCCCACACTGCAGAATATCAGTATCATGCCATTTCTAGATTCATCAATCCTTTCCTATTTATTACTGCTTATTCTTATTCATTTTACATACCAGACTAAGATGTTAAAAACATTTGTGCCTCCAACCCCTTAACTGAGGCTTATTTTCTTGTATTATATCGCTGTTGTCATAAACAAAACCTCGTATCTCCAAAAATGCAACTTTTCAGGACAAAGAAGAACATTTTAAAATTTTGGTGGAACTAAACGTAGACATATTTTGTTCAGAGTCATTTTGGACTATTTCTGTTGGTCTGTTCATCATGATATTTTGACACATTATAAAGAACAACTGCCTTTTTCAAATTAAGTCAAAAAATGAAAAATGACAAAAATGGAGATACGAATGAGGTTTTGTCCCGACAATGATATACTTATTTAACTTTGTTTATAATATCAGATGTAAATGCGTCTGCTTACTTAAAATCTGCTGATCCCCATCCCTCGCTACAGTCAGCCTTTTGTATCTTGTCTCTAAGTGGTCTCTCTCAATAGTCAGGTTGGTGTAACTGGCCTGTAAGTTCTCTCGCTCTGTAGCCAGCTTGTTCAACTTGACCCACAGCGCAGTGGTGGCAGCCAGCAAGAGAACACATATTAGCCCCAGACACACTGCAGCCCAACGGCAGCTTCCGCTCCCAGTTGTTTTACATCCTGTAACAAGACAACATCACAATCTGTAGATGAGCTTTCATGCATGAAACCTTTAGAGAATTTCTACATTTGCAGGAGAGAGAAGTTTAAAGAGAGATGGTGGGGGGTGGGGGGGGTTGCACCTGAGCTCTGAGATTCTTGCCTGTGTCTTGTTCTTGTTCTTCGGGTCCAGGTACGCACTCCTCTCACAGGGATGTTTACATAGACGCTCTCGCCATCATCTGACATTCTAACTGCAGGGTTTCCTGAATTTTCATACATAACCTCCCTCATCCCCTTTCTGCCCTCTGCAGTGGTCCAGGTCAGATTCCTGTGTGAGTAAAACTCTGTATATATGGTGTTTTTTACATTAACTGTGGACAGGAAGTTGAGGAGGAAACCACACAGGCGTGCGTACTGTGGAGCTTCTGCAAGGAAAATGCTGACAATTTTCATACCCACTGACTCATCTCATGGTTATAATGTCATTTCTTTTTTTTCCTCGAGTCAAAAGTCTTAATATAGGGCCAACTTTCTTGTCCACCCACCCAGGCTTCTTCCTCTCATGAAAAGCCTACTTCCACTTTTTTATTAGAGAAAAGAACTAAAGTAAAGAAGTACAGAAGGGATAAGAATAGATAAGAATAGAGAAAATAATGATAAAAAAAAACAAAAGAATAAAAATAAAAAAAAAAATGACAAAAACCCCAAGAAAAATTACAAAAAAATCAACATTTACTACAATGGTCAGCATTTATCAAGAATGCTTGGACTGACCTTTTCTTCTCAAAAAAATGGTTCTGCCTATTGGAAATCAATTCCTGATTGGTTGATAGCTTTGTCACTTCATAATCATGCATATATAGACCACATTACTTTTACCAGCACCAGCCAGCGCAACCACAGCCTGTTTATGGGGAGCATGCCACTTCCGGTTTCTCCCATTATATCAAAAACTTCACTGCAAAATGACAGAGGGCACTCACGACCAGATGCTCAATGAACGGTGGTGAATGGAGCTAAACAGCTTAAAACTGAAAATGAAACCTGTTTTCAGGCATTTGTGCAGAATGCATTATATGAAAAAGTCACAAAAAACTTACCTGCAAATTTTCTTTTTTCTGCAGCAAGAAGATTTCGGTCAGTAGGACGCTAGCATGACTGCTAGTGCTGATCGGCTTATAGTTGAGAAAAATGGTTCATGCCCAATGATGTCATGAATGTACCTAAGAGAATGTTAGAAAGTATAACTGGAGTTCAAACACGCTCAAAAATGTGACAGTAGTGTTGAAATGGGTTTGCTTTCTGGGTGAAAGTAGCCACCATTATGCATCGCTTCGAAGCACTGTTGTTTTCAATGATAACCGTTCTGTGGGAGTGGAAAAGCATGACCTGGAACAGAGCCATGTTAAAGACGTGGCTGCTAGACCCTGAGAACATGGGGCTCTGGTAACACAAGACCCTGAGAACATAGGGCTCTGGTAACACAGGACCTTGGAATATAGGACCCTGGGAACACAGGACCCTGAGAACATAGGGCTCTGGTAACATAGCACCCTGGGAATATAGGACCCTGGGAACATAGGACCCCAAACTGAAATTGAGCAAACAAACATTCAGCATAGGCTGAATTAACAAGATTTCTTGTCATAAAATTACCAACATAATATTGGTGACTGTTGATAACACGTAACATTTTGCTCCACTACTCAGTTAAAGTGCCACAAGAGACTCTGGAGCAACACAGTTCTTTTTGACTGTGTGACACTGTGAATCAGTTTAACTCCAGTAAACCATTTTTTCAAATGAATTTTTTGTCTTCTATCATGAACCTCGACTCCAACAGTTCAGTTGTGAAAATCAGAACACTAAGACTGAGTAATAGTATAAGATGTTTGGAATATTTTAGGATAAACACCACCGTGCTCCTTGTTATCAAGGACAGACCATTTAAGGTCAGTTTTTCAACAGTAAATTACACAATACTGAATAGATTTTTACTCAGTCTGCATCACAAATCACAGAGTCCTCAAAAAACAATAAATCACAGCAAAAACTAACAACAACTGCAGAAAATAAAACAAGTGAAAACAAAACAAGAGAACATGTTCCATTCACTCTGCAGGCTGTTATACAGATCCTGCTGTGATGATGTGGAACATAGACTGGAAAAGACTGGAATACTGGAAGGGAATGGAAGGGACTGGTAGGAGCTGAAACACGGCCTGGACTTCATGAATACTACAACGTGTGCAGTTCTTTGCTGGAATTTGTTCTTCTTAGAACCAGTTTAACTAGTTTGTGGGTGAAAGGTCATTGTAACTGAAATAAAAACAGAAGTCAGAACTTTATATAAAGTGTGGACCCCTCACTACCCCCTCCAAAAAAACTTAATTGAATATTCAGAGCATTGCTAGTCACGGACAAACAGTGAAAGATCTGCAGCACAGTGTAGTTTCCCTCAGATCCACTGGTGGCGTAATGAGACTGAAATCAGCTCTAACCAGTTTTATAAAGAAAGCAAAGTTCAGCCGTACTGTGGTTCAGCCTGGACTGAGACAGAGTGAGCTCAGCTCTGTAATGTTCTAAAATGCTCCAGTGGGAGAAGATACTCTACGGAAATGGAGATGAAGCGATGATTTCTCCTGAAGATCTGCTGTAAATTAACACAGATGAAGATGGACTTGGACTCTGTTACTGAAGACGTCTAGACAAACCTCAGAAAAGGTAACAGTGCTTTGAGTTTCTCACAGATATTACTGAGGAGTCCTCTGCTCTGCATTAATAACCATCTTTATTTTTATAACACCTTTCAACTTAGCAGCTCACAGAGAAAATTATACACTAGAATATTCATAAAGCAGTAAGAGTACTCTGAAATGAAAATCTAGAGTAAATAATTATGATTTTAATAAGTGTTAATTTAAATGTAAAGTAAATAAATAAGGTTCTAATAAAACATTTCATTTAAATTGAGAGTAAATAAAAAAGATTTTTTTACTTGTTAAATGTGAGTGTGGGGCAGGGGGTGAACTTTATGAGGAAGTGAAATCCAGATGCTCGCTGTGTAGAAACTAAAGCATGTGGGAATGCTGGGGTGTAGAAATTACAGGACTGCACTATTTCGCATGTAGTGTGACGGTGTAGAGACTGGGTTCCCCTCGAAAAGATCAGGCTGAGCTCCAAAGTTCGACATGCATACGTGATATTTTATTTGCACACAAACGCGCTAAAAGTGAAAGAAAAAACTGAAAAAACATAAAATAAGCGGGTTGCAGTGCAACTAAAATGACAGGGACAAATTAATTACTTCCAAGCATCTATGCAGTCCCCTGTGGATGTTTCTGGCTAAACGTCAGCCAGCTTGTGCCAGAGGCCGCAAGGCTACATAGACACATCCTACATTCTCCCTTTCTGAATGAATTCCCCCTTTTAACACCCCAGCCCCGCCCCATCTGGTTAACCCAAACCATTCCCCAGGGCTAGTGAGGGGTTACACAAAACAAACAATAACAAAACAACTTCAGGACAATAAACACAATACAAATAATACACATAACAAGAAATCTTAGTAAATCCAGTGGAATATGTAATCAGCTGCACTTCCAACGACTCCACCCATTTTCTGCGTGATCTCACGATGTTTTGCGTGATCCTTCTATAAATGTGTATGCACAAGAAAGAGAAGCCCATAAACACGCCCTTGAAAATAGATTAAAAGCTCAGTACATTGGTTCCTGAGTGATTCCATCAACTACTCTTTTATGAAAATCATGAAGAAGGAATAGTCCTGTATAAACTAAAGATAACCCAACTGTAGCCTAATGGAGAGATCTGAGCCTGTATTGGCTCTGAGTAGAGTGGTCATCTGTACACGGCTGAATTACAGCAGCTCAGAGTGATGGACCGGCCACCTGAGAATGACACCACAGTTCTGGAACAATATTACACAAAGACATTTTTATTATTATGGTGCCCACTATGTCATCGTTTATTCAAAACCATCATCCTGTACGCCGGCAGACTCAGCAGGGGTGCAAGGGGGCCAACTGCACACCTCCCCAGTGCCCCATGGTTGAAAAGGTGTTGTTGAAGTGCCCTCTAGAGTGGCGAAAATGAGAGGAAGTGCCCTGTTGGCTGCTCTTCACATGGGAAACAAATATTATTAAGTGCCGCTTCATGCAATAAAATATGATGTGCCCTCTAGCGCAAGAAAATTCGATAACATGTCTTAATGAGTGCTCTTCTAGTGGAGCAGTGGTGCAGTGCCCTGTAAGCTGCCTTTACAGTGGTCTAAACCCCCAGATGTTCTCTGTGGGTGCCCTTCCGATGGAAAAAGGTTGTCCTTGCATAAAACCAAAAGGAGCTCCTCCAGTGGATAAAATGTGATATGGTGCTGTCTAGGGGTGCTGCCAAATATTTTGATAAGATTTTAAATTTCTCTCTCAAACACTGCTTACATTCAAAAGACGTTCAAACATTGTATGGCTGCTAGAACATCTTTTCTGCGTTTTTTTGCAGGGGGCAGAGAATTTAGACTAGTATTTAGCTAGCATTCTGATGTAATCTCATCTGCACTGTCCCTGTTTTTATTTGTCAATTTATGTTAGGTTAGATTGTTAACTTTACTGAATTTGATACTAAAATACAAAGCACATTGTTGTCAACCATGACATAATAAAAATTAAAATACTCATTGTTAAAGACTTGCATATATTCCAAACATTAAAGTTTTCAGATTTAGCCATACCCCTCCAGAATGGTCAGATGCCAGAGGGGGTTTAATACAGTCTGAGCTTTAACCCTGACTACTATAGTGTGTGAAGAGGCAATACAGCAGGTTTTCTTTGAAGTTGAAAAGACTGAGTTTACCAGTGATGCATTAATGAATACTAATGTATGTAGACTGAAAGTGCTTTTACAGGTAGCTGTGTCACACTCTTTAGCCTAGATGCCTAGCTAAAGCGCAACCTCGCTAAACAAGTACCTTGCTTAGGTGATTCTAGGCTAACCTATGGACTCGGTTTGGAAACAGAGCAGAGCATATTTTAGGGTAATTTGACAAAATGCCCACAGAACTTTAAAGTTTGGTGTGAATTGCTTTTTCAGTTAACATAAGCGTCTGACTACTAAGCTCCCAAATCATAGCTTTCTCACTGACATTATCATATCTGTGTGTGTGTGTGTGTGTGTGTGTGTGCGCGTGTGTGAAACAAATATTAGTAATTCCCCCTGTGTCAAACATTTTAAAGGTTTATAGTTCCCTTTGTAATCTGGATTGCCTAATAACATAATGTTAATCAAGGATGAAGACTAGTTTATCATACGTGATGCATCATAGCTTTTTGCATGCTGATGGAGCCCTATGTCATGCAGTAGTTGCCTTTTTATTTTTTCACCCCTGCTCTTCAAACAGCCTTCATCTGTATTAACAGACTTTGTCCACCTCAGTTAAATGTAAAATCATTTTCTAACAGGTTTTTATTTGGCTTTTCTATTGAAGTTTTCTAATGTCCAGTCACAGAATTCATGTACCAAGTGACAGAAAACTCTAGTGTGCACTGTGTATAACTACAATCACAATCAAGTCTTATCTATCTATCTGTCTATCTATCTAAGATGTGATGGTGTCAGTAGATTGCTATGTCTGCTTCAACCACCTCTTTAGCAGTATTGGATTATTTTTAGTAATTATTTTTAATAAAAACATCCATTGTCCAAATCAATTTGTTATCTAGTAGACTCATAACATTGTAGTTTCATATGCTGTAGTTATATGTAAAAGTGTGGGCAGCAGCAGATGAGAGAGAGAGAGACAGATTCCTGTGTCTGCTTCAACATCGTCTCCAGTACTAGACTGTATCGGATTGTTTAAATTAAAAACTGATCTTAACAAACTCATTACTTTACAAAGATTTCTCTCTGCATCTTATGCACATTTGTATTGTCAAACTCTTCAGAGAGAGAAACATCTCCAGTGTCCAGCTATGTGTTTGAAGAGTAAAACCTCAGTGATGGACCTTCATCACTCCAGCAGTGGAGGAAGAACCTCTGATTCAAAGTGAGTAACTTTATATCAGCTCTTAATCTGATTAAAAAGAAAGAGAAAATCGTGACTTGTGATCAGACTAAATGAGTCTTAGTAAAGAACATAATTATTCAGCACTTAAATCTCATTGTGTATGAACCTCCCTCAGAGTGAAGCGTGCAGGATCTCCAGAGCCAAGCTGTGTGTCTATGAAGAGTGACCAGTCCATAAGAGACTTTCCTAATTTCAGCAGAGAAGCAGGAGAACCCAACTATGTGTCTATCAAGAGTGACCAGTCCATAAGAGACTTTCCTAATTTCAGCCGAGGAGAAGGAGAACCCAGCTGTGTGTCTATGAAGAGTGACCGGTCCATAAGAGACTTTCCTAATTTCAGCAGAGGAGAAGGAGAAGAACCCAGCTGTGTGTCTATGAAGTGTGACCGGTCCATAAGAGACTTTCCTAATTTCAGCAGAGGAGAAGGAGAAGAACCCAGCTGTGTGTCTATGAAGAGTGACCAGTCCATAAGAGACTTTCCTAATTTCAGCAGAAGAGAAGGAGAGCCCAGCTGTGTGCCTATGAAGAGTGACCGTTCCATAAGAGACTTTCCTAATTTCAGCAGAGAAGGAGAAGAACCCAGCTGTGTGTCTATGAAGAGTCACCGGTCCATAAGAGACTTTCCTAATTTCAGCAGAGGAGAAGGAGAACCCAGCTGTGTGTCTATGAAGAGTGACCAGTCCATAAGAGACTTTCCTAATTTCAGCAGAGAAGCAGGAGAACCCAACTATGTGTCTATCAAGAGTGACCGGTTCATAAGAGACTTTCCTAATTTCAGCCGAGGAGAAGGAGAACCCAGCTGTGTGTCTATGAAGAGTGACCGGTCCATAAGAGACTTTCCTAATTTCAGCAGAGGAGAAGGAGAAGAACCCAGCTGTGTGTCTATGAAGTGTGACCGGTCCATAAGAGACTTTCCTAATTTCAGCAGAGGAGAAGGAGAAGAACCCAGCTGTGTGTCTATGAAGAGTGACCAGTCCATAAGAGACTTTCCTAATTTCAGCAGAAGAGAAGGAGAACCCAGCTGTGTGCCTATGAAGAGTGACCGTTCCATAAGAGACTTTCCTAATTTCAGCAGAGAAGGAGAAGAACCCAGCTGTGTGTCTATGAAGAGTCACCGGTCCATAAGAGACTTTCCTAATTTCAGCAGAGGAGAAGGAGAACCCAGCTGTGTGCCTATGAAGAGTGACCAGTCCATGTTTGAGCCAGTACAGTCCAGTGGAGGGAGAGGAACCTCTGACTCATGGTAAATAACTGCTACCAGTAAACTACAGTTCTGATAATGAAGCTTTGTAAACATGTTTCTGAGTTGTGGGCGACATGTTGCAGATCAGTTTGTAAAGGCTGGAGTTTCTCAGATATTTAATATAAGCAGGACTAAAACCCAAAAAGCAGTTTCTCCAGTATCCAGATCTTTGTGTAAGAAGAGTGATGGTCCATGCCTGAACATTCCGTCCTGTGATCCACAAAGAGTAAACATTAAGGACTCTTATTTACCCTCTGAATTTATATACCCAGGGGTGCTGTAAGCAAGAGACTTTTAGGATCACTGAAAGATTCCTTATTGACACACTTGATATAATTGTTGTTCAATATTGATAAACCACGTTACATCCTCTGTCTTTATTTCTTTTCCCCCTTTTCTTATTTGGTTTCAGTTCATGACCTAAACTCACTGTCAGTGGCTTTGCTGGGAGAAAGGGGTGGGACCTGTGAGGGGTTGGGGGGGTATGCGAGCAAGAAGGTTCCACATTGATTCTGTTGCAAATGGAACAACCACTAGCCTGAGCTAGCAGCTTTGTAGTAGCTAACTTCGCCAAACACTGGAACTACATAAATTTCAACAAAGGTTGCACGGCTGCATGTGTTCACAAACAGTGCATAAAGTATTAATCAGTATGATTGTTTATTCAAATTAAACATAATACATATCACTGAATTTTGGAATCTGAATTATGCTGTGTTTATCTTGGCATCATGTGACATGCAAAATAAATAAATAAAATAGCATGATTGCTTTCTGATTAAGAATGACTCGATACATAATATTCATTGCCTTATTAGCTAACACAAACATATTACTACAGGATTTGTTGTTAATGTACCATAGACTGAAGAATGGTATATATAATTATCCAGATGTGGAGACAAATACAGCTAAAAGAAACTCCATAATGGACAACATATGTGAATGAAATATATAGTCACATTAATGTATGATACACTAATTAACTCAGAACTAAGCATATCAGTTAAATTATGGGCAACATTTACAGGCAGGTAAAAAGCCTATATACACATGTACATATATACATATATACATATACCTTTTTTTGAACCTTTTCGCTTTCCGTAGTTCCAGTTTTGCTTTGCAATGTTTTCTGTCAGTAAAAGTGTGTGCCCGAGGACCTGATTTGTCAAAGGGAATGTGAATTTAAGGGGGAACTGAATTGGATATAACACCCAAATTTCCACTGGCACCATGGGAGTCTGCACCATTAGCCAACGGTTAACCTGGCCGTGGAACAATGGACCAGCTTTTCACCCTCTCATGGATTGCTGAGGGGGCATGGGAGTTTGCCAAGCCAGTCTACATGTGTTTTGTGTACTTGGAGAAGGCTTACGACCATGTTCCCTGAGATATCTTGTGGGAGGTCCTCCGGGAGTATGGGGTGCCGGGGCTACTACTCCGGGCCATTCAATCTCTGTACTCCTGGAGTGAGAGCTGTGTTCGTATACTCGGCATTAAGTCAAGCTCTTTCAGTGTTAATGTTGGACTTCGCCAAGGTTGTGCCTTGTCTCCACTCCTGTTTGTGATATTCATGGACAGGGTGTCAAGGGGTAGCCAAGATCAGGAGGACATTATGTGTGGAGGCCGGAGGGTGGCGTCTCTGCTGTTTGCAGATGATGTTGTTCTTTTGGCTGGATCGCATGGATGCCTCCTGCGCTCACTGGAGGGGGTTGCAGGTGAATTTGAAGTGGTTGGATGAATGAGTGGTTCTGCCTGGGTTCTTACAGAAGATCAGGGTATCACAGGCAGGAGCAGAGGAGGCTGTGGTGGATCACATGATCTGACCCTGGCTTTCCTTTTTTCCTCACTCATAAACACACTGGTCTTGAAGATCATCTCAGTCACATAGGGCTGGGAGTTCCTCACAGCTTGATTCTGATTGGTCCTGATCAGGACTTTCTCATCTGGCAGCAGAGGGGAAACGCAGGACATCAAATCTTACAGGAGCTCAGTGTTCTTCATAGATATTTTATTCAGGCCAGGTGGTAGATCCTTCAGAGCCACCAGTGGTGTTGTGTGTATGTTGTGGTCATCAAACATATGCAGGACCAGAGTAGAAAAATCACCCAGAATTTTTGAAAAATATGGGAATACATCATACATGTCAATACACTAAGTTTAACATTAAGCTTAATTTTCAAAAGATGCATTTGTTCATTTACGATCAGTTTACTTATATCAGAAGAGTTTGCGTGTAAATTAATGGTAAAACATTTTACTAGACCAAAAATTGAATCACATATACTTTTGCAGAGATACAAGAGAACAGTGTTTGAAGTTCCTTTAGCCAACAGTACATACTGTTTATAGATCTGCTTTTATTAGGACCTAAATAGCTTGACAAAAAGTTTATTTTATCTGGAAATATCCAGAAGGGGGAGCTCTCACTGGTTTAGTCATAAAGAGATGAAACACCATGCTTGACTTTTCGCCAGACTCCTTTTTTGTTTTCTGGGGTGTAGAACCAGCACAAAGTATAAAAACATCTTTATTTATATGTCACTTTTCATTCCAGTGGCAGTTTAAAGTGTTTTGCAGACAGGTGATAAAGCTTAAGAGTAATAGAAGAAACTGTGAGTACTCATTTAAATTTATACAAGACAATGACACAGATCATAATAATCCAGAGACAGAGAATTTTAATGCTAAATTAGACAGAGAAGTAAATGCTAAATTAAAGTGATTTTTTAAAAATGTTTCTTAAAAGTGTATACTGAGCTTGCCTGTCTACTAAAAGGTGAAATTAGTTACACAGTATAGAATAACTGAATGAGTCTCTATGTTTTCTGTATTTTATGGAAAGTGTAAAATGGGCTGGTGGCTAAAACGGCTCTTGGTTACCATGGCATGGTTGGATGGACAGAATTGTTGAAAATGTTTGGAAAATTTGCTGTCATCCTCTCCTGTCAGAGCCTCCACTGAATCCAGAGTCAGTCCTGTGACAGTGCTGACTTTCCAGGTCAGTTTATTGAGGTTCTTGTTGTCTCCACAGTGGCAGTGCTTCCCCTGCAGACCACTGCAGAGAAAACATAACATAAAGGCTGCTACTATGCACAGACTTAATCAACATACTTTCACTTTGTGATAAACATCTAAGCTGGGAATGTCTTAACAAGAATAACTCAGTAACATGCATTTGCATTGATTACTTGTGTACTTCCACAACAGTGACTAGCCAGTAAAGCAGCATTACACAGCCTAGTTCACCGCACAGCTTGTGAAAAGACACAGTTACATGCGTAATAACCATCAAACACACATAATATTTAGTTCCCAAATCCCTTAACTGAAATCTCAATGGATTAACTTCCTTTTCACTTAACAGTAAAATATAAAACATGAACTTACGTTGTTTCTGACTGCTATACAGGCTACCACAGAAATGCAAAGGCTGCACTGAAATGTGAAGGCTGCCACTGCATCATGTATGATATACGCCAGAATAAAAGTCCCCCTTTCTGGTCAATATGTGCGACTCGCCTTATCAGCATAGGCATGTAGGTGTAAATAATGCCCATAAATAATACTAAGAATTTAAACATAGTCTGAAATATGAAGAATTCACAACAGCCGCCCCCACATTTAAGAAGCAAATGTATAACCGGAAGAATTCTTGAAGTGCTGTGAAGGTCATCCATGAGGGCAGGAAGTTGGATTAGCAGTGCAAGAGGTCTTGTATGGCCTTTATCCTTCACACAGGCTTCTGCTGTTCTGACACACCTGTCTTGGCTGGCCACAGTATTAGTAACTCTGCCCACAGGCCACTGAGCTCTGGGAAGTCGTGGATCAATGATCAGACCCACGGTGTCCACAGAATTAAATTTGAAGAGGATCTGGTAACTCTCCAACTGGGTTCTCATTTTGTGGCTCCAATGCTGAAAAGGCCTCATGCAGCTCCCGTTTTACACCATGGAAGTTGGTTCCACAGTCTGACAGAATTTCTCTTGGTCGGCCTCTCCTGGCGATGAAGAGGCGTAGGGCCAGTAGGAATGCGTCCACATCCGAGTTGAGGAGTTCAGTATGAACTGCATGCGCCATGAGGCCCCAGCATTTCTCAGTCTTTCTTCCAATTTGGACTGAATATGGCCTGAAGCAATCAACTCCAGCTGAGAAAAAGGGTGGGCAGAGAAGTCGCAGGTGCTCTGTTGCAGATCTGACATCTGTGAAACTTTTGGCTGAGGTCTCTCTATCGCTGACAAGCAGGTTAGTTGAGCTGATGTTCGATAACCTGGTGTCACCGCAAAATCCAGTACTGCCTTCAAATCTCAGCATACACCCGTCCTGTTCCAGGATGTAACAGATGCTCATGAAACTCTTTTATGAGGAGCTTTGTCGTTGGATGTCACGGGTCTAGGACTACAGGATGGACTTCCTCCCCATCAGAAATGTGTAGTCTCCGCAGTTTTCACCCGACACGGATACATCAGTCATGGGATCCAACTCTGGAGCGAGACTGGCCAGCCGGCTTTGGTAAGACACAGATTTGTGGCGGCTACTTCATTGGGAAAACTCTGAGCTCGACACTCCCTCAGCAAGAGGACCTCAGTGTCTCGATAGCTAATGGATTGATCAGTGGCCACTGGGAACTCTTTGACCTCCCCATGACATGCTCTATGGGTTGCTTCTACTAGCTCCTTCCATGTGCCAAATTCAGCAGGATTTGGCAAAGTGCAGCTTCTCTCCGATACTCCGAAAACAGAGGACGATATCTTTCACTTCCAAGGTTCCACCCAAAGTCACAAGTTTGGGCTTCTTTGGCCAGTGTTGAGTGCCTTGTCCGAGGAAATGAGGCCCCTGACTCCACCGACTAGGCTCTGCAAGTACTTGGAGTGGCTACTTCCTTGTTATTTCATTAGCTGGATTGTTGTGGGTATCCACAAAACGGCAAGCTTTCGGGTCCATGAGTCTGACTGGAGCCACTCCAACACTGTTGTGGAGTCTGTCCAGAGGGTTGCCAGGCAGATGGTGAGTGTCATTTCAGTCTCTACCAGCTTGGCTAAGTGATCTCCTGCTAATGAGGCGCAAAGTTCCAGATGTGGCATGGACTGTTGTCTCTTGGGGGCAACCCTTGACCTAGCCATTACATAGGAAACGTTCCCACAAATGGCATTCCCACTGTGCACTGCTAAATAGGCCACTGCCCCATATGCCTTTTCAGAGGTGTCATAGAACACGTAGAGGTCATACTTCAAGTCTACATCCTCTGCAGAATCAACAGAGCAGCAGTGAGGGATGGATACTGCACTAATTTGCTGTAACTCACTCACCTAGCCAAGTTGCCACCTGTCGATAAAGGAGATCATCAGAGTTAACTGTAGAGAGCAAAAGACATTGGTGCACTAATGTCTGGTCTTGGATGCCTACTTCAGACCCTTGGAGAGCCCATCCAAGAGAAGTGTGGATAGCTATAGGACCACCTTTGATTCCTCTGCGCACTGGCTCCAATGAGGTTAGTAACATTAGACCACACAGTGCGGTGGGCTAGTGTCTTACTCTCACCTTCCAGCTGTAGCTGTTGGACAGCAGCTGGCAGGATCATAGTCCACTGTGTTCCATCGTCCAAGACTGCAAAAGGTTCTATTGTCTTGGATTTACTACAAAGCTGGACAGGTACCACTTTTAAAAGTATCCTGACTGATGCAACAGATTTGACTTTCTGAGGTGTCTGGTCTATGGTTCATCAAGAATCCTTGGGACAGGCCATGAAGAACCTGGAGGTGAATGCTGCCACAAAGAGTCAGCTCTCCTACAGACAGCTCAGAAGTGTCTTCTGTTGGTACTGTTGTATTAGTCATCTTGAAAGACACTGTTTTTGTGCCTTGACTTGTAGCCATGCAGCAAAGTCCTGTAGATTGTAGGGGTTGAGGCTTGGGCAGTTGAGTTTCCCTTGAAGTTGAAGGAACTTAATAAACCCATCTCACACTTGAGAAGTTTGCTAAGGAGGTGATCTACGTTTGAGCAACAGTTGAGCTCCATACCATGGGGGTCTTGTAGGGAAATCAGCATGCTAACTAAAACACGTACATGCAATGTGAAGCTCTGGAAACTGCATGCATCATTAGGTTTTACAGGTGTGGTAAGGATTGCTGCTATTTTTCTTTGAGCTAGCTGATGTGTCTGTCCATACTGCAGCTGAAGTGCTTGCATAGCTGCTGAGTATGGGTATGGGTGGTGACAGCAGGACTGACCAATCATCTGAGCCTCATGTAGCTTACGATGTTCTAGTAGTACATGATATATATGTACCTCTCTGATAGCTCTGAGTGAGGTTCAAGCAAGTTGTTTAAAACCAGTTTCAAGCAAATTCTGTTTCTCTATCAGTGGAGAAATCAGAGATTTTAGGTTTCAGCACACTGCATAGTGGATGTTTAGTCATGCCCAAATCTGTTGGTGCCGTTGTGAGAGTGGAGGTGCTGGATCTGGGCCTCTTCCCCCTGTTCCAGAGAACAGGTTTTGAGGTGGCGCCATCCACTGACCAGGGTAAGCATAATGTGGCGGAGCATGGCTGGGAGAAAATTCTGCTGAGGCTGGCAGTGGCAAAGTATGTGGCACTAAAGTATAGGTGCTAGGCATAACAGAGTGCAGAGATCTGTCTAGTCCAGTTTGATGTTCAGATAGTCCCCAGGTACATGTAGCATTGAACCCTCTGCACATCTTCTCCTGTAGATTATAACTGAGTTCACTGTGCCACATGCCAGAAATCCATGACCACTTCCTTTGTCTTGCTGATATTAAGCTCCAGGTGGTTTCCCGGATCACAAGACAAAGCCTCCACCAGCCTCCTGTCCTCTGACTCATCTCCATTTTTAATGATGAAGGAGTCATCAGAGAACTCCTGCAGATGGCTGGGGTTGTACTGAAAATCTGATGAGTACTGGGTGAAGAGGAGAGGAGACTAGACTAGACAGTTTCCTGGGGTGCTCCAGTGCTGCTCACCAGCAAACTGTAGCCTGTTGTTCAAATAGTCCATGATGATGCCCTTTAGCACTGGAGTTTTACAAGAAATGGAGTAAATTTTTTACACCATGTTTGTGGTAGTTGTATTATCCATACAGAAATGTATGTACTCTTTAGTACAGTGTTCAAACAGTGTTCATCCTGGTTTCTCAGAGCCCTGGCAGTAACATGCAGCCAGAGAAGTACAGGTTATCACTTATTACTTGTAATCACATCACATTCATATAATATCACAGGAGTACTTGGGGTATCCTATGAAAAAACATGTGCTTACATGCCACGTATTGCTCAAATGACATCACATGCTCAAACAAAAAAATGTGAAATGTACGTGTATTTTTTTTTAGGTGTAAAGAAAAGTGCTTTTTTCTAACTTTAACCATGAATGCCCACATGTACAATATTTAAATCAAAATTTTAACTCTTAATGGTATATTGCAGTTGTCTAGAAATATTTATTACTATTCTTTATTGACAGGAGAAATCAAAAGTGCAACACATGCAACATTAAGTTTGTCTTGGAAGAAATTATGAATGTATGAAATTAAACAGCTTAAATATAATGCAATAAATGATCAGAAGATTATTATTGTTATTTGTGTTATTGATGTTTGTTGTTGTGTTTTACCCCTATTAGCCAGCACTCCACAGTGGATGAAGTCTTAGAGAGACACAAAAGCAGCATGAAGAACAAGTACGAGAGCTTATTTGAAGGAATCAAAACAGAAGAGAATAAAACTCTCCTGAACAGGATTTACACAGAGCTCTACATCATAGAGGGAGAGAGTGAAGGAGTGAATGAAGAACATGAGGTTTTACAGATGGAGAAAACACCCAGGAGACACTTACAAGATTTTCCAATTAACTGCTTAGATATCTTTAAATCTCTACAAGGTCCTGAAGGAGAAACACAAGAAGAGAACATTAGAGCTGAGATGAGTAAAGCTCACAAAGAGAAAGAAGGAAAAGAAGATAACAAACCAGAAGTGCCAGAGCTCAGAAGTGTACTGACTAAAGGCATTGCTGGAATTGGAAAAACTGTCTCTGTGCAGAAGTTCATTCTGGACTGGGCTGAAGGAAAAGCCAATCAGGATGTTAAGTTAATGTTTGTGCTTCCGTTCCGAGAGCTGAACTTGATTAAAGATGATCAATACAGTCTTCATGGACTTATGTGTGACTTCCATCCTGAGCTCAAAGATCTGGACCCAAAGATTTATGATCAGATCAAAACTGTATTTATATTTGATGGTCTGGATGAAAGCAGAATTCCACTGAACTTTGAACAACGTGAGAAAGTATCTGACATCACCATGACAACATCAGTGGGTGTGTTGATGACAAACCTCATTAAAGGAGAGCTGCTTCCCTCTGCTCTAATCTGGATAACCTCTCGACCAGCAGCAGCCAATCAGATCCCGTCTAAATACATCAACCATGTGACAGAAATTCAGGGATTCAGTGACCCACAGAAGGAAGAGTACTTCAGGAAGAGAGTCAGTGATGAAGACCAAGCCGAGAGAATCATCTCCCACATTAAGACAGTGAGGACCCTCCACATCATGTGTCACATTCCAGTCTTCTGCTGGATCTCAGCCACTGTTCTTCAGCAAATCATGAAACAGCATAATACAGAAATCCCTAAAACTCTGACTGAAATGTACTCACACTTCCTGATCACTCAGACAAACGTGAAGAATGAGAAGTATGAGGAGGAAGGTCAGAGAGACCCAAAGAACCTGATGGAATCCAGCAGAGCCATTCTTCTGAAACTGGCTGAACTGGCTTTCAAACAACTGATGAAAGGCAATGTGATGTTCTATGAAGAGGAACTGAGAGATAGCAGCATTGATGTCACTGAGGCCTCAGTGTATTCAGGGATTTTCACTGAGATCTTTAGGGAGGAATGTGTGCTTTACCAGAGGAAGGTCTACTGCTTTGTTCATCTGAGCTTTCAGGAGTTCCTGGCTGCATTTTATGTGTTTCACTGCTATGAGAGCAATGACATGAAGGAACTGGAGATATTTATCTGACGGTATAGTGAGAGGTGTGAGGATGATTCACTGGGGTTTTCTCACCCATGGTACAGTGAAGAGCAGTCGAAGATTTTTCTTCTGGATGAGGTTCTAAAAGGAGCAGTGAATAAAGCCATAGAGAGTCAGAATGGACACCTGGATCTTTTCCTCCGTTTCCTGCTGGGCATCTCACTGAAGTCCAATCAGAGACTCTTACAGGGTCTACTGACACACACACAGAGCAGCTCAGAGAGAACCAGAGAGCACATAAAAATATGTATCAAAGGACGTGATAAAGATGATTTTTTTATAGAATGGATATGGATGTTCAACATCCCATCTCCACTGAGTGATCCATCAATTTGTTCCTCTGTCTGAAAAGAATGACCAGTCTCTCTACAGAGAGATTCAGGAGTATCTAAACTCAGAGGTGAAGCTCTCTCCTAGACAGTGTTCAGCACTAGCCTGCATGCTTCTGACCTCAGAGGAGGTTCTGGATGAGCTGGACAAAATACAACACATCAGAGGAGGGTTATAGGAGACTGATCCCAGCTCTGGCTGTCTGTAGAAAGGTTCAGTGAGTGTTATATCTATATTAATACAACAGATTAATATTTGATTATTTATGATTGATTAGGGTTGACCACATTAGATTTTCAGTAGATCTTCAGTTAGACAATTAAAAATAGGTTTTATTTATTATAGTTTTAGTTATTATGAAGTGCTACAGGTTCACTGCTTGGCCACTTTATTAGAAACCCCTAATTTAGGAGATGGGACTGAATGATATACTGTCTATATTAGTATACTATCATATTGACATATTATGATATTGGCATTGTGATATAGCTCTTCAGTTTTAAGAACAATATGCATGGGTTTATAGAATTTATTTATAATAACTTATTAACTGTACATTGCAAACATTTAAACATTTTCAGAAAAGTACATGAAGTAACTGAATAAAAGTTCAATAATCCATGTTAAATAATAGCATATTTTGTTGTAAAAATACTGTAATACTTTAGCAGTAGTGAGTAGTATCTAGTTACATTTCCTCAGTTACATGTACTTTTATAAAAATTTTCAAATGACAATAAAACTCCTTTGTTTACTTGTTCCCATGCTGAACAGAAGGAGTAAAAGATCATGATGAACACTGGTGCAGTTTCCCATGGAAGGATTTATATAGAATCAAAATTTATATACAATATGAAACAAGACTCATACATGTTTTTTAATTAAGTACAGTAAGCTATTTCTATTACAGTTCCCCTGATTACACCATGTACTATATTTATTCTGACTTCTGCAGGCTAGCTCAGTGTAGTCTCACCACAAATTCCTGTGAGAATCTATCATCAGCTCTACAAACTGCAAACTTATCTCTGACAGAGCTAGACCTGAGTAGCAATGATCTTCAGGATTCAGGAGTGGAGCTGCTCTCTGCTGGACTGAAGAACTCACACTGTAAACTACAGATACTCAGGTGGACTTCCTGTGAAATAATTCTTGAAGGGAAATAAGCTGATATGGCACTATAAATTATAAACATAAATTATAAATTATAAACATATTTAGGATTTAAAATTCTATTGTTTCGCTCACTCTAACTGAAACTGTAATATAACAGTACAGAGATATTTATAGTATCTAAACAATAGTTTATAGTTTATAATAATATAGTTTTCTAAACAATGTGATACTTATTTTTTAGCTTATTCATAAATCCTTCTTTGAATACATTGTAATGCCTGTTTGCAGACTACACACCTATAGTCTTGGTGCAAGAGCTTGTGAAAATCTGGGATCAGCTCTACAATCACCAAACTCCTCCCTGCAAGAGCTGGACCTCAGCAACAATGACTTGCAGGATTTAGGAGTGAAGCTGCTGTCTACTGAACTGAAGAGCTCATTTTGTAAACTGGAGACACTCAGGTGAGCTGTCTGTGAATTCAATCCTGAATGAAAAAAGTTACAGAATCAATAAACTGGCAAATGAAACTGGCAGGAAACTAGACTAACCATTAGCAAAATTAACACAGTTTTCAGATTTATTTTTTTCCAGTTTTCTTATTTCTGCTATTAAGCTAATTGTAATTACAAACAAAAACATTAATGTAATGGTTAGTATTTAGCATATGCTGTGATAGGCCAAATAATGATCACAGACAACATGAAACAACTCTAAATTTAGTTGTATAGTGAAATGTAATTGTGCTGAAAATTATTTAAACCTACATCAGTTTAAAAGTGGAGCAGGAATATCTCCATGGTTTGTTAACAATGTCAGTCATGAAATTAGAAGAAAAAGATTTGAAGACATAATTAATAGCTTTTAAAACATTAAATGAAATACATTTTCTAAAGAAATGATTAATATACTATTTAAACAACCATTTACAATATTTAATTTAATTATAATTTATTTAATATTTCATTTGTTATTTTTTTCAACGTAATAGATTTTCCTCAGATGTCACTTGGGGGGAATGTCCTAGAATATTTTCACTAGGTTTTGAAATATTTGAAGTGGGAACTTTACCTCCCACATGAAGTGGGAGATAAAAATATTTTATATTGAGACGGAGTTTTGTATACTACAATTTAAAAGTTCTGCACAATTTAAAAAAAATAAATAAATATGGCCACTGTGCTGCTATTTCAGTGTAGTGGTGAGCCTAGCAACCTTAGCATATAGTGTTAGAAAGTCCCCTTGCATCTTCCTCTAGCTCATTCTAGGGGACCCCAAACCACTCCCAGGCCAACTTGGAGATATAATCCCTCCAGCGGGTCCTAGGAACACCCCGAGTTTTCATCCCAGTAGGCCATGCCTGGTAAACCCCCACCGGGAGGCATCCGGGGGCATCCTGATCAGATGCCCAAACGACCTCAACTGGCTCCTCTCAATGCAGAGGAGTAGCAGCTCTACTCAGAGCTCCTCCCGGATGACTGAGCTCCTCACCCTATCAAGTAGAGTGTAGCCTGCCACTCTGCGAAGAAAGCTCATTTCTGTATTGTATTCGCAATCTCATTCTTTTGGTCATTACCCACAGCTCATGACCGACTGGTAAACAGAGAGTTTTGTCTTATGGCTCAGCTTCTTCACAACTCTTCACCACTACAGTCCGCCTGTCCCAGACTACAATCGATCTCATGGTCCCTCTTCCCATCACTCGTGAACAAGACCCCGAGATATTTAAACTTCTCCAACTGGGCCAGGTCCTTTCCCCTTACCTAGGACCATGGACTTGGAGGTGCTGATCTGCATACCAACCGCTTCATGCTCAGCTGCAAACCATGCCACTGAGCGCTGGAGGCATCCATGCGATTCAGCCAAAATCGTTTGCAAATAGCAGAGACGCCACCCTCCAGCCTCCACACATAACACCCTCCTGACCTCGGCTATGCCTTGACACCCTGTCCATGAATATCATGAACAGGAGTGGAGACAAGGCACAACCTTGGCGGAGTCCAACACTAACACTAAATGAGCTTGACTTAATGCTGACATTACAAACACAACTCTCACTCTGGGAGTAGAGAGATTAAATGGCTCGGAGTAGTAGCCCTGGCACCCCATACTCCGGGATGACAAGATATCTTCGGGGGAAATGGTCATAAGCCTTCTCCAAGTCCACGAAACACATGTAGACTGGCTTGGCAAACTCCCATATCCCCTCAATAGTCTGCGAGCCGGTTAAAATCTGGTCCATTGTTCCATGGCTGGGATGGAATCCGCACTGTTCCTCCTTAATCTGAGGTGCGACTATCGTTCGGAGTCTCCTTTCCAGCACCTTGCCATAAACTTTCCCAGGGAGGCTGAGCAGTGTGGTACCCTGGTAGTTGGCACACACCCTCGGGTCCTCTTTCTTAAAAATAAGGACCACCACCCCAGTCTGCCAGTCCAAGGGTACTGTTAACAAGGTCCATGGGATATTGCAGAGTCAGCCATGACAGCCCCACAACATCCAGAGCCTTAAGCATTTTACAAGCGAATCTCATCGACCTCTGGTGCCTTGCCACTGAGGAGCTTGCCAACTACCTCAGTGACCTGCACCAGGGAAATGAACCTGACATACCAAAAGCCTCTGCCCCTGATTCCTGTGAGGGAGGCATGTCTCTTGGATTAAGGAGTTCTTCAAAGTGCCCCTCCACCGACCGACAATATGCTCATGATATGAACCCGACCAAACTCTTTTTCCATGGCCTTGCCAAACTCTTTCCACTCCCTGGATTTTGCTTCCGCCACCATTGATGCTGCCGCTTTTTTGCCTGTTGGTACTTATCTGCTGAGTCAATTTGATGGTCTCCCTCACGTTGCCTTTTCGGGCTGAGCATGGCTGGGTTACGTGGGCTCCTTGGCCACCAGGCGCTCACTGATGAACACTGCCCTCCATCCTGGCTCCAGGGCCTGGCTCCAGGGGTAGGTTCCGGTAACCATCTCCCGGGCAGGGTACAAGATTTTCCAGTGTTCCTTAATCACTAATTGCATATATGTAATATAAAATACGAATAGGTCTCAGCTTTAAACTTTGGATAAAATTTAAGGTATAAAATGTAATGTAAGGTAAGGTATAGGGTGTGGCATGTATATATATATATATACATTTTATATATATATATATATATATATATATATATATATATATATATATATATATTGAGCCCTTTTAACTGAATGTGACTGGATCACCTGTTCTTACAGTTTTTACTGAGCTGAGAAAATCTGCAGAAAACTCTTGCTCGCTGGTGTCTTGTAGATGCTTATCTTGCATTTAACTTACATTAAACTAAATCTCTTAAATTCACCTTAATCTTCTGCAAAACTAACCCTGACCCTAACCCTAATCTTAATATCATCTGAAAGTCTAAAACTAACCCTCACTGTAGTGATGCACTTAACCCTGGTACTAATCCTCACCCAAATCCTAATACTGTTAAGAATCAATGAAGGTGCTGAAGGTCTGTGAAAGTTTCAGTGATGTGTTCTCCATGCCAATGGCCTACTTTTTATTGTAAAGAATTATTGTTCTGCATTTATTTTCTGCTTTATAATAGTTGCACACAACAGACGTTTAAAATGCTCTTCTGAAAATGTTTCACAGCTTCACAATGTGAAATGTCTGTATACAGCATCTCAACAGCAGTGTAAATGGAGCACAATTATGTAAAGCATCTTTAATAAGATCAGATACTGAACACATTTAATCTAAAAATGAAATATTGATGGATTAGCTCTGTTCCAAATAAAGAAAATGGCCTCATTCATGAAGCCTTTTATAAATACACAAGCAAACCACAAGTAAATTATGAATCTGAAAATGTGTTTATGTTAATAAAACTAGGTTTGCAATTTGGGTGTGTGTGCATGGCTCTTTCAGTAAGCATGCCATTAAAATAACCTACACCCATTTACAAATTACAAATGATCACCCTATAAGAAATCAATTAGACTTTCTGACAAAGCTATGTAGTAAATCTTTAACATGTTTGTGCAAAATAAGTTTAAAAAAAGGAAATTTTTAGAAACATCTTGGGTGATATGCTCCCCAGTTCACTGTAAAATGATTTGTTTTGACTCACATTAGAAAGGGTGCCCTAAAACTGAGATTTTATTCAATTTCTATTAAAAAGCTAACAGGATCTAAAATATAAATAATTGATCTGTTAACTAGCAATTTGAGCACACTCAGAAAGGCAGACAGACTACTTTTAACATTCTGGGAAAAGCCATTTTACTGTATAAAACTGGACACAACTCTAAAGTGCATTCATTCATTTTGCTATATTTCACTACTTTTTTGCACCTAAGCTCTGCTTAAGCATTTAATTTAATATGTATTGACTATCAATATAATATAAACACAAAACTTTTACATATGTGCAGCGCTGTGGAAAAGTATTTTCTGATTTCCTTAATTCTGCATATTTGTCAAACTAAATGGTTTTAGTTAATCATACAAAAAGTAACAAAACATGCAGAACATGATTAAACATAAATCTGAACTAATGGATCCTTTAATGAATATGTACACCCATGCAATAAAGGAACAACAGTTACCAGATTCATTTAACCAGGCATTAATAACTCATTTACCTAAACCTGGGAACGATCTTAGTTTGTGTGACTCCTATAGATCTATTTCATTGCTGACCGCAGACTATAAGATCTTTGCAAAAATTATAGCCTTAAGGCTTTTGTTGTATGTAAACACCATCTGTCCCTCTTTTCCCTCCTTTCTACAGATTGTCTGGTTGTATGGTTACAGATGAAGGCTGTTCTTCTCTGGCTTCAGCACTGAAATCAAACCCCTCTCACCTGAGAGAACTGGATCTGACCTATAATCATCCAGAAGAGTCTGGAGTGAAGCTGCTGTCTGATTTACTGGAGGATCCACAATGTGCACTGGATAAACTACCGTGAGTTACTGAGTTATACACATTTCTGACAATGTTTTACTGTAGATGTGTGTGATTTAACTTCTTAGAAAATGATTAAAAGCATCTTACACACTGAGTTTAGCTTCTTACAGACTAAACAAATCTTACACATTGGTTTTAATTTCCTAAGAAATGAATGAACACATCTTACACTCAGAGTTTAACTTCGTATGGAACAAATGAACACATCTCACACTCTTTAGAGTTTAGTGTAGCAGTGTGATTTAGAGCTGATGGTTTTAGCAGTTTGATGTTGTGCTAACTAACCTAGCAGTGTGATTTATAGCTGACTAGCCTAGTAGTTTTATGTAATGATAACTAACCTAGCAGTTTGATGTAACGCTAACTAGCTTTGCAGTGTGATTTTGAGCTAAACAACCCAGCAGTTTGATTAAAACCTAACTGGTCTAGCAGTGTTATTTAGAGTTAACTAGCCTGGCAGTGTGATATAGTACTAGCCTAGCAATTTGATTTAGAGCTCACTCGTATAGCAGTGTGATTTATAGCTGATCAGTCTAGTAGTGTGATGTAGTGGTAACTTGCCTAGCAGTCTGATTTAGAGCTAAGTAGCCTAGCAATATGTGAGGCTAACCAGTTTAGTTTTATCCGGACTGTAGGGTCTAAAGGGTGTTTCATACCGTAACCATTTGTTTTATTCTTTATTTTAGTTTAGTTTTATCTTAATCACAAGATCTGAAGGGTGTTTTGTACCATAATGATCTGTTTTATTCTTTATTTTCAGTTTTATCTGGACCGAAGTTCAGATCAGGTGTTTTATACTGTAACCATCTGTTTTATTGTTTATTTTATTTTAGCTTTGACTTGATATGAAGTTTAATGAATGTATAAATGTGTGTGTTTGTTCTTCAGTGTGGATCATGGAGGGAAGATCAGAATGAAACCAGGACTGAAGAAATGTAACACACACACACACACACTCACACACAGATACACACACATCTTATACAAGGCACACAAATACAAACACATTCTCACACTTTTTCATACACACTCTCTCACACACAGACACTATATACACACGCATTAAACAAATGTCATACAAACACATTACATCCACAAACAGCACCCACACATTAAAATTCTCTCTGTTTTTGTCTCCTGTATGTATTTGTGTGTGTGCATGTGTTTGTACAGATGCTGTTCATCTCACTCTGGATGCCAAACACAGGGAACAGTCGTCTCTCTCTGTCTGAGAGGAACAGAAAGGTGGAGAATGTGGAAGATCAGCATTATCCAGATCATTCAGACAGATTTGATCACTGTTATCAGGTTCTGAGTGTGGAGACTCTGACTGGACACTGTTACTGGGAGGTTCAGTTGAGCAGAATAGCTGAAATATCAGTATCATACAGAGGAATCATGAGGAGAGGACACCGTGAGGACTGTGGAAACGATAATCAGTCATGGAGTCTGTACTGCTATGATTACAAGTAAATTGTCAGACACAATAATCAGGACACTGTCCTACCTGCCCCCCACTCCCCCTCTAACAGAGTAGCAGTGTATCTAGACTGGGAGTCTGGCACTCTATCCTTCTACACCATCTCCCCTGAGACACACACACTGACCCACCTACACACATTCACCACCACATTTGCTGAGCCGCTCTGTGCTGGATTCATAATTTATGAACACTGCTTAGTGAGACTGTGTGAGATAGTATAACCTCTACACAGACAGAGAGAGAGAGAGAGAGAGAGAGAGAGAGAGAGAGAGAGAGAGAGAGAGGTCAGGTTGGTGAAAAATTAGGCTGTTTATAAGTTTGATCTTAGACTGTATGAGAGAAATCAAACCTTTCTGTGCATAAATTATTCTAAACAGAAGGGGATGCCAAAGCCCACGGACATGTGTTTATACATGAGATAGATTTGAGATTTACTGATAAAGAAACACACATTTACCACACACACACACACACACACACACTATACAAACACACACTCTATACACACACTGACACACACACACACATACACACACACGTATGTAAACCTTGTTACTTTTTACAGTATTCGTGTTCATTTTCATTTATTCTAATTGTGTGTAGGTGTGAAATAACACTCACTGCTGAGATAAATGGTTTTAAACACTTTTTCACAGTACTGTATATACCTTGAATATATTTCTGTAAACTTCCAAATGCATTAAAATGAATAAAATTCAGGTATTTTAGTGTAGTAGCTCTGCATCAGTGTTGGGGTCGTTACTCTTAAACAGTGACTGACAGTGATTGACACATTACTCATTAATGTTAAAGTGCTTCGATACTGTACTTATTTACTTTTTTATTCCCCGTGGGCAGTAATTTCCTTACTCTACTCGGTACGTTAGTTATGCGTTACTGAGATACGTTGTTGCGTAATTGCCAGTTCAACCTGACATATGCCCACCTGTCAGCACAGACCCCCATCCTAATCAGGAGGACGAGCACAAGTTCTTTCCTTTTCACTCCTTAATAAAGCACCACAAAGCCGACAGCAGAGCTGGAGAAAACCAGCCCAAAGAGCTGAGATCAAAAAGCATCAATGAGCCCAAAATCCATGATGAATGCACTTCCAAGATTGTTGAGCATGCTAATGCCCTCTATGACAATGCCAGTGTCTCCTGGCTCAGCATCATCCTCATTACTATCTTTTCTAATTGTGTAAATACCCATGATTGTGCACTCACATGTCTTTCTCCACATCACCAATGACAGACCTGAACATAAATACAAACACAATCACTGGCTGTAGCTCAGCTCTTCATCAACATTAGCTCAAATTCAATCAGACTGAGATGTTCACTGCTGTTAATGTTGTGTCAGTAATATTAGGAATATTAAAGTGCTTATTTACTGACGTAATTGTCATAATTACCTGTCTTTGATCTACGACTTGGTTAGATTCTGAATCAGCTGCAGGTAGAATTAATACTGCTGATGTTGAAGTAGCGTCTCAAATTTCAGTGGGACCCTGAAAAGGTGAACATGCAGCCACTCCATCAAACAATCATTTATAAAGCACAATTTCATCAAGTCCTGGCATGTTAACCTTGTCAGAGTCCCTCTGAAAACCTATAGAGCTTCATAAAGCTACGCATTTATGGCTCTAGACATCAGTTTTCTACCAAGGATGAACTTTGAGATGCTGTTTCAACATCAGCAATAAGTTTTCTACCTGCAGAGATCAGAATCTAACCAAATCAATAAATCCAAGACTCATCTTGGTTATATCTAATCATGGCAGTTATATCTGTTAATAAGTGCTTATTCATTACAGGAATCATATCAGCATGTTTGTACAGCATCACCTTCATGAAACTATTGCTTTCACTGATATTGCACAGAAAATCCATCTCGGGGCAAAGCCCGCTCCTGACCCCTCGTGGCGCTGGGTGTGTATCTGAAAGATGAAACCGATAGAGAGGGACCGCCAGTCAGACACACCTGCAAATTTAGCTACTCCCTTCACACTGTGGCCTTTGGCACACCCAAATGCAATCACTCCATTTTGCCAATCACTGACATCTGCTTTGCGACCCATTTTCCACACATTGAACGAGACATTCCCTGCTCTGTACCACCTCTTCTCAATCTATGAATCCTGTCGCACATCCCACAGGTATTTATAGCCTGATAATCCTTGTGCAACAGCATCTGCAGGAGCCTGAAGTTACTACCTCCTTAAACACGTAAAGTGACTTTTGTCCAGGGAGCTTAGTAAATTAAATTAAATTACATTTGAGAAAAAATATTTGTTTCCTGATAAGATCTTCAGGCTTTTTATTATGGTACTTCAAATAAATGTTACATTTGGTTAATATTTTGAATATCAAAAGGATAAACAATAAAGAATGTTACTGATACAGACAATTAAGCAATAAAGAAACAATAAAGAATGGAGCATTAGTTTGGAGTAGCCATAATACAGGCACCAATGACAGTTCTGATAACTCACATTCAGGGGAGCAGTATAATACATGGAAAGTCAATTCCAGGCAAACTTGCATTCATATTACTACAATCTGCATCCTTTCTTATGCAAATACATTCTACTTACACTAAAGAATATACCTTTCAAAAAAGAAGAAACAAAGAAAAACATTTTGATTACACAATGCATAACAGGCTATTATCCTCCTCCTGACCAATATAAGAAAACAGTTTTTGTGGACAACAAAGAAAAATAAAGAAAACATGCAATTCAGCGTTATATGAGACTAACTAGCTCTTAGTTAGGTTTATGACAGTTTCAAATTGGAAGCAACGTAATCATGACAACTGACATAGAAAATCTTTTCAATAATTTAAATTTAACCAAAATATGACTACTCTGCAAGTCTGAGATTTTTGTTCCCACTTCAGCCACTGGATGGCACTGTGGACACATGACAGGTCGTCATGAAGAGTTCTTGTTTTTAGGGTTAGTTTTAAGTTTATATTAATTTGAAAAGGTAGCAATTTTATGATAGAGGTTTCAACCATATAATGGCTTGATTCAAACAAGAAGGAACAGCTGTAGATTCCTTGGGGGGCTTCACAACTCTCTGGAATGTTTATGGTATTAAGGTGGTGGGGGGAGTTGGAAAAGTTGATGTTTTTAATCTTCTGATGGCCTGGTAGGCAGACTTGTTGGCTGCCTCCGTAGAGGGTGGTAGTTTAAAAACAACTGTAAGCTTGGCATGTGACAGCAAAATGGGCCAGTTCTTTAGTAAACAGTGAATTTCAAAAGAAGAATAAAAAAGAATATTTAAAACAATAATAATAATAAAAAAAAAAACGGAGAAAAAACGTCTCAACAGGTTAACACGTTCACAAAACCTGCATTACCAAACATGCAAAGGCTTAACTAAACCAAAAAAAGTGTTTGTCAAAACCATCCAGCATTGCATCAGAAACACTACACTAGCTTAGATCTGCTAAATTAAAAAGAGCCCCTAAATACTGAATGTGGAGCCTCTTGTTTTCCACATATAATAGAAATGAAACTCATTTTGGGGTGAATACGCAGTACCACACCTTCTCATCAGGTGTATAAGCTTTAGGCTTGACTTTGTGTTCAGCACAGGAAATTACACTGAATTTTATTTAGGCTGTAAAAACTACAAAAAAACGAGGTGAAATTTGGCTGGAATCACCGTTTCCTGTTGACTTTTACTCTCAGGCCGTGTTAAGGTTCCACTCATTACTGCTGATTTCCAACACTGTCCTTAGTACACTTGTGTGTTTTTACAGTCTTTGAAAGCCTGAAATTCTTCCCACACTCTGAGCAGTGATCCGGTTTCTCTCCTGTGTGAATGCGCTGGTGTGTTGTAAGATTACCCTGTTGTCTAAAATTCTGTCCACACTCTGAGCAGTGATACGGCATCTCCCCTGTGTGAATGCGCTGGTGTGTTTTGAGATGACTCTGTCGATTAAAACTCTTCCCACACTCTGAGCAGTAATACGGCCTCTCTCCTGTGTGAATGCGCTGGTGTTCTTGTAGATGACCCTGTCGATTAAAACTCTTCCCACAGTCTGAGCAGTGATACGGTTTCTCTCCTGTGTGAATGCGCTGATGTGTTTTGAGATTACTCTTGTCAGTAAAACTCTTTCCACACTCTGAGCACTGATACGGTTTCTCTCCTGTATGAATGCGCTGGTGTGTTTTGAGATTACTCTGGTCAGTAAAACTCTTTCCACACTCTGGGCAGGGATAGGGTTTTATTCCTGTATGAATGTACTGGTGCTTTTGGAGAGCACCCTGGTGAGTAAAACTCTGTCCACACTCTGAGCAGTGACAGAGTTTCTCTCCTGTATGAACACGCTGATGTACTTTGAATTGACCCAGTACAGTGAAATTCTTTCCACACTCTGAGCAGTGATAGGGTTTCTCACCTGTGTGAATGCGCCGATGTATTCTGAGATTACTCTTTTGACTAAAACTCTTTCCACACTCTGAGCAGTGATACGGTTTTATTCCTGTATGAATGTACTGGTGCTTTTGGAGAGCTTTCTTTTGAGTAAAACTCCGTCCACACTCTGAGCAGTGATACGGCTTCTCTCCTGTATGAACACGCTGATGTACTTTGAATTGACCCAGTACAGTGAAATTCTTTCCACACTCTGAGCAGTGATAGGGTTTCTCACCTGTGTGAATGCGCTGATGTATTCTGAGAGTAATCTTTTGCCTAAAACTCTTTCCACACAATGAGCAGTGATACGGTTTCTCTCCTGTGTGAATGCGCTGGTGTCTTCGGAGATTACCCAGTCCATTAAACCTCTTTCCACATTCCAAGCAGTAGTGATTTCTCTCCTTGCTGCGTTTCTGTGTTTCTTTGTGAGATGTGTTCACGTGGAGGGTACCAGATGGCGTTTCCTGAGTACAGGAATGTCTTCTGGATGCCATATTTATTTTTCTCACCTGTTTCAGCAGGTTAACTTTCCTCTTGGTGGAATGTTCTGACGTGTTTACGGAAGCACATTTAAGCTTGGTAGGAAAGTGCAGGAGAAGACTTGAAACAGGACGTCAGTCATTTCTAGAAGAAAAAGAAAAGAGAAAATAAACTCAACTTGCAATGCAACAAAATTAGTCTAATCAAGAATGCTGCACTTGCATCAGCTGGCAGAAAGTGTAAAGAAAGAATAAACTTAAAAAACCCAATAACCTCATAATGTATAGTCCTTATACACACACAAATAGACCACTGATATTGGAAACCACAGGGTTAAACTGGATATGCTCTTGGCTAAAATGATAGACAGATCACTTTATTAATCCCAGAGGGAAAGTTTTCTATTACAGCAGCACAAAGTACAGCAGCAAAACAAGAACAAAACATTTGATATTTACAGATGCATAGAAGAAATATACTAAACTAATGCTGAAAATATAATGTAAAGTACAAAAATAAGTAGTAAAATCGCATAAATACTAGGCCGTTGACAACGCATTTGTGCATGTCCCCTCCAGTGAATGAACCAAGTCATTATGCTCTGTAAAATGTAATAAATGTTAACAGTTGTGCAATATGAACTATAACCCCATTTCCAAAAAAGTTGGGACACTGTGCAAAATGTCAATAAAAACAAAATGCAATGATGTGCAAATCATTTACATGTATTACATTTATATTTAATTGAAAAAAGTACAAAGCCAACATACAAAACGTTGAAACTGAGATATTGTAGTGTTGTTTGAAAAATATATGCCCATTTTGAATGTAATGCCAACAACACATTTTAAAAAAGTTGGGACGGGTGCAACAAAAGACTGGTTGTGTAATGCTAAAACAAAAAAAAAATACCTGGTGGTTAATTGGCAACAGGTCAGTGACATGATTTGGTATAAAAAGAGCATCCCAGAGAGGCTGAGTCTTTCAGAAATAAAGATGGGGAGGGACTCACCACTCTGTGAAAGACTGCATGGGCAAATGTTTGTGAATGTAAAATACCAAAGAATTTTGCTTTCCGTCATCTATAGTGCATAATATCATTAAAAGATTCAGAGAACCAAGAGAAATCTTTGTATGTAAGGGACAAGGCTGAAAACCAATATTGGCTGGCCGTGATCTCCGAGCCCTTACGCAGCACTGCATTAAAAACAGACATGATGCTGCAGTGGAAATCACTGTGTGGGCTCAGGAACACTTCTGAAAACAACTGTGTGTCAACACTGTTTTTTGCTGTATCCACAAAAGCAAGTTAAGACTGTCCTATGCAAAGAAGAAACCATACATGAATAGGATCCAGAAACTGCCAACTCTGGGCCCAAGCTCACTTAAGATGGACTGAAGTGAAGTTGAAAAGTGTCCTGTGGTCCAATGAATCAAAATCTGCATCCTCCAGGTTAAAGACGACCCAGCTTGTAATTAGCACACAGTTCAAAAGCCAGCATCCATGATGAAATGGGGGAGCATTAGTACACATGGCATGAGTGTCTTGCACATCTGTGAAGGCACCATTAATGCTGAACAAAATATACAAGTTTTAGCAACATATGCTGCCATCTAGACAGCGTCTTTCAGGGAAGGCCTTGCTTGTTTCAGCAAGACAGTGCCAAACTACATTCTGCAGGTATTACAACTAGGGCTGCAACAAATGACTAATTTGATAGTCGAATAATCTATCGATTACTGAAACGAATAATCGATTATTTGGATTATGAATTACTACATTTCCAAATAACTCTTATGTACCTATCAGCTTTCAAATTTAGCTTGAAGTTGTTTTATGCATTTGCTAACCAACAATAAAGACGAATAACATTAAAAAGTTCCATTTTAATGAAGCTTCCTGCTAATACAAAAAATAAATAAAACTCCAACACAGTTTTCCTGTCAGGAATTAAACGGGAAAGTGGCGAACGTCGGTGGCAAACTTCTCTATGAACAGTTAAATGAATGATTTTGTATAAACATTTAATTTCAGTGGTAACTCTTTGTCCAGCTGCCCTGTATGTTCCCGGAGAACTGCCTCCTGAAACTGTTTGAGTGCTCACAAACGTTCGTGGAGAACAGAAAACTGTTTGCAAACACTCTCCTGCGTTCGCCAAATCTGAACGCACCAGTGGCCTCGACGTTAAGTCAATGATGCAGCGTTTGAAAGGTAAACAGGGTCGTTGTGAATAATAGTTACTCGCCTCTCTGTTCCAACCCCATTAACGATTCAAGACAGCATGCGATCAAAATAGAAAATGTTACAGCTCAGCTTATAACATGAAGTAGGATGGCTTTTAAACCACACAATTCTGTACTTCACACACTACAATAATCAGTGCACTTGTAATTGTATACAAGTTATTTTTACACACTATTTAGTGTGCTAGTATGCGGTTTGGGACGGGGCGTATCTTAGCAAGAGGAATCGTCTCCAAGTGTCGTGTTTCCTTCTCAGATGCTCCAGCATGGAGGATGTGACACTCCTACCAGCTACCGACCTCCAACCCCTCAACCAGACATTCACAGCTCTCACGCTACACCCAAACAGACCACCTCAAACACCCACCATATATACTTAAACCAGCTCTTAATCTACCAGCCATTGACCTGCAACCCCTCACCCAGACATAATTCACAATTTACTGAAAGAACATCTGAAAGGCAATATATGCGATTCATGCTATTATAAAACACCACAGATCTGTAATGTAGAGGATCAGGTTCAACCTTAAAAAGACTCACTACAACCAGAACAATTACTAGTTTGGTTGAGTCATTTGCTACAGGATAGACACTAATTTTAAGATTATACTAAGCAGTGACATAATAGTCTTATAAAAACACCTCCATATCATACACAGAAAGGGAAAATCACATCTGCTGCTCCTCAGACATACAGCCCATTTACAAACCACCGCCTGTGCCACCCAAACACAAATAAATTAATATATTTACATTAACTATCTGAATATTTCAGACAGTAGACATTAATAAACAAAGCGTGAAGACACACATACGTTCCCCCAAACCCGATCACAGCAGCTCCTCCTCTAAATCACTGCAGGATGAGCAGCATTTCCATCAATGAGGCTCTAACAGACATTTAAAGACCCTCATCAGTCAGTTACACCGACATATAAGGACTGAAACCAGCTTAAAGCAGCACTTACAGCTCTTTAATCTCAGACTGAGTCTCCGTTTCAGAGTCTCCCCCAAACACAACACGCGGTCCTCATGGGGAAGGTCGCTCTGAACGTGGATTTACAGGCTGCTCAGCTTGCCAGGCTGCGTCCCGCCTCCTCAGCCAATCAAATAACAGCATCGTCAGTTCCGCCAAGTCCAACCAATGAGGTCGCGGAATCACGGAGCCGCGCAGGGATTCAAAATCTCAGCGGCTCGGTCTCGGACGGACAGACAGACGGACAGACAGACAGACAGACAGACAGACAGACGGACGGACGGACAGACAGACAGACAGACAGACAGACACTCACTCACTCACTCAGACACTGCAGCTTCTGCTTATTCGGTAAGTAATAATCATAAAAAATAAAGAAACACATTGTTTGTAAAGTGAGATCAGTTATAAATACGACTGCATTGTTCCATAAATCAGTAAAAACTACTGAAAACTGGTCATTACTGCGTTTGCAGAGCTGAACGGAGCAGCAGCTCTGAATGTTTTTAGCATGTTGGCTAGCTGCTAGAATGCTAAGGAGCCAGTAAACAGAGCAGCATTACAGAGTCAGCATTGAAGGTATGGAAAATAGGGCTATCTTTCATATAAGTTAGTCTTTTTGGACACTGCTTACAATTTTAAATCTTTACAGCAATTTCATGTTTTATCAAACTTACGTAATATGTGGAGTTCTTGGCTCCAAGTCAGACACTGGAAATGCATCTTTTCCAGGCTGATGTATCTGCATTTTCCTCAAAGTCTGACAAAAAATATTTCTCATACAAAATTAGATGCAATGATATTTTCATATTGAAGCTGCTCTGGCTTTTTTTGGTGGTCTTAGGATGATAGTAAAGATTAACACCACCCAAACTGATTAGAAGGCCAGTGAAGGCCTTTTTACCCTATTGCTTGACATCCTAAAGTTTGTGTGTAAGGCAGAGTTACTAAAACCATTTTGCTAAGTTCTCCTTACTTCAATGAATCAATTTTTATTTTTTTACTTTAAGTTTGTTAGAGACTAAAATTATAGATAGATAGATAGATAGATAGATAGATAGATAGATAGATTTATTAATCCCAGAACGAAATTCTTCTATTGCAGCAGTACAAAGCACAGTAAACAGCAAACAAGAGCAAAGTATTACCGTGCACTATTTACAGTTATAAAAAAGAAGGTAGAGATAAATAATAGAATAAAACGTACTAAACAATGAACAGTAAGAATAATGTGTGGATGCACAAAACAAAGTGACAGTGCAGGGTGCAGTTTAAAATGATAGAGTGAGTTTCAGAGACTCCTGTAGTGAATTCTAGCTCACTGTTGCTCTGAGATAAAAGCAAAATCAGATCTGATGGGTTTAAACAGATCAGACTCACATAAGCAGCTTCACTCCAACCAGAGCTGAGTGATGTGAGCTGCTGCGGGACAGAATGTTTGGCTGATAATGTTTTTTCTGGTTAGATTTTTCAAGCACAGTAGTTTGTTTCTGAGTTATTAATGATTTATGTTTACCTAGAAAACCTGTTTTCTGCAACAATAATGCTGTAATATAGTGGATTAAAATGCTGTTTTTTTGCTTTCCAGTCAACTTTTGGAACAAGCTTTTGTGATTCTTGGCTTCTGTTCTTTTGTGAGCTGATGATATCAAGTCAACATTTTAAACAGAGTCCTTTATTTTTTAATTTGAACACAAAGCAGATCTTATCAATCATTTACTTAGGCATTTACATTGCAGGTCATGCTGCAATGACTGTGTGGCTGTAATTAGTGTAGATATAGTGACTGATGTGCTGACGTTATCCAAGATGGGTGTAGCTATTAGTACAAATGTGGTGAGAAATCTACTGTTTGTTCTAGAACAATATGAAGTGCTTCTTGAGAACTGAATGTCTGGGTGGGGGTGCAGGTCAATGGCTGGTAGGTGTATGAGGTCTGTTTAGTAAAGGGAGGTGTAGTGTGAGAGCTGTGAATGTCCACATCAGATGGAAGTTTTTTCTTTCTTTACACCTTCTGCCAGTTGATGTAAGTGGATCATTCATAATTTGGATCAGACTACTTTTGTTGCATTGCACATTGAGTTTAGTTGAAATTTTTCTTTTCTTTTTTTCAGAAATGAATGATGTCTTGTTTCAAGACGTCTCCTGCACTTTCCTACTCAGCCTAAATGTGTCTCCATAAACACATCAGGACAGTCTACCACGAGGAATATTAAGCTGCTGAAACAGATGAAGTATGAGAATATGGCTTCCAGAAGACGTTCAACTTCTCAGCAAACATCATCTGGTACCCTCCACATGAAAACATCTCACAAACAAACACAGAAATGCCGCAAGGAGAGAAATCACTTCTGCTTGGATCCTAGAAAGAGTTATACTGTACAGAGTCATCTCAGAACACACCAGCGCATTTACACAGGAGAAAAGCCGTATCACTGCACAGAGTGTGGGAAGAGTTTTACTGTCCAGAGTAATCTCAAAATACACCAGCGCATTCACACAGGAGAGAGGCCGTATCACTGCTCAGAGTGCGGACAGAGATTTACTGTACAGAGTCACCTCAAAGACCACCAGCGCATTCACACAGAGGAGAAACCGTATCACTGCTCAGAGTGTGGAAAGAGTTTTACTCAACTGAGTCATCTCAAAAGACACCAGCGCATTCACACAGGAGTAAAACCATATCACTGCTCAGAGTGTGGGACAAGTTTTACTCGATGGAGTACTCTCAAAACGCACCAGCGCATTCACACAGGAGAGAAGCCGTATCACTGCTCAGAGTGTGGGAAGAGTTTTAATCAACAGAGTAATCTTAAAACACACCACCGCATTCACACAGGAGAGAAACCACATCACTGCTCAGAGTGTGGGAAGAGTTTCAGGCATTTTAAGACTGGGACAATCCACAAGTGCACTAAGGACAGTGTTGGAAATGTGCAGTAATGATCAATAACCAAAGCATGTAACACCTTAACCATAACACATCTTGAAAGTAAAAGTCTGCAGGAAACAGTGACTTCAGGCTTGATTTCAAGCTGTTTTTTGTTTTACACTGTCATCTTTTTTACATTGATTCTGAAAGATAAGTATAAAAGTGAGTTTCTTTTGTACTGTATTATATATATGGTTCACAAGACAAGAGGCTTTTTATGTTCTAATTTAGAAGATTTAAGATAGCATAGAGTTTCTGATGCAATGATGGATGTTTTGACCAACGTGACAGTGTGCTTGGCTAGTTATTCTTCTCTCTCTCTCTCTCTCTCTCTCTCTCTCCCTCCCTCTCTCTTAGTTGTTGAGATAATTTTTCACCATTTTCTCTATTTTTACTCTTTAAATATTATTTCTTTTATTATGGTCCTGTAAAGCACAAAATAGAGTACATTTCATAATCAGATATTACTAATAGACAATGACATTTAAACATAATTTAGTTCCTTTTTTGTGGGCCCATGCCTCCTCCGGACCTCATGAGCTTCAAAAGGCCAGAAAGCAGGTCTGCAATATTTTAGTAAACTGAATTACAGTATTCCTCTGGTAAATTTTATGTATTTCATTCCTATATGCATATTAGTCAATTACATCCATCAGTTAATGCAGTGTTTACCTTGTAATGCATTATTTGCTAATTAATGAATAAATATGATTATTATTAAAGCTATCCTTTGTGTGGATGATTGTATAGCTGCCTGTTCAGTCCCCTGCCTACATAGGAATTCATGGGCAGATTTGTGACAGAATTAAACGGTCTCTTTTTGGTTTCTGGGTTCTATGAATGGGTGTTTTTATGCATTTCTATTTTTTTTATCTTAGACTGTGGTAAATCACTAACCTTTATCAGACCTGCTTCTTCAGCTTCTTTTTCTCCCTCTTCTCACTTGTGTTTACTATCATGTTATTTTTTTTTTTATTACGCTCAGATTTTACAAGAATTAGAGGATCAATGAGTTATTTTTTGTTTAAACTGGCAAAAATCTTTTGATTGGTCTTCTACAGAGCTGCCAACTCTTAAATAAACAAATACAGTAAAAACAATATATAGCTGTTGGGGAGGGGGCGTGGTCGAGTGTCAAATTCAGGATGGAGAGCCCATCATGTTAAACCACCAGGCTGAATAGCTGGTAGAGTTCACCTCTGTGTTGTTTTTTTGCCAGCCTACTTATAGTTATGTCTTATGTCAGAAGGATGGCAGAGACCAGAGAGAGAAGAACACGAGAAACAAAGAGCAACCTGAGCAGAATTGAGGCTGAAAAGTCATGAGTAAAGCAGTTCTCATTTTGTTGTACAAGCTGAAAATCTTAAGTTCTATGTCATCATATTCTGCTTTCAGTGCCCTTACTCCTCCCAGCAGATCAGCAGACAAATGTTGCAGTGGAAACCTTGCCACTTGGAGAAATTGTCAAAGCCCTCTCTGTCCTGCACCATACCCAACGTCGAGTTCTCACCGATGTGCAAAGAGAATACTAAGCCTGATTTGAGGCCCTGGCCCAAGGCAAAGAGGGAAATCAGAAGCTTATGAGTACTGGGGATGGCCAAAGGACTGGGTGATCCATCTACCTCCCCCACTAATGGAGGAAGCCCAACTTGCTGCCCAACAGCTCCTCACTCAATCACAGCTGGAGTATGACAAGCTGAGAAGGATGCCCTTCAGAGAGTTGATTGGACTCCCAAACAACACAGACAACAATTCTGCTTGCTGATGCTGTGGGAGTTCACCTCACCCTTTGTGTTTACACAGCAGCTCCGTGACTCCTGCAGGAGGTGGCTTCTGTTTGAGAAATGTGACTCATAGGAAGCCCTTGACCTTGTGGTGTTGGAGCAATTCATTGCTCTACTGCTGGAGGAGCCAGCAACCAGAGTCACTGGAGAAGTCACCAAGCTGGCGGAGGCATATGTGGCAGCGTACCTGGGGGCAGGAACAAAGACACAGCAACCTCTCTTCTCTCTTCCCACTCCTGCACTAAGGAGAAAAGAAGCTTTGGCCTCTAAACCTCTTCCTTATACTCGAGTCCCCCGTAACCCCTGTTTCTCCCCACGTCTCTCTCTCAAATCCCTTCCACCTCTTCTTTACATCTCCCTTCTCTCTCTACACAGGTGGCATCAGCTGAGCCCATGAGAGCTGGGGTGAAGCCTGGGCAGGTGTGTTGACACTAAGGGGAGCCCAGGCACTTCCAGGACCAATATCACTGCATGGCGGTTGGCGTTCCTGCATCACCACACCTCTCCCCCGATTGAGCAGGAATGTATCATATTTCAATGAGTATACAAGGGGGTACTTCAGTCCTTGGTTGATTCTGGCTGTGATCAAACCACAATCTATCAATACTTAATTCAAGACATGGCATTAGAGAAGGCTTATCTGGTAAATATGCAGTTTGGAACATGCACAGGGACAGTCATGATTATCTGCTTGTGCCATTCACTATTGATTTTATGGGTGAAAAGCGTAGCGTTAAGGTGGCAAGTAGTGCTCACCTTTTCTATTCTCTGATCTTGGGGACTCTGCCCTCGTGACTCCCCTTGGGGATTTCCCTCTGGAGCAGTCACATGACAAGACCCCAAAAGCACCATTGTGCCAACTTCCAGAGGGCACCTTTGAAAGAATTGGTGTGGCCCTCGTTGGACTATTAGATAAGAGCCCACAAGGATATTGCTTTGTATTCATTTTAGTGGATTATGCAGCATGATACCCAGAGGTGTTGTGGAGGCACTCTTCTGAGTGATCTTCCGTGTTGGAATCTCAAAAAAAGATCCTGATTGATCAGGGCACTACTTTCATGTCACGCACATTATGGGACCTATATGAATGTTTAGGACTTCATTTTACACCAGTGTTTACCACCCCCAAACAGATGAAAACGTCCAGCAGTTTAATCAGGCTCTCAAAAATATGATCATCAGAGAGTAATGGGCGAGGGGACCTTTGAAGAGCAAAAACTAAATTTAGTATGTTCTTGACCTGTGAGCAAAATTCCATGCACTAGGGCACTTAACTCAGGAGACTTTGTTCAAGGCTCAAGATCATCAGAGTCGCACCCACAACAGATGCATTCAGCTGGCAAGAACCCTTTAAGGTCACAAAGCAAGCAGGAGAAGTCTTCTATGAGGTTAGATGGTCAGACAGAGGCAAATTGTCTCACTTCCATTCGGGTTGTTTGCAGCCCTGGCTACGTTTCAGTGGCTTATGGACAGAATTCTCAGACCTCACTGTGCATATGCTGCTGTCTGCTTGGATGACAATAGTCCATAGTAATGATTGGCAGCAGCACATGCCATCCTAAGGTTGCTGAGATGGGCTGGACTCACAGCCAACCCAAAGAAGTGTGCGTTTGGTCGGGTGGAGGTACGATATCTGGGCTTAAACTCGGGTCATGGACAGGTGTGTCCCCAAATTGATGAGACAGCAGAAATTACAGCCTGACCAAGATCAAAAAAGGAAGGTGAGACAGTTCCTGGGGCTGGCTGGCTGTCGTAGGTTTGTACCTAATTGTTCAAGCATCACCACCCTGCTGACTGATCTCACTAAAAAGGGAGCACCAGAACTGGTCCAGTGGATGAAACAGTGCCAACATGGTTTTAACCGGGTTAAAGCAGTTCTCTGAGGGTGGCCACTGCTGCATTCTCCTGACTTTTTTCTTCCTTTTGCTTTGTAGACTTATGCATCAGACAGAGGGCTAGGGGCTGTTTTGTCCCAGGTGGTGGAGGGAGAAGATTGTCCAGTGCTGTACATAAGTTGAAAGCTGTCCATACAGGAGATTTAAGTTCAGCAATATACAAAAAAATGTCTGACCATCAAGTGGACAATCCTCACTCTCCATTACTACCTGCTGGCATGTCCTTTCACCCTCTCTTTAGACCATGCCCCCTTCCAATCATACCACTGCATGAAGGGTGCCATCACAAGGTTCACCTGCTGGTATTTAGCCCTGCAATCCTTTATGTTTTAGGATGTCCACAGGGCAGGGGTTCAAATGGTGATGGCTGACTTCCTCTTTTGCCAACTGCCCTGCCTGAATCGGGTAGTGGAGGAGTGGGCATGGTCGAGTATCACATGCAGGACAGAGAGCCAGTCATGTTAAACCAGCAGGCTGAGTAGCTGATGATGTTCACCAATTTATAGTCATGTCTTTTCTCAGTAGGCTGAGATCAGCAGAGAGACAGAGTGAACTGAACAGATTCAAGACCCAAAAAAAGTCATGAGTGAAGCAGTTCTTATTTAGTTGTACAAGCTGAAAAGTTGAAGTGTTTGTGTTGTGGAATAAAAAGAAAGCTCTGCATCTCTATACCCTGCTCCCAGTGTCCTCACTTCTCCCAGCAGATCAAAGAGTTATCACAATAGGTAATACTGGAGTGACTGTTTTAAAGTGAAATGTGAAAACAAATAATCTGTGAAGGTTCTTTAATAAATTTTTAAAAATGCTTGACTCTTTAGCTAGCTAATATTTGTGCTTTATGGCCTTTCCCCTTTTCTTTACCTCACCTGAACTTAGTTAACTAGCAGCTAAAAATTGATAGCCAGCTATGATGACCACAATTTGCAGAAATCTGTGTTTTAGGTAGATATCTTCATTCTGTAACTACACACTGATTCAGATTGTATATGATATTGTAGCATGTTCAATAAATGTTTGAATTTGAAGAAGAAATGTTAGTATAGGTTATTGATCTTCAGCATCTGTTCACAAGGTTGTTGTAATAAGGATTTTTATTTTGAAGGGGGGGCTAGTTTTTCTTCAGGGAGATATATGATAGAGCAGGAAGAACTGCAGCATACAGTAAAACAAGGTGTATGAGGGTGTGTGTGTGTGCGCGTGTATGCGTGTGTGATAAATGTGTGTGTTTCTGTAACAGTAAATCTGAAATGTATCTCATATGTTAACACATGGCCGTGTGTCTCTGTTCTGTTTAGTGAATCTTTTTCTGGACTCACATTTTAGAGAAAACAGAGAAAACAGTTTATTTTTTATTATTATTCTCTTTTTATTTATTTTGAACAATTTAACCACAGAAAGGTTGGATTTCTCTCATATTTACAGTCTGAGATCAAAATGACAAACAACACATTTTTCACCAACCTGACCTCTTTCTCTCCCTCTCTCACTCTGTCCATCTCTTTCTCTCACTCTCTGTCTATCTCACTGTCTCTCTCTCTTTGTCTCTCTCTCTCTTTCTGTATAGAGATTATTATTATTTATGAATCTCAGCCAAGTGGTGACATTCAGGACATGTCTGCTGCTGACCGGCACCCTCAACAGTGTCAGCAAAGGCTGAGCCTGGGGGACATCAGATATCCCCCGCAGGCCGGGGGTCTCAAGGAAGAGGTAATTGGGCTCCTAGCCATTTCAAAGACTTTGTCTGGTGGGACTGGTTAGCAGCAGGGTCACTGCTCTGGGACAGAAGTGGGAGTAATGTGGCACCAGTGCATGCCTGTGTAAGTTTGCTTTATGCCGTGCAAAATGTAAATAAAAACAAAATGCAATGATGTTCAAATCATTTAAACCCTATATTTGATTGAAAATACTACAGAGACAACATATCAAAAGTTGAAACTGAGAAATTTTATTGTTTTTGAAAAATATACGCCCATTTTGAATTTGATGCCAACAACATGTTTCAGAAAAGTTGGGACGGGGGCAACAAAAGGCTGGTAAAGTTGTGTAATCCTACAAAAAACACCTGGTGGTTAATTAGCAACAGGTCAGTAATATGATTGGGTATAAAAGAGCATCTCAGAGAGGCTGAGTCTCTCAGAAGTAAAGATGAAGAGGGGTTCACCACTCTGAAAGAAGGGCAAATAGTGCAACAATTCAAGAATAACATTTCTCAACGTAAAATAGCAAAGAACTTGGGGATTTTAACATCTACAATACATAATATTATAAAAAAAATTCGGAGAATCTGGAGAAATCTCTGTATTCATGGGACAAGGCCAAAAACCAGTATTTGCTGGCCATGATCTTTGTGTCTTCAGACAGCGCTGCATTAAAAACACACGATTCTGTAGAGAAGATCACTGCATGGACTCAGTAACACTTCTGAAAACCACTGTGAAAACAGTTCGTCACTGCATCAACAAATTCAAGTTAAAACTCTAAAAGGCAAAGAAGAAACTGTATATAAACAGGATCCAGAAATGCTGCCACTTTTCCTGGGCCTGAGCTCATTTAAAATGGACTGAGGTGAACTGGAAAAGTGTCCTGTGGTCCGACGAATCAACATTTGAAATTCTTTTTGAAAATCATGGACACTGTGTCCTCCGGGCAGCTGAAATCCTATATCAGACAAGAACAGGTAACCGCTGAACTTCCAAAACTACAGCAATTGGTCTTCTCAGTTCCCAAATGCTTACAGAGTGTTGTTAAAAGAAGAGGTGGTGAAACACCGTGGTAAACATGCCACCGTCCCAACTTTTTTGGAACATGTTGCTGGCATCAAATTCAAAATGGGCATATCTTTTTCAAAAACCAATAAAATGTCTAAGTTTCAACATTTGATATGTTGTCTTTCTACTGTTTTAGTCAAATATAGAGTTTAAATGATTTGCCCATCATTGCATTTTGTTTTTATTTACATTCTGCACAGCATTCCAACTTTTTGGAAAATGGGGTTGTAATAGGCTAAATGAATAAAAAGTTTGAATAATATAACAGTCTAATTTGTTAGGATCAGGTCTGTTTTGGGTTGTTGTAAGGGGAAAATGGATGTGAATATACAATACATTTGCCAGATTAAAATGATTAAGATCTGCATACAGAAAGCCACTATTTTAGAATAGCTCTGTCCATAATGGTATTTTCATATACTGGTGAAATCCTGATACGAACTCTTTAAGAAGTGCCTCCACAGAATTGAAAAACCTCACCCCTGCCCCCTTTCTAAAGTTTGTGCACCTCACTATCTGGACTGTCTGTTATGTCGCTGGCACGTATTGCTCATCCTTTTGTTATAATTTTGCTAACAACCTCCCTACTTTGTCAACAAAGTCTCTACAGGTCACAGGTTAGAGGGCTGATGGAGAGAAAGTAGTCTAGAAACATAAAGAAAAGATTCTACTGTACACACACCGAGAGTTATTATAAAAATTACTTTACTGGAAGTGTGGCTTTATTTTTGGTCTCCATCTTGTGGAAAGAAAACAGTACTGCAATAGACTGGATAAATCTCCAGACAGGGTGCACAGCTCTGGCCCTGGAGGAACGGTGTCTAGCACAGTCTGGCAGTTCCTCTACTCACACACATTCTAAAGCTGGCAGTAAACAACATGTGACGTGTGTTTGACAAGGGAAAACACCAAGCTGTGCTGGACACTGGCCTTCCAGCACTACACTTCCCCTGATGATGTGTACCTTTCTGTTTCTGTGCATGCTGGAACATCTTTTGGGGTACAGGTCTGAAATTTGGCTCTTCTGCATCACATGTGATATAAGGAAACAAATTGTCACCAACTAGAGGGTGTTTCACACACATTATGTTTGTGAGGACTATTTTTTTATTTTCTATAGTTGCATTTAAGCCTTTGAACTTGGAGAAGATGTTTACATGTTTACAAGCTGTTCAGTAGCGAATGGAGGTCATGCTTTTTAATTTTTATTTAAAGTCTTGCCAGCCAGTTAATACGCTGACTCAAAGTGTGGTGTTTATTTGAATATTAGATTTTATCTTGTGGTTAATGATCATGCAAAAATGAAAAATGAGGTTTTCAAAGGTGCATTATATTTTGGAAAAAAATTATTCATCTGTTCAACCTAAAAATACTTCATGCTGATCTTATGCATAAGAAATGTAGTTAACCAATCAATATTTATCATTGACCTATTTATACATTACATTTACTAAATGATAATGTGAGATTTGGTTTATCATTTACATAACCATCATTTGCATAATGTTCATCTATTTATTTACTTTTTCATAGCTGTTTTATCATAAAGCATGAAGATTACACCTCAAAGCCACCATGATTTATCATTCTGTGGGCTAGCAAGAGATCTTTCCCATCTTCACAAAGATGTCAGACCATTCTGCAGAGACAGCCATGACATATTTGTGACACATATGGTTTCTCACGATCCTTCACAGCCTGAGTATAATTAGTATGTTAATTTGTTTTGAGTGTATGGTTTTTGTTAGTACAAACCCAGACATCATTTTGAAAAATTCTCAAATTTTATCCTTACAGTAGAAGAACAAGAGGGGGAAGCCACTCATGGTGAACTGGTTGTCATCTCTCTCATTACTGCTCTTTGAAATGTCAAAATACTTACTTCTACTTTATATTATTCTCTATTAAAAGCAAGAGAGATTTAGCAATCAGCCTCATCTACTCAAGAACCAGGAAGGCAAGAACATGTAGACGTGGACATTAGAAGGAGTAAGTTTATTTAAAAAGCTCTTTAAAAAGTTGTTTACAGCAGATCACGAGGATTGTTTGTTGTCAGTTGGGAATTTGCACATAAACAACCAGCTGTAGCAGTGACGACAATCAAGGAGACCATTGCAGCCAGGAAATGAGACCGAGCCCATTGGGTGTGTATTTAAACCACGGCTCCAGTAGTTTTGCTCATGTAAACAGTAAAGGAGGAACACTTCTTCTAGCTTTCACTAAACTGCATCAGTGCTGCACAATTCACAAGTCAACTACATTTGACATTCCCCTTAAACAGATGTTACAATTCATATGTTATATGCATAGGCCTGGTTAATCTGCTCTTACTGTGTGCTGTGTGTCTCTCTCTCTCTCTCTCTCTGTAGATGTTATTCTATCTCACAGAGACTCACTGAAGGGTCAGAATAAATATAGAATCCAGCGTAGAGCGGCTCAGTGAATGTGGTGGTGAATGCCAAATCCCTAGTCCAGATACACTCCTAATCTGTTAGAGAGGGAGGGGGGATTTGTTGTGCCAGACAGAGTATCTGTTATTAGAGCACTCAAGACTCTAGGACTGATTATTGTATCCAAACACACAGTCAGTACTGCGTACTTTCCTCCTGATTCCTCTGTATGATACTGATATAACAGCTTGTCTGATCCACTGAACCTCCCAGTAACAGCATCCAGTGTGTGTACTGTATGTATGTATGATGTATATGTGTGTGTGTATAATTTAAATGTTGTGCTATATTGTGTGTGTGTGTATGTGCATGTTGTGTGTGAAAATCACATAAAACAAAGTTAGAAACTAAAAGGCCATCAGCTCTCCCTGCTGGCTTGAACTTGATCATCCAGTGTACGTCATGTACATAAGGCACTAACTGCACAGCCAGCATTAAAAAAGCCATTAAAACATTACATTATTAACCATTTCAAGCGAACAATAATTTGAATGGTACAGGGTAAACTTTTTCAGCATACCAGCTAAAATTACACCAGGGTTCTAAATCTGCGACAGACATTTTTATAGTCAAACTAGCTCATGCCGACTCTCGTTTGAGCAGACACTGTCACTATTAATGCATGTACAGCAGATGGTGGTGTTAACCACAAAGATTAATCCAAATAAAGATTTTTTTTAGATTTTTTAGTTCTGTTTTGTCTTTGGAAGGGGGTAGAGCATCCTTCAGAACATGCTTCAGTCTGTCAGGCTATCTGGTAAAATTATAGCACATCTTATCTCAGTATCTGGAGTTCAACATTCAAAATATGGCATGCCAGCTGACTTGAAGACTTGACTGAGCAAATGGAGGATAAAACCAGTTGCTAAGCAGCAATGGGGGGAGGGGGCAAGAAAATGAGGCGTGGCTTGAGAGTGGTCTGCCAAAGATATGGGTGATTAAACTTGTAGGAATCATTAATGATAATGTATAATTTTACCGCTGTTCATGTATTAACCCTCTGTTGCGTGCATTATGAGAGCAATGTTTAAAAAATGTTTCTTTCACTTTTTTGCATAAAATTGACCTGATTATTAAAATAAAAAAACAAACAAAATAATGTGTCAGTGGATCTTTTGGGTTATGTTGCCATGAAGCAACATTTATGTGACAATGGAAAAAAATGATACAGAGCATCAAGAAATATGATTTTATTTGCCTAAATATTTAGAATGTAAATGAAAATCTATACTTCTTTAAATACGAAAAATGATAAAAATTTCTTTTCAGTTTCCTAAATAAATAAAAACCTCCCAAATTATTCTACATAAAACATAATTCTAAATGGAAAAAATATATATAATGACTGCACTGACTAGCTAATTCCACTCCACAATGTTGCCTTTAGGCAACAAACATATTTCAACATTTTCTACTAATTGTTTATATGGTAGTGAATGTAAGGTAAATTAATTTTACATTCTAATATAATATAGATGTGAACTGTATTTATGAACTGATGAAAAATTCTTTTTCTTCAAGGCAAATTGTCTGGTGCAGTAACGTGTGTTGTCCAAAAGCTGCAACATGTCAAAAAAATAAGTAAAGCTGCAAACATCTCAAAATGTCCAAAAGATTCTAATGTGACCAATTACTGACTTTTTATTGGGTTGTTCAAACTCCTCTCTTAAGTATTAACCCTTTCATGATCAGTAAATATGTGTCATGTCATTGTAAAGTGAGGAAAATGAGTTTGTTCTGAGGCAACATCATGCAATAGAGGGTTAAATTATTAGCCAGCAAGAGGCAGAGGGGCAAGTGCTAAAATCCCACAAGACAGCATAATAATACAGTAATTATCCAGAAGTTGTTAGTGGCGGTGGAGCCCTAGGCAGCTGCTTATGCCGCTTATTAGATTGTGCCAGCACTGCATATATAAATCGTCAGTGTGTCTTTAATAGTGAAACATTTGGTGTCTGTGTGCAGTAAACTTGCAGCATACTAAAATATAGGGAAAACAAAAGAACTGTCAAAGGGTCTTTGAAAAAAAGTATCTCAACACCATAATTAAGGAAAAGGTTATAGAAAAGAAAATGCTCTATTCAAAGTCTGATCAACAAGTGGAAAACTAACACTTCTGTGGATACCAAGCCAAGATCAAGTAGACCAAGAAAGATTTCTGAGACTTCTACCAGGAAGAAATGGTCAAGAGAAACACAAAATCCCTAAAATGAGGCATAGAGGTGGATCTCTGCTGGTTTTGCGGGGTGTGAGCTACTTAGCACCATATCACTATATGATGATTTGAGATTCTGATTCTATGAAATAAAGAAAACATAAGTACAGATGTTTATGTATTTGTTCATTTTTTCATTCATTTCATCCATCCATCATCTAAACCGCTTATCCTTCTGGGTCGCGGTGGGTTGCTGGAGCCTATCCCAGCTGTCATTGGGCGGAAGGCAGGATACACCCTGGACAGGTCGCCAGTCCATCGCAGGGCAGACAGACAGACATACACATTCACACCTAGGGGCAATTTAGCATGTCCAATCAGCCTGACTGCATGTTTTTGGACTGTGGGAGGAAACCGGAGTACCCGGAGGAAACCCACACAGACACGGGGAGAACATGCAAACTCCACACAGAAATGACCCTGGTCACCCAGCCGGGAATCGAACCCAGGCCATTCTTGCTGTGAGGCGACAGCGCTACCCACTGCGCCACCGTGCCGCCCTCATTCATTTCATAATTAATTAAATTCATTCTTTCATTCTCTGTGTATATTTACTCAGTTTCTATGTAAATCTCAATGTGAATATGTCCCTTTCTTTTTACTCCAAAAATCATGTTATGCAGTTCCAAATGCAGCCAGGGCTTAGAGACTCCACTGAGCTGCTGACCTGCTTACTGGAAATCTGGACATGTGACTATCATTTAATTTCAAACGTTCAAACAGACATTCTCCTCAGTTTATTAATGGTCTGGTGAGGAGCAGATCTATCTTTTATCATCCATCATTATTTGTAAATATATAAACTACACAATAGTATCACAATATATTTTAACTTCATTTATTAACCACTTTATGGATTAATATTGTTCTTATTTCTAAATATGTGTTACGCTGAACAAGCACAGAAAGGCGCATGCGGATCTTAAAAACAAAAGTTGGTTTAATGAGAGAACCGAGTCAGGGCGAATCCAAAAACAGTTTCCAAAAAACAGGCAAAAGTCAAAAAACAGAAAATACAAAAACACAGGCAACCAGAGCAAAAAGGGCAAATCCAAAAGAGAAACAATCGAAAAACAGGCAATGGGTTCAGTACACAGGTCATGAAAATAGAAGATAAATGCTCAGCAACCAGTAGTGTGGCAACACCTCACAAAGAGGAGAACAAACCAGGAACCTTTTAAAGTCTAAGGCAAACGGGTACAGGTATGTTGAATTAGTATTCTAACTATGTCCCTCTTATCCCCCCTCCCCCTCTCTTCCCCCTCCCCCCTCTCTTTCCCTGAGCTGAGCGGCTGCCTGTCCTAAGAGGGTCTGACGTGACTGATGCGGCCGGCGCACTGCACAGTGGTGTTAAACTGTATCCACTTATACTGTTTTGTGTCTGTGCTGTTATCCGGTGTCGACCAGAGGAGGATGGGTTCCCCTATTTGAGTCTGGTTCCTCTCAAGGTTTCTTCCTCCTGTTGAGGGAGTTTTTCCTTGCCACTGTCGCCAAGGCTTGCTCACTGGGGGCGTGGACCCGGATTCTCTGTAAAGCTGCTTTGTAACAACATCTGTTGTAAAAGGCGCTATATAAATAAATTTGACTTGACTTGACTATTCAGGTGACTGAGAACGAGGCAGAGGTCTGTGATTGGTGGAAGGAATGACGTCATGAGGATTGGGATTCTGGGAAATGGAGTCCTGGAGCGTGTTAGGCAAGGGAGGAGGACCCAAAAGCGTGACAATATGTTTTTGTAACATAATTTTTAGCTTATATTTCCATAGTCAGAAATAGTTTCCCAGTCATTTAGTGTAATTTGTGCTCGTTTTAAATTTTACTAAAACTTGTTATGGTTGCGTTTATGTATTTGTAGTGTGAATAATAAATCTGTAGTGTAACTTTAACTTAGACATATTAGAGTAACAGTAAATTTAGACTCTAAGTAAGTCTATAATATTCATATATAGTCTGAAAATTAATGTTCACTGTTATTGTAGTAATTATTAAGGTTCTCATAACTTATGTTACTCATGAGTAGCCTATCATAATATGAATAATATGTGCAGTACTTTACAATTAGCCCTGCGAAAAGATCTGCTTCCTTGAATTCAGGAGTCTAGAACCCAGCATGCTCCAGCAGTAGTGTTCTAGTTGGAGGAATCCCATAGGTACCATAAAGATCTAGAACAGTGGACCAGTGTGTCCGTCTTCTCTCCTGCTCTCCTAACATACACTGACTCCAGATTTATATCACACTTCATGCACACAGTGCTGCAAGACAACAAACGGCAGGATAATCTGTGAATGTAACAAATATACTGTACAGTGTTTTAACTGAGTCATCATGAACTCTGATACAGTTCATTCTGAGATAGTGTGGAGTGGAAACATGTTCAATGTGGAAACAGTGGATAAAACCGAAGGCTCTTATTTTTGGGGACAAAATCTCCCACTTACATAAACTGTGTTTCCTGTTTTCACTGAGAACAGACTGCTGGACTTTGATACAGGAAGACAGTCCCACCCTGTAAATTCCCTTTAACTTCCAGCATTTCCTGCTGTGGTGGGGAACTAAGCCAGTCCAAATGGAACAGAGTGGTAGGAAGATCTTCAGCAGCATCTGTTCTGTGAAGAGAACATCATAAACAGCATTTGGAGAGAAAGTGAAAAAAGGTAATTACTGAAGATTATCATACATATTTTACTTTCAGACTGTAGTATATTTCATATGCTTTATATTTCAGCTTTTAGATGAAGTTAACATGTTGACTTCACTAATTCTACGTCTGTGTTACCAGATAAGGTATAATCTGAAGAAGGAACCATGACCTCCACAATGAGTTGCTCTGAGGAACAATACTCCCAGAAAACTAGGAGATGGGAGAATCGTGTGATTTGGTCTAAAGTCAGATTGGTTCAGGGTCAGAGCTCTGACTCACCTAAACACAGCTGTGTGTTAATGAAGAATGACCACTCAACGGACAGAGTAATACACTTCAGAGAGGATAGCAGTGCTGCTGAGCTCAGGTAACGATGATGTGACACTGAAGAGTGAGATGTTTTTTCCCAGAACTCCAGTGTTCTTGAAGAGTAAACATATCATGGAGCTTGAAGTTTCTGAGAGATGACAGAATAAACAAGGAAAGCACAGAAGACTGTTTTACTGCATGCAGTTCTGCTTTCTGTGTAATTTAACTCTGCATGTAGAATAAGAGTATGAATATATTATATCAGTGGTTCCCAAACTATGGTACAATCCTTATGTTTGACATTTACACTCACCAATTCCTGATCAAGAGATCCTCACTGAGACTAATACCAGCCAATCTAAGTTTAATCTAAAGCCAAAGCACTTAGCTGTTAGCATTTTGATTATATATTCGTAGCTCTGCTTTGTGTTGTAGCTTTTTCAAAACTAAAAAGATGATGTTACAGTGCTGTGAGTGAACTGTGGCTGTGTGTTTATAAACATGTTATTCACTGTTTCATTTTTCAGTTGACGACTTTCACATGTGGGTGTGTCCTCATTTTGACCACTGCTTGTGCAGATATTTTTATAATGTAGTTATGTTATAACTGGGGGAGGAGCATGGCTGAAACCCCTTCTTCTTCCAATTTAACACCCTATTAATTCACATCCCCATTTTCCGTTTCCGTGATGAAGTTGTGTGATGCTAGTGCAGCTACGAGCCACTCTGCTACAGACCTCGGTTCTCTCTACTGAATTCCTTCTAGGCCATCTGCCTACTCTTTCTGCAGATATAGTCCAGTCCACATCCCTGTGAAATCCGTTTTCATTGCTTCTGCTGTTCTGGCTAGCAAAAATCCTTAATAGGATCTAGGATCTTGATTTCTCCAGCCACGTGCAGTCTCCCTGCCCAGTTCCAGCACTTGAAGCCTTGACGGCTCGCATTCCTCTGCTCCGGCCCTCGCCCTCTGTAAGCTTTGTCCAAACTGCATCCTTGTCTGGACCGCGACTATTCACCAGTGTGCCCTAATGGACAAATCACGTCTCCCATGCTGACGTATTCCACTCTTGTCTGAGCTCCGGGCGGAAGTAAACAAACCTACTCTATGCCGCCATCGTTTGACCCTCAGCTCATATGGCTAAGCAAACGACATTGCCACACTCGCCCTATGCGATGTCATCATGATGCCGACCCATATTCTCCATGACGTTGTCACCCCTTCACGCCATTCCAACCTGATCCACAAGCCACCATTTCTCCTGTCTCTTGCCCTTGTCTCTTTTCACCTCCCTTGTATTCCCCCATTTTTCTCTCTACCATGGGGCCAAACTTCCTGTCCCTTACCTACAATGTCTTGCATCTACTCAGCTGAATGCAATGCCTTACCTTTTTCGCTGTTTGTATGTCAGTTTTTCCTGCTTTCCTGCTTTATCTCAGACCAGTTCCTATCAGTTCTGCAAATCCTTTTTAATTCAGCTTGGCTTCACATCAGATCAGTTCCATTTTGGATATGCTCCATCTTGGTTCGGATGCAACACAGTCAGCACCGCAACTCATCGCTCTCTTAACTCAGACCAGCTCCACCTTGGATGAGCTTTGTCTCGACTCAGTTTCATTTCTTCATTTTTCCCTCTGGCTGGACTGCTATTGGTTTATTTGTGAAAATGCTGCTGGTAACCTGCTGCTCTCCTATTCACTTTGGTCGTTCTTCGGCCACCACTGATTTGACTTTCCTTGTGCTCTTGCCTTCACTCTCTTATCCCATTCAGCTCTGTCCCAGGAGCCAGGTCCTTTCGCCATCGCCATTCTTTTGTGGGGAGGAGATTAACTGAAGTTCATGGGGAGGAGCATGGCAGAAACCCCTCCTTCTTCTAATCTAACACCCTATAAATTCACATCCTCACTTTCCATTCCCGTGATGAAGTGTTCACAATTCCCACCACCATCCCCATCTCCTTCCTGTTCCTCAGTCCTACATCAGTCCTGCTACAGCTATGAGGGGGTCTGGTCTTCTAGCTACAGGCAGAAGCTGCCCAGAACTCTCAGTTCTCAGAGTTCTCCCTCTCCCTCAATCAATCTTCCCTTACACTACCACTACATGTTGAAGGCATGGTCTGAACTCACAAATTACAGATGAAGAAATTGTACTCCTTTTCCTCATCTGTCCTCTCCAGAGCGAACCACGTCTGTAACACAGGCCTAATGTTATTTACTCAGTTTCAGTACGCTGAAGGATTTCAGCTGCTCAGCAGTTCAGGGGATCATTTGTTGTATTTTTTTTATTTAATAATGCGCCAAATGTTTTCAGTGGTTGACAGGTCTAGACTGTTTAGCACTCGGACTCTTTTAATACAGATCAATGCTGCTGTAATTCATGCAGAATGTGGTTTGACATTGTCTTGCTGAAATAAGCAATGCCTTCCCTGAAAAAGACGTTGTCTGGATGGCAGCATATATTGCCATAACACGTATATTTCATTCAGCATTAATGGTGCCTTCACAGATGTGCAAGTCACCCATGCCATGTGCAATAATGCACCCCTATACCCGCATGAACACTGGCTTTTGAACTGTGCACTGATAACAGATCAGTGGACTCGGACCAGAGGACGCAGTGTCCATGATTTCCTAAAAGAATTTCAAATGTTAATTTGTCAGACCACAGGACACTTTTCTACTTCTCCTCTGTCCATTTTAAATTATGTCGGGCCCAGAGAAGGTGGCAGCATTTCTGGATCCTGTTTATATATGGTTTCTTCTTTGTGTTTTAGCGTGCTAATTTGCAGTTTTCATAAGTGTTTCTGAGCCCATGCAGTGATTTTCACTAGAGAATCATGTCTGTTTTTAAATCAGTGTTGCCCGAGGGCCTGAAGATCATACTGGTTTCTGGCCTTGTCTCTTGCATACAGAATTCTCCAGATTCTCTGAATCTTTTAATGATATTATGTACTATAGATGACGAAAAGCAAAAGTTCTTTGCTGTTTTATGTTGAGAAACGTTATTCTTGAACTGTTGCACTGTTTAGCCATGCAGTCTTTCAGAGAGTAGTGAACCCTTCCCGACCTTTACCTCTGAGAGACCCAGCCTGTCTGAGATGCTCTTTTTATACCCAATCATGTTACTGACCTGTTGCCAATCAACCACCAGTGTTTTTTTTAGCTCTAACTTTTTTGGAACATGTGGTTTGCATCAAATTCAAAATGAAAAGCAATTCGTCAGTGGACCATCCATTAAACTTCAGAGAGAAGGAAAGTTCTACTGAGCAGAGGTAAAGAGACAGTGTTAAGTCAGAAAGGTGTAGGGCTCTTGTTTCTACAGAGGGGTACTCTTACCCTCAGGGACACATCTGGTGAGATTTACACTTCACTTAATTTGTTTATTTTTATTTTTATTTATTTTATAGCATTACTGAGAATGAACAGAACCCCTGGCATTCCATATTCATGACATTGTGTGTTCTAGCACTTCCTACATTTCAGTCCTTCAAGATTATTCTGTAGTAGATTGTATTTTTCACTTGATGACTGTTTAAAAGAGAGGTTTAGTATCAGTTGAACGGTTCACGTTCTCATGATAGAGTTTAACTTCACTGTGCTCTAATGTATTTTGCTGCGCTTATATGGTGGCAAAATGGAAACGGATCAGCTACAAGCTTCTTTTAATTTATTATGACATCGAAGTGTTGTTTTGGAAGCGGATATTCCTAACTCTATACCAAAAAAAAATCAAACATGATGTTATCTAGCCAAGCTAGTCATATATGTCTGTAGGGGACTGTGGCAGATTACTACATTACTCCAAGGTGCCTGTAATTGGATGCAACATGAGACAAAAATGAGAACTGGAGAAAGTGAGAGCATAACGTTATTTCTGTGTGAGTGGTTAAAGGGATTATGTATGTGTGTATGTCTGTGTGTGTGTGTGTATATGTATATGTATATGAATATATATGTGATATATATGTGTATATATATATATATATGTGTGTGTATATGTATCTATCTATCTATCTATATATATACATATACATACACACACACACATATATATATATTTATATATACATACATGTGTATATATATATATATATATACACATGTATGTATATATATATATATATATATATATATATGATTTTATTTTAACCAATACTGTTCTTTTTTGCAATGTTTTTATATATTATATTTATATAATATATTTTATATTTGATTTGTTGTCTTTGTACTATTTTCAATGAAGTATAGGGCTTAAACGGTTTGCACATCTTTGCATTTTGGTTTTGTTTACATTTGCACAGCATCACAGCATTTTTGGCATAATTTAAAATAATCAGCTGCTCTTTCTATTATGTCAGAATTTCAATTTCAGAAGGAGCGAAAGGGGGTACGCAGCAGAAGGTTTAACTTCTGAGGGGTTACATAATGGAGAATTTTTATTAACGTTTACCTACTAAAGAGTCTAATTTTAATATTCCACACTCTGTTTTCTACGTGTATGACTGTAACATGATTTTCCCTTGATTGGTGTGTTTTAGAATGAGAAAGAGAAAGAGATCAGATTCACCTCCACCCACCTGTGTGTCCATGAAGAGCAACTGGTCAATGGACCATCCATTTAACTTCAGAGAGAAGGAAAGTTCTACTGAGCAGAGGTAAAGAGACAGTGTTAAGTCAGAATAGTGTAGGGCTCTTGTTTCTACAGAGGGGTACTCTTACCCTCAGGGGCACGTCCAGTGAGATTTACACTTCACTTAATTTCAGTTTATTTCATTAGCTGGCCACACAATTATACAGGAACTTCCTCAAACAGCCCTGCACTCTGATCACCAACTGCTGAGCAGGAGAGCCTCACTGCAGGTTCTCTGAGTGGGTCTTTCAAGACTTTAATAAAAATGCATTGCCAGATTTATGGGTAGTGATGTGTGCAGAGTATGAAGAGTGAGTTCTCATCACTCATTAGAGCGAACACTACATACAGGCACGGACAGTGAGTGGAAAACGATTACAGAGTAAAACTCTCTCCTATGGAACCCACCACTATGGACTAACAACTCCATTGTTTTATGTTACAATATTATGAGGGATTGATTTTACATTATATGCATTGTGGCAGAGGAGCTGAAACAATTTGGTTATATTATATGTGATTTTATTTTAATCAATACTGTTCTTTTTTGCAATGTTTTTATATATTATTTTTCTATAATATATTTTATATTTGATAAGTCATCTTTGAACTATTTTCAATGAAATATAGGGTTTAAATGATTTGCGCATAAATACATTTTGTTTTCATTTACGTTTTGCACAGTGTCCCAACTTTTTTGGAAATGGGGCTGTACATTCGTGTATGTGTAAGGAGTGAGGGGGGTTCACAGCAGAAGGTTTAATGTTTGAGGGGATACAGGACTGTTGAAGTTTTGGGATCCACTGTAGTAGACTAAACTTTATAAGTAAAAATAATTAAAGGAGGATTTTTATTACCGTATACATACTAAAGAATCTCTAGAGTGAACTGCGCATGTAATACAGGCCTAAAACTTCATTCAGTCTCAGTATATCACTGCTGTTGGGACAAAACCTCATTTCCCCATTTTTGTCTTGTTTGGTTGACATAATTTAAAATAATCAGCTGCTCTTTGTATTATGTCAGAATTTCAATTTCAGAAGGAGCGAAAGGGGGTACGCAGCAGGAGGTTTAACTTCTGAGGGGTTACATAATGGAGAATTTTTATTAACGTTTACCTACTAAAGAGTCTAATTTTAATATTCCACGCTCTGTTTTCTACGTGTATGATTGTAACATGATTTTCCCTTGATTGGTGTGTTTTAGAATGAGAAAGAGAAAGAGATCAGATTCACCTCCACCCACCTGTGTGTCCATGAAGAGCAACTGGTCAATGGACCATCCATTTAACTTCAGAGAGAAGGAAAGTTCTACAGAGCAGAGGTAAAGAGACAGTGTTAAGTCAGAAAGGTGTAGGGCTCTTGTTTCTACAGAGGGGTACTCTTACCCTCAGGGGCACATCCGGTGAGATTTACACTTCACTTAATTTCAGTTTATTTCATTAGCTGGCCACACAATTATACAGGAACTTCCTCAAACAGCCCTTGGGTCATTAGCAGCAATGTAGCTTTTCTTTTTTACTGCTTTAATCTCTTTCTCCAGCCTGTATTTGGCATCTTTATAAAGAATTCTGTCCCCACTCCTGAATGCTGCCTCTTTTTCTCTCCGAAGCTGTCTGAGTTCAGCTGAAAACCATGCTTTATAATTGCTGTATTTCACCCATGCTGTAATTGAAAAGCAGCTGTCCTTGTAGAAACTGAAACTGAGACCATTTCAGAGAAGCTCCTCATTCACTTCTATTAATTTCTGTGACTATGGTGAACATATGTTAACCAATAATTCATCACAATGTTAATCAATTTTTTTTTTATTTGTTTATTGCAACAAAAACAGTTCACCAGTAGAGACAGGAAATCACAGTACATAATTTCAAGTGATGAAAGACATTTATAAACTTTGTATTTACATACTTTTATATATTTTTAATTTTTATAAATTGAATTATTCATTAATGCATGACCTTAAGTAGATTTATGCTTTGTTTTGATTGTATTGTTAAAAATAAATACTACTATTACTACTACTACTATTAATAATAATAATAATAATTAAGACTATCACTTTCAATGTGCTCACAAACATTTTGCTAAGAAGCTTCTATAAACAGGTCAGTTATTTTCATAGCATGCTGAGACCTATGTCAATACGATGTCTACGTCTCATTAGCTAACTTAATGTCAGCTCAGCTAGCAGGCTAGAGACCCAAACAGTGCCACATGCCACAGTACAGATTCTGACTAACTGCTGCTCTGCTCACAATGTGTGTTAGTGAACCTTTAACCACTAATAACCAATTATATAATATTTAAAACCAAGTTCAACCTCATTGTTACATACATCATATTATTACATTGTTGCCCGAATATTTATAATTGTTAGTTTTGGAGAAATCAAAAGCACAACACATAATGTTAAGTTGTCTTGGATATCTGAGGTATCTATTGTAACTCAATAGCTCAAATCTAATGAAATATATGGTTAGAAGTTTATTATGGGTATTTGTATTAATGATGTTTGTGTTACTGTGTTTTGCCCCGATTAGGCAGCACACCACACCGACAGCACTGAAGATTAACATTTTGACAGATATTTACCAACCGGTGGATAGTGTCTTTCACAGAGTCTTAGAAAGACACAAAACCAACATGAAGAACAAGTATGAGAGCTTATTTGAGGGAATCAAAACAGAGGAGAATGAAACCCTCCTGAACAGGATTTACACAGAGCTCTACATCATAGAGGGAGAGAGTGAAGGAGTGAATGAAGAACATGAGGTTTTACAGATAGAGAAAACATCCAGGAGACACTTACAAGACTCTCCAATTAACTGCTTAGATATATTTAAACCTCTACAAGGTCCTGAAGGAGAAACACAAGAAGAGAACTTTAGAGATGTGATGGCTAACAGTCTCAGACTCAAAGAAAGAAAAGAAGATAACAGACCAGAAGAGCCAGAGCTCAGAGCTGTTCTGACTAAAGGCATTGCTGGAATTGGAAAAACTGTCTCTGTGCAGAAGTTCATCCTGGACTGGGCTGAAGGAAAAGCCAATCAGGATGTAGAGTTAATGTTTTTGCTTCCATTACGGGAGCTGAACTTAATTAAAGATGATCAGTACAGTCTTCATGGACTTCTGTGTGACTTTCATCCTGAGCTAAATGATCTGGACCCAAACATTTATGGTCAGCTAAGAACTGTGTTTATATTTGATGGTCTGGATGAAAGCAGAATTCCACTGAACTTTGAGCAGTGTGAGAAAATATCTGACATCACCATGACATCATCAGTGGGTGTGTTGATGACAAACCTCATCAAAGGAGAGCTGCTTCCCTCTGCTCTGATCTGGATAACCTCCCGACCAGCAGCAGCCAATCAGATCCCTCCTAAATACATCAACCGTGTCACAGAAATTCAGGGATTCAGTGACCCACAGAAGGAAGAGTACTTCAGGAAGAGGATCAGTGATGAAGACCAAGCCAAGAGAATCATCTCACACATTAAGACAGTGAGGAGCCTCCACATCATGTGCCACATTCCAGTTTTCTGCTGGATCTCAGCCACTGTTCTTCAGCAAATAATGAAACAGCATAATACAGAAATCCCTACAACTCTGACTGGAATGTACTCACACTTCCTGATCACTCAGACCAACATGAAGAACGAGAAGTATGAGGAGAAAGATGAGGGAGACCCAAAGAACCTGCTGGAATCCAGCAGAACCATTCTTCTGAAATTGGCTGAACTGGCTTTCAAACAGCTGATGAAGGGCAATATGATGTTCTATGAAGAGGACCTGAGAGAGAGCAGCATTGATGTCACTGAGGCCTCAGTGTTTTCTGGGATTTTCACTGAGATCTTTAGGGAGGAATTTGTGCTTTACCAGAGAAAGGTCTACTGCTTTGTTCATCTGAGCTTTCAGGAGTTCCTGGCTGCTGTTTTTGTGTTTCACTGCTATGAGAGCAGAAACATGGAGGAACTGCAGATATTTAAACCACTAAACAGCGAGTGGTGTGAGGATGTTCCTCTAGATGAGGTGCTGAATGGAGCAGTAAATACAGCTGTTAAAAGTCAGAATGGACACCTGGATCTTTTCCTCCGTTTCCTGCTGGGCATCTCAGTGAAGTCCAATCAGACACTACAGGGTCTACTGACGCACACACAGTGCAGCTCAGAGAAAACTAGAGAGCACATCAAGAGTTTAATCAAAGATGATGAATATAAACAATATCACATCTCCACTGAGAGATCCATCAATCTGTTCCTCTGTCTGTCTGAAATGAATGACCAGTCTCTCTACAGAGAGATTCAGAAGTATCTAAAATCAAAGAAACACTCAGAGGTGAGACTCTCTCCTGGACAGTGTTCAGCACTAACATATATGATTCTGAACTCAGAGGAGGTTCTGGATGAGCTGGACCTGAAAAAATACAACACATCAAAGAAGGGTTATAAGAGACTGATCTCAGCTCTGACTGTCTGCAGAATAGCTCGGTGAGTGTAATAACATTAATACAACAGATTAATATTTGATTACTGATGATTAGGGCAGACCGCATCAGGTCTTCGGTTAGAGAATTAAAAATAAGTTTTCTTTATTATAATTTTTGTTATTTTGAAGTGCTGCAGGTACAATGTTTGGCCATTTTATTAGAAACTCCTAATTTGGGAGTTAGGACTGAACAATACACAGGGATGGGGGAGTAGCTAAGTAGTGCAATACTTTTTGTAGCTAACTACATTTTTGTGTAGCTATAGCAATAATTTTCGCTACAATTTCACTACAGGCTTCAGGCAACCTGTGCAAAATGTGAGCCACAGAAAGCGTCATTAACTGGGCTGGTGGCAATTGTGCAATCCTGACTGAGCCGCGGACAGTTCGAGCAAACGGTCACGTGCTGATCACCCCTTACTAGTAGGCTTAGCTCAGAGGTCGCCAACCGAAATGTTAGGAAGAGCCATTTTGTCCTTTCAACAAAAACGAAACCACCTTGGGAGTAACTACCATGTTATATCCGTTTTACCATCTTAGCTGTAAATATGTCTCCGTGCTGATGTACTAGTGTAGGCTAAAAATATAATGTAAACAAAAACGCAGACTTACTTTGCTCTGCTTTTACCTTTAGGTCAGTTATAGCCACTTTTCTCACCCCTCAGTCAGGAGTTTTTACGAGGCTGAAGTCGCTTCTCATTCGCCAGCTTCTCATTTGAATCTTCCCGTTCCACCTTAAATGGTGCCTGAGATGCCAGAATATACTGCTGTGCCATTTAAGGTGGAACAGGAAAATTCGAAAGAGAGGCTGGCAAAAGAGAAACTGACAGCTTTTTGACTTTTTAGTGTTTGACAGTTTCTCATTGCAGATTAAATGAATCAAAAAACCAGCTGAATTCTTATAAATGCAAATAAGTTTGTTTGTGTCCAAATTATTGATGTTTACCTTAAATGTTTCTCTTTGCCGTTTCTTTAGCTATACTCGCTAGGCGAGACTGTTATTATCTGCATTGCCATTTGACCAGCAGTCTGCACGTCAATCTTCAGGGTTAAAGGGTGAATTAGCAGTTATACATTAACTCCAGCATTTAAGACCATTTATTGTGAAAACCGTGTTAGAGCTGTATGTTAGAACGATCAGTAGAGTTTTATTTTACATAAAAATCTAACTTAGTTCTGCTGTTGAGCCAGGTGTTGCCGACCCCTGGCTTAGCTAAAGCGGAAAAAAACATAATAGACTAATAATAATAAACTATATTACTAACAGTACTGCGCAGAGCCAGGGTCACTGATGAGAATTTTGAGGCTAAAGTGTTGCTGAAGTTTAAAGGACTCTGAATGTCTGTATATCTTGCTGAAATGTTTAAATTGAAGCAGTTTTATTTCAACAGTTAACAATGCCTTGCACAAAATTGTTTGGTTTGTATTCGGTTATTTTTGTTGATTTTTGTTAGGAAAAACCTGGAATGATTGACTTTACCTTTACTTAGTCTCATTTTTTGTTGGATTTCACGCCTTTGGTTGTCGGTTACATTTAAACTTACATTTCAGTGATCTTTTTGTATATTTGCAGCATTTCAATTGTATGTTTCTTTCTGGCGATGATTAAATGCAGTGTCTTGTTCACACTATCAGTTGGGTTTGTTTGGTGTGTCAGGTGGAGATTCCCAAACATTCTGACAATTGCGCTTTGAAAGTAGTTAAAAAGTAGTGCACTACTTTTCAAAAGTAGCCACTACTTTTTTTCTGGAAAAGTAGCGAAATTGTAGCTAGCTACGCATTTTGGGAAAGTAGCTACAAAGTAGCTAACTAATAATTTTTCAGTAGCTACCTCAACCCTGACAATACACTGTCTGTACTTGCACAGTGTTTCCTCCAGAATTTTTTTCAGCATGGGTGGCAGGCCAGACCCCCCTCCAGCCCTATTTGTATAGGAAGCTGACTTCAGATTCATGTTTGCCAGCATATAACTGCTGCAAAATTTAAGGTGGAATGAGAAATTTCGAATAGGAAGTTGAGGTCACCTATAGGTTATTTCACATAAACATTAGTATTCTTAAATGGAAACTAACAATCTCAATTATACACAGGCCCAAACCACTCACGGCGGACTTACAAGCCATTACAGTAAATGAACTATAATAATGCAAACATCTTTTAACAGTGCTTATTTTGGATATAAGTTGTTTGGCTAACTGAGAAATTCCGCTTTATGAAATACTGCCTCATCAGATGTTTGACATTGAGCAGAAACAGAAGCAACAAGTAGAATCAGTTGTGGAGTAGGTGTTTCTAACAAAGTGGACAGTGCGCATCAGTAACTCCCCCTTCTGAAATAAAACTGGGGGAGCAGGTGCTCCAGTTGATCCATTGCTCAGGTGCATATGTGTAACCCAGACTCCCTCACAGTTCCACTCTGCTCTGTGTTGAATAAGACAGAACTACAAACATAATCTGCAGTGGTTTATTCTGTACAACAGTTTCCACAGAGAAATGGACAGATAGCACTAGACCATCATGCATCAGTGTGAAAAAAAAAGGATTGACTGATGCTGCATTGCTATTTTAGCCTCCATATGCCCAGTGTACACAACTACTCCTTTAGATCTTATGTTCCTTGTAGCTCATTGATAAAGTGGTACAGTAAGTACAGCAAAGACTACATATTTATAAACATGTATTATGTGGTATTAATTTATATGCATATTAGTAAAAATCTAAAAACATTCAAGTCCGTGTTACTCCTGCTACCTATGATCCTGTTGGGCAAACTACTATTTCTGATGCTCATTAGTGTCCACTCTTATCCATTGAGGGACTGTGTGGCTGCAGGTTTTCATTTCCACCAAGCAGGTGCACAACTGATTTTACTTCTTGCTTCTGCTTTGTTCTATGTGTTTTAGTCTTCAAAAATCTGATCAAGTGGTGTTTCACAAAGCAGTATTTTTCAGCTAGCCAACTTAAATTCAGAGTAACCACTGTCCAATCAAAGGAGAGATAAGGGACGTTCCTATTGGACAGTTCTGACATTGGGCTTGAGTTAAAGAGTGCTGCTGCTTACTTGGGTTGAAAACCTACAGCTACACTGGCCCTTTGTAGATAAGACTTCACAACCTTACTGTAAGTCTAAGCTAACCTGAACTTTAAACCGGTCACTTAAAGCCTTGAAGTCTATGGGCAAGCTTAGACTTACAGTAAGGTTGTGAAGTCTTATCTACAACCTTACTGTAAGTCTAAGCTAACCTGAACTTTAAACCGGTCCCTTAAAGCCTTGAAGTCTATGGGCAAGCTTAGACTTACAGTAAGGTTGTGAAGTCTTATCCACAACCTTACTGTAAGTCTAAGCTAACCTGAACTTTAAACCGGTCACTTAAAGCCTTGAAGTCTATGTGCAAGCTTTTATTAGCTATCATTCAAAATATATAAATTTGTGTGAACAGTCTTTGGGTCTCACTCACCAATAGCTTCCCAAGTTTTTTCTTAAATTTGTCCCTGAGAAAGGTCTTAGGAAAAAGCACAACCCCTCTACAGGTGCTTGTATGAGGGCCCTATCATATCACAAAGACACTGCTACCACTTAACACTGAACTGTACTTTTTGCTATTTTTGTTTTTTCTTTTGTTTATGGACATTCAATTTGTTTTTGGCTAGTACACCATTTCTGCTGTAAGCTCTCTTTCAGATTTCCAACCCCTTTTTGGCTGTAAATATATTGGTTGAGTTACTCTTTCATCAGGTTTCTGGCTGCCATTTGTTGGTTGGTATGACTGGTCTCCTATCTTGCATTGCTTCCCTACTGCTCTGCTCACTCTGTTGGTGTCTAGTTAAGCAGGTTGGCAAATGTAGGATGGTGTTTGGCACTTCCCTTTGTGGCACTATTGGTTCTTTTGATGCTTTTGCTTACACTTTACCTCTGTTACTAGATCTGCAGTTGAAGTCTCTGATCAGTCCTATGCCTTGCTCAAAGTCTTCTATTTCATTTTGCAACAACATTTTGTTCTTAAAAAAAACCTGGTCTTGAATCAACTGTTTTAGACCACTACTGACCTATCCCATTTGTAACTAAAATATTGGAAAAAGTGGAAGCCTCTCACCTCACAGCTGCAACTGTATCGTTCCTATAACCTTTTTGAAATTTTCCAATGTGAGATATTTCAAACTGTTACATGTCTTCAATTATCTTACAGCTATACTCTATACTCCTGCTCATACTCTGAGGTCCTCTGATGGAGGCCTCTAGGTGGTTCCTGACTTTAAATGTTCCACTTTTAAGGGCTGATCTTTTAGTTTATGGCCCCTGAACTGTGGAACTCTGTGGAGCTATATCTCTTCAACTGCTCCACACTGTCCTCCTTCAAAGTCTGCCTCAAAACTTTCCTGTTTTCTCAATATTTTCATTCTTCTTTTTTGCCTACTGTGATTATGTGAAGTTCCTATTGTAAAGTAGCCTTGGGTATGAGACAGACCCTATAGAAATTATTATTATTATTATTATTATTATTATTATTATTATTATTATTAATTCTGTAACTTTAAATTACAGTGGATCTGAAGCTAAAGATAACTGATGCTTACAAAGCAAGAGAAGCCCAAAAAGATATGTAAATCATGTTTGTAATTTTCACTGCAATACAACCATTACATAAACAGAAGCATTTTGGAATCAAGTACTGTGGTCTGATGAGATAAAAACTGAACTCACTACAATCACTAAAAGTATGTTTTTAGTAGTAAAGAAGTAAAATTTCAATAAAAAAAAAACTTTTTAGCATGGGGTGGATCTTTCTATGCTTTGGGGTGGTATGGCAGCCAGTGACAGGGCTGCAGACCTGAACTAGTATGTTCTGATTCATGATCAATCTCTTTCTGCTGCTGGGCTGTTTATCATTTTTTGCAGACTAAATGGCTGCTATATCACCAAGGACTGCTGTGACACTCTCTGTGCAACTCTACAATCTGTGAACTCCCCTATAAAAGAGCTGGACCTCAGTAACAATGATTTGCAAGATTCAGGAGTCGAGCTGCTCTCTGCTGGACTGAAGAGTTTACATTGTAAACTGGAGATACTCAGGTGAACTTGCAACGTATAATGTGCTGTCAAAACAAGAGGATATTGTTTTTCTCTTAGTTTATACAGAAATGCTTCTTTTGGTAAATGTGTGTGGTCAGTTCTAATAAATATGCTATGCTACTAAACAGGAAGCTTCTACTTAGAGAGAAAAGACAATGGTCTGCTGTTTTAAACAGAATCACATGGATGAATTATGAGGCTATGAACATCTAGTGTACTTGTTTCTGCATGTAAAGACAAAGGAGAACATGGAGAGAAAATTAATTTTATTGCAGTTCCCCTGATTACACCATGTATGTCATTTACTCTGACTTTTACAGACTAACCAGCTGTAGTCTCAACAAAAACTCCTGTGAAAATCTGTCATCAATTCTACAATCAGAAAACTCTTCTCTGAAAGAGCTAGACCTTGGTAACAATGACCTGCAGGATTCAGGAGTGGAGCTGCTCTCTGCTGGACTGAAGAACTCACACTGTAAACTGAAGGCACTCAGGTGAATTTCCTAAGAATTAATTCCGGAATTGAAATAAATTAAGATTATAAGGCAAAATAAACTGTGAGCATAAATTTAAAGAATTATTAGAGTTTCCTATGATTTTATTTGTTTTATTTATTTTATTTATTTATTTATTTATTTTATTTAGGATTTCCTGTGATTTCAGAATTATATTGTTTTACGCACTCTAACCATACCAGTAACATAAACAAATTAGTAGTGTGTAATCTAAATAAGATACTAAACTAACATGCTAAACTTTTCTGTTAGTCTATTCACAAATTCTTCTTTAAGTACATTGTGATGCCTGTCTGCAGACTATACATCTGTGGTCTTGGTGAAAAAGCTTGTGAGAATCTGGGATCAGTTATACAGTCAGCAAACTCCTCCCTGAAAGAGCTGGACCTCAGCAACAATGAACTCCAGGATTTAGGAGTGGAGCTGCTCTCTGCTGGACTGAAGAATTCATACTGTAAACTGGAGACACTCAGGTGATCTTTCTGTGAATTCATTCCTGAATTGAAAATGTTAAAGAAAGAATAAATAAAGTGTCAAATCAATAAATGAACATCATTTTTGTTACTGCTATCTTTAAATCCTCTGCAAGAAACTAGACTAAAAACCAGTAAAAATGAACACTGATGTGTTGAGTTTTTGTCAGTTTTCCTGCTTACACTTCTAAGCTCATTGAAACCACATACAAAAACATTATTGTAATGGCTAGTATTCAGTATATGCTAACTAAGTGATGACCGCAGACCATATGAAACAAATATTCATTTAGTGAAATGTTTTGATAATACTATGGATTGATAATAATAAACATGAGTCCTGCAGAACAACTTGCTGTTAAAACAATCAAAGAAGTAGCTTTTCCAAGGAAGTGACTCACACACAATTTAAACCCATGCTGTAATTCATTTTATTTTTTTCATTTATTTTTTACAAAGTAAACATTTTCTTGAAAAGGAGGTCATAATATTTTATTGTTGTTATTTTTGCCATTTGTCATGTTTATAGCCAAAATACATGATGAACTTGATGAGATGATTCAATATGAAGATTCAATATTAGATCACACAATAAATCAAAAAATATCTTAATAGCATGGTCAGTGTGCTGCTACTGCAGTGTTGTGGTGAGCCTAGCAGCCCTAGCGCATAGTGTTAAAAATTTGGCAGGAAGAGTCCGGACACTTCATCTTCACATTTTGCGTTTTATGCTATTATATCTTCTGGAGCTCTGAACCAGAATAAAATCTTTATCATGTTATAATTTGTAGTGTGAAGATGTTGAGTCTGTTTATTGTGTTTGTTGTGTCTTGCTTGATATCATGGTGTTAAGTATGTATTTCACAGAATTAGGTGCTTGCTGTGTTTGTTCTATTCTGCATCTGGTTTTTGTTTTGTGTAAATGTCATCTGTCTCTCTTTTTCCTTCCTTTCTGCAGATTGTCTGGGTGTATGGTTTCAAATGAAGGATGTTCATCTCTGGCTTCAGCTCTGAAATCAAATCCCTCCCACCTGAGAGAACTGGATCTGACCTATAATCACCCAGGAGAGTCTGGAGTGAAGCTGCTGGCTGATCTATTGGAGGATCCACTCTGCGCACTGGAGAAACTACAGTGAGTTACTGTCTTACTGTCTCTATACACAGACTGCCTGTAATTATACATATTATACACATTACTGACTGTAATGCTTTACTATAGATGTGTTTGTCTTCGAATTGCTGTTCTTCTGAACATGACACTGAGGTCCAGAGCTTGGTAGTTTTCAAAGGGTTTTATGAGATTCAGTGTAAGAACAGTGATGAGACTACCCAGTCTGCAGTGACTTGTTCTCAGCTGGCCACACATACTTACAGGAATAGTTTGGCCTAAAATGTAATTAACATAATTGCTCCACCCCTTTTTTGACCAAGATGGCGGCACGTGTACATCGCAAGGCTCAGCGTCTCACCAGTTTTAGTGATATGTTTGTTCATAGTTTTATTTAACAATCTCCTGCGATTTCTCTCATCTCACTCATGCAAACTTTACATACGACAGAGATACACTGCTTGATATTAATCATCGCTGCACAAACATCATTTTGGACCTTCCATTCAACTTCAAACAGCTTCCCATGGAGCTGACCAGGGCACCAAGACCAAACAAGCCATTAATACTGACCAGAAGAACCTGGTGCCAGCGTGGAGACTGTAAACAAAGCTGGGGTAACTGCAGAGGTCTGCGTGCTAAGCTAAGGTTAATCCCACACCGGCCAGCGCTACCTAGCATCTTCCTTGCCAACGTGCCGTCTCTGGTGAACAAGCTTGAATTAAAGATCTGGACCCTTACACAGGAAAGATTTATGGACTACAGTTTCAGGTTTTTTTCGGAAACGAGGCTAAGCAGCAATATTTTTAACAGCGTGGTGGAACTTGAGGGGTGGCACTATTCATATTTGCACCGACAATTACTGTTCAGGTTTTTCTCTGTATACTTATCTTTACATATGCTGCTCTCACAGTACATGCTACCTACATTTGTACACTCCCCACTCATTCTGTATATATGTGTATATATTTATATTTGCATATCTATAATTTTTTATAACTCTACTGCCCTTCCGCACTTTATAAGTAAATAATACTGTATTTTGCACTTCTGGTTAAATGCTAACTGCATTAATTGGCTCTGTGCCTGTACTCTGCACAATGACAATAAAGTTGAATCTAATCTAATCTTACGCAAGATACCGTTGATCATCCAAGACATGTTTTTTATCAATTTTTTTTTGTTTACAATGGGAGTTAAGCTAATATTGCTAATAGACAATAGACTGGCTGTCAGCAAACTCATCATCATAAATACACGCCCAAAAACGTATGTCTCAAAGGACATCCAGATCGCATTTGTTTTGCACATTATGACTTACTGTAGTTTATAAAAATAATAAACTTTTCTGTAAAAATGATTGGTGGGCAGGCCCTGTGGGTAACTTTAAACAGTTTTAAATCAGCACAATATGAGTTATCATTCCAAGCAAGATGACCAAAGGCGAGGCTAGGTAAATTTTGATGACCACATTTTCAGCTGTGTGTGTTTGAACCTAAGTTCATGAAGAAATGCGTCAACTGGATGCTGGACTACCAGTGACTTGCCAAAGGTACCTCCACGTACAACAGAAAATGGATTTACTTGTCTCAAGTGCTAGGTGACACCAACCAAGGTGGAGTGTCTCTGCCGTGGGGAGAGGGGGTTGGTGATGTCAGCGCTTCAACAAATCAGCATTGAAGACGGTAGCTGTATATGGCATGACAGTACTTTAGCAAACAGAAAATGGACAGCAAAGACAGAGAAAAAAATAAACAAATTTCACCTCAAATTAATTTCTCATGTGTAGAAATTTACTTGGAAAAGCTGTGGATTTTAAAGTATCCTATTTGACATTCTTTGTAATTGTCAGGTGGAAAATGATCACTGCACACATGAAGATTTTGCACAGTGCTTTTACTAAAAAGCACTCTTGCTAGTTTGTGGTTCATTGACAAAAAGCCACAGTTAGCATTTCACTGCATCATTAGGGAACTGGTGATAATATATATACTGGACTATGCCTACATTTCTATGTTCTGTTTACTGTTTACACGAACTTAAACATAACCCTTCATTTTCATAGTTTTATTTTGTTTATTTTGTTGTTTTCCCAGATGCAACTTCCACCTAACTCTCTTACAGTTATGAAGCCTTAACTATGCTAACAAATACACAAATTTAAAGTGGAAGAATACTACAAAGTGGGATGTTATGCAGATAATGTATTTCCAGTTTTAGCTTAAATATTTAAATAAAATCTATCAATGCTGTTTTATTTCTTTACTGCTAGCCTAGAATGGCTAAAGCTAACATGGCTAAAGAACCACACATCAAATATCAAATATGTTTTGGCCTACTCACTGCATCTGGTGTAAGTGACACATAATTTTAATTAGATTTTTCACCAATTTATTACTTTCACTGCCTGCTATGTTTGACTCTGTACAAGATGCTAATGATACCCAGAGTGAGAATGCCGCACACATACTTTAGGCTAACATACAACATCACTATGATAAAAATATGAGCTTATGAGGATAATTAACAGATTATTCTTGTAAAGTTCACACCTCATCACTTATTTTTTTATTTGGATCACTTGTAACATTGTTAGCTAAATCAGAGTGCTTTGGCCTAGCAGCAGTAGCTAGCTATATTAGTTATATTAGCTATCATATTAATATTAACGTAACACTACAAAAAGCACGAGAAAGTTTACTGTTAATTGGCATATTGCTGGCAAAATATCTCATCAATTACAATGTAGAAATCAGCAGGTATATTAAACTGTATTATGTTTGATTAACTTTATGAGCAGCTGGTTTTCCCGTTAACTGGGGTTGGAGTAAAGACAGACTTTTATAATGTATTTTAAATGTATGCTTTTCAGTAATCGGGGAGGATGGAGGAGCAAGAGAAACAATGGAACAAGCAGAGAGAGATAGAAAGAAAGAGAGAGAGAGGGAGAGAATGTATGTAGGATTCAACATGTTTTTCAGATGAAAAAAAAGGGGTAACATTTTATAAAATGTTTTTCTTTAATAAATCATTAACTGACTATTAATATGAATAAATCACTGAAAATGGACAAATATATATGAACGACAGTTCATGTAGTTGTTGATGTGTGTATTCATATTTATATATGATGTACTTTAATAATAAACATTTTCACTTATAAATAATGATATGTATACAAATCATCATAGTAAATTACTGAGATGTGTAACTAAGTTAAAAAAAAAATTAGATGACTGTGAACCGGTAATTACTGAAATTACTGAAATATCTGTTGGTAGGTCACTGCATTATCATGAAGACAGCGATTTGGAACATTCTGTAAACTGGTAATGGAATGAAAGTGCTTAAATATCTAATGTTAGTTCTCTTTATTAATGTGAAGACAGTGATTTAGAGCAGCAGCATTCTGTAAACTGGTAATGGGTCTAGAATCTTCAATAATAATAATAATATTGACTACAACATTTAGTACAGACACTCCACATTACCAGTTCTCCAATTATAATGATATTAATAATAATAACAACACAATACAACAATGAGTACAGTCTGCATTGCAAGTGCTATAATAATAATCATCATCATCATCATCATCATAGGTCTAATGATAAACAGTGATTTTAGTTTTAACCGGACTGTAAGTCCTGAAGGGTGTTTTATACCATAATGATCTGTTTTATTCTTTATTTTAGTTTAGTTTTATCTGGACCGTAAGGTCTGAAGGTTGCTTTGTACCATAATCATCTGTTTTATTCTTTATTTTAGTTTAATCTGGACCGTAAGGTCTGAAGGGTGTTTTATATTGTAATTATGTATTTTATTCTTTATTTTATTTAGTTTTATCTTGACTGTAAGGTCTGAAGGGTGTTTTATATTGTAATTATGTATTTTATTCTTTATTTTATTTAGTTTTATTTTGACTGTAAGATCTAAAGAGTGTTTTATATCACAATGATCTGTTTTATTCTTTATTTTATTTAGTTTTATCTGGACCGTAAGGTCTGAACGGTGTTTTATACCGTAATGATGTTTTATTCTTTATTTAAGTTTAGTTTTATATAGACCATCAGAAGGGTGTTTTATAACATAATGATTTGTTTAATTCTTTATTTTATTTTAGTTTTATCTGGAATGTAAGTTCTGAAGGGTGTTTTACATGGTAATTATATATAACCCCATTTCCAAAAATTTGAGACACTGTGCAAAATGTAAATAACAACAAAATACAATGATGTGCAAATCATTTAAACCGTATATTTAATTGGAAATAGTACAAAGATAACATATCAAATGTTGAAACTGAGAAATTTTATTTTTTATTGAAAAATATTCGCCCATTTTAAATTTGATGCCAACAACTGTGCGGGCAAGTAGTGCAACAGTTCAAGAATGTTACTTCACATAAAACAGCAAAGAACATTTGCTTTTCATCATCTATGGTACATAATATCATTAAAAGATTCAGAGAATCTGGAGAAATCTCTGTATGCAAGGGACAAGGCCAAAAACCAATATCAGCTGTCCATGATCTTTGGGCCCTCAGGCAGCACTGCATTAAAAACAGACATGATTCTGCAGTGGAAATCACTGCATGGGCTCAGGAACATTCCTGAAAACCACTGTCTGTGAAAACAGTTTGTTGCTGCATCAACAAATGCAAGTTAGAACTCTAAAATGCAAAGAAAAAAATCATATATAAAGAGGGGAAGTGGAAAAGTGTTCTGTGGTCCGATTAATCAACATTTTAAACTGTAGTCTAACTTCTTCAAAAAGAATTAAAGGAATAAAAGAATATCAACAAAAAGTAGAAAAGGATAAAAAGGAACAAAAAGGAATGAAAAAGACTTCAGCCACTGAGTTCTTGTGGAAGGAAGGAAAAGGCCTTCTCTTTATTGAGCTTTAAGTGGCAAGACTGTTCCCAGACAACCACAATGCAAACATCATCTCAAGGCATCCCTTTTCATTGCCCATTGGGGTGATGAAGTAATCACCCCACCCCTTACCCCTTTACCTCAGCTATAGTTTATACTGTCATCCAACAATTCCGCTCCTTTTAACCATAACTTGTAGATACAGTTTGTCCAGTTCCTTTTTTTGTCAGTTCAAGAGTTCATTGAGTTCTTCCCTTTTGGAGGTGATATCCCAAATGCATGCAGTCTATAGCCTGCTTCCAAATGTTGCCTTTTGTATGAGATCTCCAAATACTCAAGTTAGCTAATATTTTAGTTTATTGATTATTAATCAGCAATGTATCATTAAATTTCTCTGTCAATACGCTGTCATCCAGATGACGTCTTTTTCAGGGAAGGCCTAGATTATTTCAGCAAAACAATGTCATACCACATTCTGCATGTATTACAACAGCATTGCTCCATATTAAAAGAATCTGGGCGCTAAACCGGCCTGTCTGCGGTCCAGAACAGTCACCCACTGAAAATATTTGGCATATTATGAACTGAAAAATACGACAAAGGAGACCCTGAACTGTTGAGCAGCTGAAATCCTATTTTAAGCATTAATGGGAAAACACATCACTTTCAAAACTACAGTAATTGGTCTCCTCAGTTCCCAAATGCTTACAGACTGTTGTTAAAAGAAACACAGTGGTAAACAGGCCCCCGTCCCAACTTTTTTGGAACATATTGTTGTCATCAAATTCAAAACGGGCATATATTTTTAAAGAAAGAATCAGATTTCTCAGTTTCAACATTTAATATGCTTCTTTATACTATTTTCATTTAAAAATATGGTTTACAAGATTTGCACATCATTCTGGTTTTATTTATATTCTGCACACCGTCCCAACTTTTTTTTGGAAATGGGGTTGTATTTTATCCTTTATTTTATTTAGTTTTGTCTGGATTGTAAGTAAGGTCTAAAGGGCGTTTTATGCCATAATGATCTTTATTTTATTTTAGTTTTGATTTGATATGTAGGTTAATGAATGTGTAAATGTGTGTGTTTGTTCTTCAGGGTGGATCATGGAGGGAAGATCAGGATTAAACCAGGACTGAAGAAATGTAATACACACATACACCCACCCACCCACCCACACACACACACACACACACACACACACACACTATACATCCAGATTAAAATTCTCTGTTTGTGTCTCCCCTAATCTCTATGTGTGTTTGTTTGTGTGTGTGTGTGTGTGTGTGTGTGTGTGTGTGTACAGATGCTGTTGATCTCACTCTGGATCCAAACACAATGAACAGATTTGTCTCACTGTCTGAGAGGAACAGAAAGGTGGATGGTATGAGAGAAGATCAGCATTATCCAGATCATCCAGACAGATTTGATATCTGGTCTCAGGTTCTGAGTGTGGAGACTCTGACTGGGCGCTGTTATTGGGAGGTTCAGTGGAGTGGGGTTGCAGCTGATATATCAGTATCATACAGAGGAATCAGAAGGAAAGGAGACAGTGATGACTGTGAGTTTGGAAATAATAGACTCTCCTGGAGTCTGGAGTGCTTTAGTAACAGTCACTCTGTCGGTCACAATAATCAGAAAACTGCTCTACCTGCGCCCCCCTCCCCCTCTAACAGAGTAGGGGTGTATCTGGACTGGGAGTCTGGCACAGTGTCCTTCTACACCATCTCACCTTACACACACACACTAACCCACCTACACACATTCACCACCACATTCACTGAACCGCTCTACGCTGGGATTAGAGTTTATTATAACTCCTCAGTGAGTCTGTGTGAAATAGAATAACCTTTACAGAGAGAGAGGGACAGAAACAAAGAGCATTTTAGTGTAAAATATGCTTGTTGTTTAGCATTTGATCTCAGACTGTGAATATGAGTCTGAGATCCGAATACAACTCAAATCAGTTGGTTCACAGGTGTGGTATTTTGAAAGGCAGTGCCTTGAAATGACAAAAAAGTGACATCATGTTAGATTTCTGTGTCTAAAAAAGAGAAGTGTGTTTAGTGTTTGTGTAGTGTTTAGCTACAAGCCTCAGAATGTGCTCATAATTGTGCAGATGGGGTTAAAGATTTGCTTCTGAGGTGTTATTTCTAAATTTAGCATGTAAGCAATCATAAAAACTGTAATAGATATAACTTTAGTAAAAAAAAAAAATTAAATGATAATTGATTTGCTCTTCCTTGTTTGTGAGTTAGTGCAGCAAATCTGTGCATCTTTTTTCTGCATGAGGCTTAATAAAATGTTCCAGAGATACATGTTTGAAAAAGTCTTGCAAGGGCGTCACATACCAAAATAAATTTCCATAACCACTGGACTACAGTAACAGTAATACTCACCTCCTCAGTCATCCCCAGTCCTCACCTCCTCCGTCATACAGTCATCCCCACCAGGCTGGTCACCAGGCTCAGTGATCTGGGAATCAGCACCCCACTGTGTAATTAGATCTTGGACTTCCTGACAAACAGACCCCAGTCTGTGAGATTGGGCAGCCACCCTCACCCTGAACACCGGTGTTCCACAAGGCTGTGTGCTGAGTCCTCTGCTCTTCTCTCTGTTTACCCATGACTGCGTTCCTCTGCACACATCAAACATTATTAAATTTGCAGATATTGCCACAGTGGTTGGCCACGTCAGCAACAATGATGAAACGGCCTACAGGGAGGAGATCCAGCACCTGGCTGCCTGATGTACCGCCAACAACCTCTCCCTCAACATGGACAAAACCAAGGAGCTCATTGTGGACTACCAGAAAAACAAAAGCTGCACACACTGTCCCCGAATCAACGGTTCTGAGGTAGAGCATGTCTCCAGCTTCAAGTTCCTGGAAGTACACAACTCCAACTGTGTGACAGTGTGGTACAGCAGCTCCACTGAGGTCTACATGAAGGCCCTCCAAAAAAGTTGTGAGGACCGCTGAGTGCATCACTGACACACGGCTCTCTGCCATCAGAGACATTCACCACCAGCACTGTGTATGCAGAGCGTGCAGCATCATTAAGGACTCCTCCCACCCCAGCCACACACTGTTTAACCTCCTCCCATCCAGGAGGAGATACAGAAGCATTCGGACCAGAACCAGTCATCTCAGGTCCAGCTTCTTTCCCTCCACCATCACCCTGCTGAACTCCACACCACTCCACTGATAATCATACTTGTATGTTGCACACAATATTTATTTATTATTTATTATCTCTTGCATGTGTAACGATGTACAATAGTTATATTACATATTACATATAACATATTACATATAACAATATTAATGTTGTTATGAAATTCCTGCTAAATGGGTTTGGCGTATTACAGCTCCTGTATATATTGGTGATTCAGTGCAGCCTTGGCAGTAGAGCATTTGCACGCTGCCGTGGTGAGTACAGCTCGTATGTTCAGCTCAGCAAAACTGCAGATAACTATGTAAAGTGTTGTAATATTTGACTTTTGTCCCTACTGTCTTGAAATACATGTAATAGAGACCAGTACACCCAGTTGGGCTTTTCCAAAATGCTTTATTTAAAGAGTTATAAATTCGAAGCTAAACCTGAACTGAACTGTGCTAACGTTAGCCTGTTTCTTTAGTTGTATGCTGGCCGAAGCACAAACAGAGACTTAAACTGTGGTTGCCATACTCATTACAGGTATGTTATATTCATGTTTTAAGGTGTTTTAGAACAGTATCAATGAGCACAGCAATGCTAGCTGTTTTAACTAGCTTATTCTTGCACCATGTGGTCTGGATGCCATATTTTGTGTTCGCCACCAGATGGCATTATTTCATATTTTACCTTTTTGTTGATGTTTCACTAATTAAGAAAAGGATGATGTAGCTATAAAATATAATTCATATTGACACTGATGGAAATGTAAAATGTAGATCGAATCTAAAAACTGAGCGTAATATGGAAACACAAGCACTTTTACCACTATACGATCATAGTAATTTGTAAAGGTAATTATATTATTTTCATGAATGTATATTTCTCGTCATTGGTTCATTTTGGAAATATATTTAGACCAATGTATTCTTTGAGCAGTAGAGTGTTTGCACGCTGCCGTGTTGTATGCTGGCCGAAGCACGAACAGAGACTTAAACTGTGGTTGCCATACTCATTACAGGCAAATAAAACTGCATCATTCGAACTCGGTGTCCATCATGGGACCAGGGTGGACGAACACCCGATAAGAAGGGTCACACATGTCCATACAACAGTGTGTTCACTGTATATAGAATACAACAAATAACTGCTTACTCTAACAGTATGTAACATACCGCATATATATTGTATTTATAGTACTATGCATATCCAACCCCAATTCCAAAAAAGTTGGGACGCTGTGTAAAATGTAAATAAATGTAAATAAAAACAGAATGTGATGATTTACAAATCTCATAGACCCATATTTGATTCACAATAGAACATAGAACACATATCAGATGTTGAAAGTGAGACATTTTACCATTTCAAGAAAAATATTAACTCATTTAGAACTTGGTAGCAACACATCTCAAAAAAGTTGGAACAGGGCCATGTCTACCATTGTGTAGCAACCCCTCTTCTTTTAACAACAGCCTGTAAACATCTGGGAAGTGAGGAGACCAATTGCTGGAGTTTTGGGAGAGGAATGTTGTCCCATTCTTGTCTGATGTAGGATTCTAGCTGCTCAACAGTCCTGGGTGCACTTTGCTGGATTTTTTGTTTCATGATGCGCCAAATGTTTCCTATTGGTGAAAGGTCAGGACACTTCACCTCAGTCCATCTAAAATGAGCTTGGGCCCAGAGAAGTTGGCAGCGTCTCTGAATACTGTTTATATATGATTTCTTCTTTGCATGATATAATTTTAACTTGCATTTGTGTATTGCATGGTGAACTGTGTTTATAGACAATGATTTCTGGAAGTGTTCCTGAGCCCAAGCAGTGATTTCCAATACAGAATCATGCCTGTTTGAATGCAGTGCCACCTGAGGGCATTGCATTCAAACACGCATCCAATATTGACCATCGGCCTTGTCCCTTGTGCACAGGGATTTCTCCAGATTCTCTGAATCTTTTGATGATATTATGTGGTATATCCAAAGTCTTTGCAATTTTACATTGAGGAACATTTTTTTAAAATTGTTTCATAACTTTTAGATGCAGCTTTTCACAGGTTGGTGAACCACTGCCCATCTTTGCTTCTGAGAGACTCTGCCTCTCTAAAATGCTCTTTTTATACTCAGTCATGTGAGTAAGTTGCAAATTACTCCTTCAGCTGTTATTTTATTTGTACCACTTACTTTTCCAGGCTTTTGTTGCCCCTGTCCAACTTTTTAGAGATGCGTTGTTGCCATCGAGTTCTAAATGAGTTAATATTTTTCATGAAATGGTAAAATGTCTCACTTTCAACATCTGATGTGTGTTTTATGTTCTACTTTGAATAAAATATGGGTCCATGAGATTTGCAAGTTATTGCATTGTTTTTATTTACATTTATTTACATTTTACACAGTGTCCCAACTTTTTTGGAATTGGGGTTGTATATACATACATACATACATATATATATATATATATATATATATAAACTATATCTATAATTGTGTATATATTGTTAATATAGTTATATATTTCACTGATATATTTATGCCTGTTATATCACATTTGCACTGTCCATTTTGCACTATTGCTACTATTTGCACTTCTGGTAGATGCTAACAGTATTTCGTTACTTCCTTGTACTTCTGTTGAGCAATGACAATGAAGTCTGTCTATTTATCTATCTATCTATTTATCTATCTATCTATCTATATTTCAGCCAAATTAGTGTTTGGGTTTTTCAGTGTACAGGCTTTTTCAGTTCCAATTCGACCTGTTTGGCTAACATAAGCTAGCAGCTAACTACGTCTAAAAATGACCCACTTGCCAAAAACATCCGTGATGACGGTGAAGAACTTCCAACCGAGGATCTGCTAGCTGTTTTTTGTCCATTTAGACATAGCTACACTTCAAAATGCTATAAATGAACACGCTCCAGGACTCCATCTCCCAGAATTTCTATCATCATGACATCACCCTTTCCGCCAATCACAGGCTTCTGCCCCATTCACAGTCACCCAATTACTAATACAACACACCTGTGTTAGTTTGCTTTAGACTTTAAAAGGATCCTGGCTTGTTCTCCTCATTGCGAGGTATTGCCACTCTACTGGTTTACTGAACGTTTCTCTTCTGATTTCATGACTAGTGTTCTGAACCCATAGCCTGTTTTTCAACTATCACTCTTTTGGATTTGCACATTTGCTCTGGCTGCTTGTGTTTTTGTATTTTCTGTTTTTTTTACTTTTTGCCTGTCTTTGGATTCTGTTTTTGGATTTGCCCTGACTCTGTTCTTTTCTCGCAAGTGTTCTCTCATTAAACCAACTTTTGTTTTTAAGATCCGCTAGTGTCTTTCCGTGCCTGTTCAACGTTACATGTCTTCTTCAGTGGCAACTTCCTGTAGTCTATAAATGTTAGAACCTTCTGGGTGCGACTTATCTTCTAATCTCTTGCTGTCAATCATGTATGCCTTCTTTAACCTCACATGTATAAAAAGGCTATTCTGACCCACATTAAACAAGGTGTGTCTCTGAACATTGGTGCCTGTGTGTCATTTGTTCTGATGTACTCCCCCGAAGCTTCAAGGGAGAAAAAACAGGTTCAGTGAGGTGAAGGTGTGATCAGAAAGGTACAAGAAGGAAAAACTCCTAACAATTTTGGTGTCAGGATTGGAGTTGAGTACTGATATTTTACTCCTCCTCGTTGATGATGATGCTGCAGTACTGCCAAACAACTGTATCATTCCTCTGCTTCATTTTGTCAGAAGAAGGAAGTCAGAAACTCTCACAAGACTGAATACAGATTGTCAAGCCTTTCAAACCCCTGTCCACAAAAAAAGGCATAATATCTTTTTGGAACCAGTGAATTACTGCTGTTCATGGATTGCTGACTGCTCCAATTATGACAAGATCCTGAGACAGTGTTGCAAGTCTGACCCGTCAGTGTTGAGTGGACCACCGAAATGGCAGATGCCTTCTCAGCACTAAAGTGGTCACTGTGTTCTGCTCCAGCCTTGGGCTTGCCAGACTACAGACAGTCTTTTCATCTGTACACACATGAACATTATGGGGTTGCCACAGGTGTCCTGGGGACAGGTCTCAGGTGGCCCCTGAGCTCAGCAGCACAGGGTCCACCTGAGACTTGTTACCTATTTGTCCAAAACATTAAATTAGTTGTAACTTAAAGGCTGCCTGGATGTCTATGTACAGTAGCAACTGCAGCCCTTTTGGTCTTGGATGCAGAAAAGAAAAACTTTGACACAACCAATGATATTGTACATCTCTCACCAAGCGCTCACTATTCTCAATACAATGTCTACTCAACACATGATGGCACAGAGGCTCAGCAGTTATAAGAACATTTTGACATGCACTAGTAATGTCTCCATTAAAACATCCTTGCCACAATCTCCAAACAGTCTGTTTGCATCAAATGTGTTCTCTCCCTGATTCTGACATCCTCACTGACATTCATGACTGTTGTGCTGATACTGTAGAGGAGTCTGCCTGTCGTGCTGATTTGTTACACACACATGCCAGCACAAGGACAATTGAAGTATTTGTTGGTCATAACTTGCCAATACCTTGCATTGAATGGAATTTTCATATTCCATACATTCTAGATCATCAGAATACACAAACAGAACTATTAAAGATAGGCTCACAAAACTGGGAATAGGAAATGGATTAAAGCTGTTCTTTGTGAAATGTGCATGACACTGAGTTCAACCACAAAACTGTCTCCTTTTGAAGTATTGATGGGATGACGATTCTCAACACCGTGGGCACAAGGTAAACCTGGTCCAGTGATCAGTGGTGACATGGACACTTGGCCACACTGATCTACAAGTTAACCAGTGTAATGTTGGTGATTCCAGAGTGCTTGCATTGACTCAATGGCTTCCCTTTCTGCCTGTGTCTTTTATTGTTCCTGTATACACACATACACAATCTGTTTTCAGATTGTTTTCTGCAATTGCACATAAGCTCTCCAACAAAGTACAAAGCGCAAACAAGTGCAAATTGGTACATTTGTTAATGATACACAATAAGTGACATTCCTCACAGTAAACATACATGATTTTTATATATTCTTTTATTTGTTTTTATACCAAGACTAAATGAAGTGAAGTAAAAACAATATACAGCTTAGCAAGCACATTCTGACACATTCTCTGAACAGCTACAACAACTTCTTGGCGCCCAAATGTCCTCTCAGCTTAACACCAGGGCCATGGCAGAACTTGCGATCAAGTATGGACAATATTGATGGATTTCCTTATTTTTGTGTGACAGTATATTTTGATTTTCTAAGACCAGACCAAGTATTATGTAAGATTTCACATCGTGGCCTCTGCTTCAGCTCAGCTGGGCTCAGGCTGAGTCTCTGTGGCCTTGCCCGGGCAGTTCAACTCATCTATGCCATAAAAAACAAACACCCGTCTTCTGAAGGAGACTACATCTTGAACAAACACCAGGGATAATAAAGATATTTACATTCATTTGCACTTTATATTTATTATTAAACTGCACCTTCTTTTACAGCATCTGTAAATAGAAATACTACCTTTCACTTATGTGCAATACCCTTATGTGCAATACCATAGCTGCTACATTCTTTTATATCCACCCTTTTATTTAAATTTTTAGTCATTTTATTTTCAATTATTTTATAGTATAATGTTCTATTTATACTTTTTAAAATTATTTTAAATCATATAGTCTTTCTTTTAATATATTCCATTTAATATTTTACATATTTTTTTGCTTTAGTCCTAGTTTAATCTTATTTTTTGTTTATGCACCTTTAGGATTGCTACCCAATTTCATTGTAACCTATGCAATGACAATAAAGAATCCTAAATCTTAAATCTTAAAGCGAAGATTTACAGCCTAAAGGGGTTTTATGAGTCGTGAAACAATGTGGCTGTTTGGAGAGTGCTCACGCAGTAAGACTTTGTCTTTAATCAACGGGGGGACTTGCTCAGGGTAACTTTTTTCACTGGATTCACGAGGGGGAAACAGCTTTGTGAAAGTGTTTCAACACCATGCCCTGCTCCACCAGCGCGTTCACTTTCTCTACCTGTTTGAAAAACAGTAGGGCTGTTAATTCAGGATGCAGACTTGATGTCGTTATAACCCACCACTGCTTGTACCGCTAAACTACACTCCTCCGCTGAGTACTCTACACTGACCAGCACCTTAACACCATGCCAATGTGTGAGCTGCTCAAGCCCCCTTACCCCCACACCCCTCACCTAACCAAAATTCCCCCTACAAACCCTGCCCTGTGAGCCCTGAGCCAAATTCAATGAAAAATAGAGAAAACAACAAAAAAATAATTTAAGGGAAAGAAAAAAGCCAGAAAGAAAACCAACCACTCTCACACACGCACTGCACTTGCATCTCAGAGGCCCACACATGCGCAAAAGAGAGAGAGAGAAAAAGAGAGAGAGACAGAGAAAGAATGAGAGAGAGAGACAGAGAGGTCAGGTTGGTAAACAGTGTTGTTTATCAGTTTGATCTCAGACTATAAATATGAGAGAAATCAAATCTTTCTGTGGTTAAATTATTCAAAATAAATAAAAAGAGATTAAAAATAAACTGTTTTCTCTGTTTTCTCTGAAATGTACAAAGTACAGAGAAAGATTCACTAAAAAGAACAGAAACACAACTATGTGTTTATATATGAGATACACTTCTGATTTACTGTTACAGAAACAAACATTTATCATACACACACGGGCACACACACATTCACAAACACACACACACACGTATCTTGTCTTACTGTACTGACATTTATTTTCATTTATTCTAATGGTATGTAAATGTAAAATCACCCTGAATATGTTTCTATAGAGTTTGAAATGCAGAAAAATGAATACAATTCAGGGATTTTAGTGTAGTAGCCCTGCATCATTGTTGGGGTTGTTACTCTTAAACAGTGCTGATTGACACATTACTCATTAATGTTAAAGTACTGCATTACGGTACTTATTTACTCCCCGTGGATATAATTCCTTACTCTACTCGGTCCGTTAGTTCTGTGTTACTGAGATGCATTGTTGTGTAATTGCCAGTCAAACAGATAAAAACTTTTTTACAGATTTTTCTTAAATTATTGTGATCAAACACCTTCAATAGTATCTGCACAAAAAGTCCTGCAGAGAATTATACAGATAAAAACTGTTACTTTACAGATTTTTGGCTGTGTTTCTCTTTTTCAGAAGACTCTGACTGGTCAGAGACAGAATATTTACATTTCATGTCTTTCAAATTCCTTTTTCATTTATAGACACAGATGAGAAAATCTGCCCCACAAAATGAATTTACATAATTGGTTCAAATCATCAGGATCATTTTGTAATTACTGTTTATTATTCAACTGACTCCAAATTTACAATACACTGTGATAGCAGGTAGTCACTTGGGGGATGCATTGCTGCTGTTCTTATCCATCACTGCCTCTGTGGCGCTACCAGAGATTTTCTAACACCACAACTAGAGACTCTAATCCTTTGCCGTTCAGCCTTGGGGAAAAGTGTAAAGATGGCTCAGCCAATCATATCAGACCTTGCAAGGGTTAAGCAAGTGTCAGCAATCACTAAAGTTGTGAAAGGATTTTATTTACAAGCACACTAAAATAAAGATTAGCACTTATTCAAACTATATTGTAGTGTTCACCGCTTTTCAGAGAAGCAGTTTTTGCACAAGTCATAGTGCTTTACTAACAAGCTGTTCTTGGCCACAGCTACACTGTACATATGCGGAAGCCTAAACTATGCCTTATTCTCTCAGCAATTAGCTCGTTGCTGTCTCTCAAGACTGTTCCACAGCCTAGGCTGCAGTTGAGGTAGTGCAGGTCTTCAGTAGCACAGAGTCTATGAAGACTCCTCCTTAGCAGTCTATTGGTCACACAAATGGAACAGTCTTAACAAGGCTGCATGGTGACATCATCAGAAAGGTCGCGCCTCCTGCAATTGCAGCATGAAACCTGTGAGCGAGCTGGTGAGAGAAAATAGAGGCCACTTTATGAGGTCATGAAGACGAATTGAAGGACATGAACAATTTACATTTTAAAATAAGCTCTGCTCCAATGGCTTCATTTTCTGCCATTTTCGTGATGCTGTTTTTTTTTCCTTTGCATCGTTTGTGTACAGAACCATGGGTAACCAAAGGTAACCAATCAGTTGCATCCTTGAAATGACTCCAAACATAGGCATGCATTTCTAGACTGTATAAGAAGGGTGCTACACTTTGGAACAGCCTTCTATGATGTAGCAACTGAGAAATGCAGCCTACCTCAGCTGCAGCCTAGACTTTGGAATGCAGATGCAGTTCTTCTTGCTCTACCACATACCTTCATGAAGAAAAACTAGCCCCACCTTCAAAATAAGAATGCTTATTAGAACAACCTTGTGAACAGATGCTGAAGATCAATAACCTATTCTAACATTCCTTCTTCTAATTCAAACATTTATTGAAGTGCTACAATATTATATACAGTCTGCATCAGTGTGTAGTTACAGAATGGAGATATCTACCTACAATATGGAGTTCTGCAAATTGTAGTCAACATAGTAGGCTATCAGTTTTTAGCATATCAGTTAGTTAACTAAGTTCACATTAGGTAAAGAAAATGTTTTCATATTTCACTTTAAAACAGTCACTCCAGTATTACCTATTGTGATAACTCTTTGATCCGCTGGGAGAAGTGAGGACGCTGGGAGAAGTGAGGACACTGGGAGCAGGGTATTGAGATGCAGAGTTTTCTTTTTATTTCACAACACAAACACTTCAACTTTTCAGCTTGCACAACTAAATAAGAACTGCTTTACTCATGACTTTTCAGTCTTGAATCTGCTCAGTTCACTCTGTCTCTCTCCTGGTCTCTTTTATTCTCTGTTCTCAGTGCAGAGAAAATACATGACTATAAATTGGTGAACATCATCAGCTACTCAGCCTGCTGGTTCAACGTGACTGGCTCTCTGTCCTGCATGTGACACTCCTCCACATACCCACTGGACTAGTTCTGGTGCTCTCTTTTTAGTGAGATCAGTCAGGTGATGCTTGAACAATTAGGTACACACTTACAATAACAGCCAGCCAGCTCCAGGAACTGTGGGGACAAACTTGTCCATGACCCAAGTGTATGCCCAGATACCGTACCTCCATCCAACCAATCACACACTTTTTGGGTTGGCTGTGAGTCCTGCCCAACTCAGCAACTTTAGGATGGGCCTCAAATATTGCATATGCTGCTGCCAATCATTACAATGGACGATTGTCTTCCAAGCAGGCAGCAGCATGTGCACAGTGGGTCCATAAGCCGCTGAGACGTAGCCAGGGCTGCAAACAACCAGAACCAGCCACACATCCCAGACCTTTTCTTATTACAGGATCCATCTGCTAACAATTCTCTAACCAACCCTTTAAACTGAGGACAATTAGTCTCCAAGATCAGAGAATAGGAGGGTAATTGCCACCTTAATGCCACACTTTTCAATCCTAAAATCAACTGAGAATGGCACCAGGAGATAATCATGAATGTCCGTGTGCATGTCCCACACTGCATATTCACCAGATAAGCCTTCTCTAATGCCATGTCTTGAATTAAGTATTGGTAGATTGTGGTTTGATCACAGCTGGAATCAACCAAGGATTGATGTACATCCTTGAGTACTCATTGGTATATATATATTACATTCTTATTCAATCAGGGGAGAGGTGCGGCGATGCAGGACCCCCAGCCTCCATGCGGTGATATGGGTCCTGGAAGTGCCTGAGTTCTTGTAAATCTGAGTTTAATAAAAAAAAAAACACAAGTAAGCACATGTGAGAAGAGGGAGGAAAAAGAAGCTAAAGAAGCGGGTCTGAGAAATCAGCTTGAAGTGAAAGGAAGGTGTAAATGTAGATGTAGATGTAGATGTGGACTGTGACTTCAAGCTGCAGTTCATTACAATTTCACTGAAAATGTGTCTTTTCCGCAAGAGTCACTGTTGGGATTCTCTTTAGCTTTCAGGGTTTTAGCGCTTCATTTGAAATAAACCTCACTCCACTCACGCTTTTAGATCAGCGTCGCAACAATCAACAATAATAATAAACCTTACTTAATATCTGCATCTTTGTCATTAGTTTATCAAGTTGAGTTTAACTACTCACTGATTATTCACTCACTGGTCGCTGATGCTCTGCCAGAAATCAAACACAGATCTTTGCTGTTATTTTATGGTTTGTCTGTCATTTTTATCAGCTGGAGCTCAAGCTGCAGGAAGAAGTCAGACGTTAAAACAGGCAGATTATACTGACGGTACAGCGCTGATATGCTGCTAGTAGAAGAGGAAAGCTGGCTCTACTGATGAATTCCACCAGCAGTGAACTGAAAAGGGTTTGGTTGGAAGCAGACCCACAGGTTTCAGCAGTTTGTTTCAGACCCGAATATGGGTGGAGTGTTCGCACACATCAAAACAGACCAAAGTAAAAAGCTTTGATAGGTCTGCAATGAACAATGGGCTTATTTATTCAATATGAACAAATTTTTAATGTGATGCCTGCAACACAGTCAAAAAGTGGGGCAGAGGCACAATAAGAGTGAAAGGATTACAGAATATTCAAGTTACAGCTTTTTAAAGCATTTCAAAAAAGGTGAACTGGTAAATGGTGAGGGTATCATGGTTGGATATAAAAGGTCCACCAATAGCTCAGTCTTTGCAAACAAAGATGGGTCATGGCTCACAACTTTGTGCCAATCTTCATGAGAGAATTATCAAACAGTTAAAAAAACATGTCTCAATGCAACATTGCAAAGAATTTAGGTGTTTCACCATCCAACCATGCATAAATATTTTGAAAAGATTCAGAGAATCCAGAGAAATCTCAGTCAGTGTAGGACAAGGCTGGAAACCACTGTTGAATGTGTGTGACCTTCGAACCCTCAGATGGAACTGCATGAGAAACTGTCAGGATGCTTTGTTAAATATAGCAAAATGGGCTCAGGAATACTTCAGAAATTCATTGCCACTTAACACAGTCCACCACTGCATCAAGACATGCAACACTATTGAGCAAGGAGAAAGCCAAACATCAACTCTATCCAGAAACACTGCCGAGTTCCTTGGGCCCAAGCTCATCTCAGATGGTCTGAAAGACAGTGGAAATGTGGGCTGTGAGTCCACATTACATCTTAGTTTTGGGAAAAACAGACCCTGAAAATCTGCCCACAGTGTGGTGACTTGCGAATGTGTGAAGGTATCACTGTTGCAGGGTATTTTGGGATTTTAGAAAAACACATGCTGCCGTGAAGATGACGTCCATTCCTGGAAAGTAAACATACTTCTGTCCCAACATTTTTGAGTGTGTTGCAAGAATCAAATTCTAAATTAATTTATATCTACAAATTGCAATAAGGTCGTCAGTGAAAACACTGGACATCTTTTCTTTGTACCTTTATAAAAGTTTAAGAGAATTTTAAAAAAGAGGCTATGAGGCCATATTAGATGAGCAGTCAGAGCTTTTGTATAATTTAATATTATTACCGACTGACCAGCTCATTTTCACCCAACAAGCAATTATTTAGCAGTGATTGTAAATGTTAGCTAAATTGGGTCAGTTGGTTTACAAAACATAAGTATCTAACTAAAAGCTGAATTTGAGGAATGTAGTGCCTTGATCAGCCAGTATGGTCATCTTTGGATATTAGTAGTTACTAAGAAATTAAATTTGCAAGTTAGCTAACTTGCTTATCTAGCAGATATTAGTTAGTCAGCTGGCTAAATAACATTCATTTCGTTCCATACCAATAAAAAATAAGTGGTGAAGAAAAGAGGAAAAAAGGAAGAAAAATGTAAAGAGAAAAACAACAGACAGAGAACAGACCTATCCAGAGCTATCAGGCAACATTTGCAGATATAACAAACATAGAAGTAAGAACATATAACAGATCAACTAGAGGGAAAAAGTTTGATATATTTGGGAGAAAGTTTTCCCACACCCTTTTGCAAGTTATTTACTATGACATGAGTAAATATAAAAAAAAAATATATATATAACCTCATATCCAAAAAGGATGGTATGAGGTGTAAAATGAATGAAAAAGAATTAAATGATGTACAAATCATTTAAACTGTATGTTTAATAGAAAATACTGCAAAGATAACATATCAATGATCGAAACTGATAATTTAATTGTTTTTAAAAGATATATTCCCATGTTGAATTTGATGCCAGCAACATGTTACAAAAAAATTGAGACTGGGATAAAAAAAGACTTTGAGTAATGCGAATTGGCAACAGGTCAGTAACAAGACCGTCCCAGAGAGACTGAAACTTTCAGAAGATGGACAGGAGTTCAACCACTCTAAAAGATTGCATGGGCAAATAGTGCAACAATTCACAATAATGTTTCTAAATGTAAAATAACTTTGGGATTTAATTGTCAACAGTACATATCGTTAAAAGATTCAGAGAACCCAGAGAAATCCAGAGAAAACTCTACCATGAAAAGGAGAAGGAACCATTTATATATATGACCCAAAAAAGCTGCAGCCTTTTCTGGGCCCGAGATCATTGTGATTGAATAATTACTGTAGTGATTAATATGTTTCAGATGGCTGCCATTCCTTTAACCCTAAATGATGAACTGAATAGCTTCTAATTTCTTAAACAACTATGGAGGACAATGTCCTTGGTGGCCATGGAAAGGATGTTAGTGTGTTTCAAAAGGGTCAAAATTGGGTTAAGAATGGCATTATTAAAACCTGGAAGGATAGCAGTGAACTGTTAACTTCATAAAAGAAATGTGGTAGGAAAAAAGTTCTGAATGACTGATCAAAGATTACTTAAATGCTTAGTGAGATCAAATTGTAAAAAATGGAAAGCAGAACTCACGGCTGTGTTTAATATTAAAAAGAAGAGCACTTACACATGCTCAATGCGACAAGAACTCACAGGCTTAGGACTTACCAGCTGTGTGGCCATAAGAAAACAACTTGTTAGTAAAGATAATCAGGAAAAAAAGGCTTAGTTTGCTAGCGGGCATAAAAATTGGGCTCTGGAGCCATGGGAAAAGGTCATGTGATGCATGATGAGTCCAGAAGCAATGCACTCATCATGCATAGTGCCCATTGAATGAGTGTCTGGAGGCAGCGTTATCTGGGTTGTTTCAAGTGGTCAGGTCTGGGCTCAGCAACATTATGTGGCTATAAAATTAAGTCAGCTGAGCACCTGAATGTACTGAAGGACCTGGTTATCCCATCAATAGATTTGTTCTTCTCTGATGGTATGGGCACATTCCAGAATGACAGTCAAGATTCATCAGGCTCAAACTGTGAAAGAGCGGTTTAAGGAGAAATTGGCCATCACAGAATCCTGACATTAAACCCCCTGGATGTCTTCTTGGTGTGCTGGAGAAGACTTTAAAATGTTAATGCAGCTCTACTTGGAAATAAATGTTGTGATGTTGCATGAGTTTGTTGAAACAATGTGATGCCGAATGCACATCATAATCAAGCTAAAAGTTGTCAAACAAAATATTAGAGTGTGCAACTTTTTTTGGCCAGGCAGTATATTGTATGTCTACTGAGACCTCATGTCTACACACATCTCTTTAGCTCATTTAGCTCACAGGAAAAGGAAGAAGATCTGTGGAAGAAGGGCTTTTACAGGGAAGAAAAATACAGGCAGAATGGCTGGAGGCAGCTCAGTTTTCCAGCATGTGTGGGGAAAAACACAGTGGTAGTTAAGGCTACAGAGTGATGTTGTCCTGGAACAATGAAAGCAGTGTAGTTTACAAGACTATGTAAAAGTTGAAATAAATTATTTTTCTATATAAACACAACATAAACTTATTAGTGCCTGCTTTTGTCTTTTATTGCTACAATCTGTGTATGTTAATGTTGACAGCTAAATGTTACACCAGGTGCACAAAAATCTAGCAAAAATACATAAAACAGCTTATGAAATGCTGACTGTGCAGAGCATTTTTTCTGGGTTCTTTTTGATATACAATAAAAAACCTGGTTCCTTAAGGTGGACAAGGACAGTAAGTGAACTGAAAAGATTCAAAAACGTATATATACTTATGTTTATGTGTAATACTGGTGCAAGTTGAACATAAACCACAGATATGACTCATAACAGCAGCCTGTTCCTCAGCCTGTGGTTAAATTGCCCCCAGACAACGAGACAAGTGCCTGTGAAGACAGTGAGTAGTTGGCCAGCTGCCTCCAGATTAGAATACACGTCTTATTGTTGTTGTATGGAAAAATTTGTCAATACACCAACTTATCATACTAAATCAAATTTTACATTTTGTGTAGATGAATTAGAAAAACACGCAAATCTGATTAAATGCTGAATGGTGAGTGTCAGAGTAGAGAAAGCACAAAAATATGCAGTGTGTGTGATCTCAATGATTGGGATTGGGAACATCTGAACTAGATCATCAACCTCCTGAATGGCCCTCACACTACACCCCCTCTAAACAGACCACCTAAAACAACCACCATAGACACTCTTACCAGCTCTTAAATCTACCAGCCATTGACTTGCACCTCCCGGCCAGACCTTCACAGCTCTCACACTACACCCCCCCTCTCTAAACAGACCTCAAACACCCACCATAGACATTCCTATCATCTCTTAATCCGCCAGTCATGCACCTACAACCCCCACCTAGACATTCACAGCTCTCATACTACACCACACTCTAAACAGCTCTCCAACACCCATTATAGACACTCCTACCAGCTCTTAATCTACACCCCCCCCCCGCCAAGATGTTCACAGCTCTCAGGAAGTACTTCATATTGTTCTAAAACAAACTAAAACAGCTACACGGTCAGTATGACATGACCTCTTTTACACATTTGTTTTCCTAAGTAGATGATTGTGGAACAGATAGTCACTCACATAAAGGACTCATGAGATAAGCCAAGAATCACAAAAGTTTGTTCCAAAAGTTGGCTGGAACATTTTAATCCACTATATTACAGCATTATTACCACAATAAATTGACTGACAAGTTTTCTAGGTAAACGTGACAGTATAAATCATGAATAATTCATAAACAAATTGCTTGGTGTTCGAAAAATCTGACTACAAAAACATTATTACTGGTTTGAGTGAAGCTGCCTCTGTGAGTCTGATCTTTTTAAACCCATCAGATCTGATTTTGCTTTTCTCTCAGAGCAACAGTGAGCTGGAATTCACTACAGGAGTCTCTAAAACTCACTCTATCATTTTAAACTACACATTGGACTTTGTCACTTTGTTTTGTGCATCGACACATTATTCTTACTGTTTAGTATATTTTGTTCTATTATTTATCTCTACTTTCTTCTGTAAATCTGTAAATAGTGTACGGTAATACTTTGCTCCTGTCATTTTGCTGTTGTTTGCTCTTTACTGTGCTTGGATTTTGAATCCCAGCGCAGCTCCGTGATTCCGCGACCTCATTGGTTGGGCTTGAAGGCGTAGCTGACGATGCTGTTATTGGCTGTGATCGGGGAGGCGGGACGCAGCCTGGCAAGCTGAGCAGCCTGAAAGTCCACGTTCAGAGCGAATTTCTCCGTGAGGACCGCGTGTTGTGTTTGGGGGAGACTCTGAAACGGAGACTCAGTCTGAGATTAAAGAGCTGTAAGTGCTGCTTTAAGCTGGTTTCAGTCCTTATATGTCGGTGTAACTGACTGATGAGGGTCTTTAAATGTCTGTTAGAGCCTCATTGATGGAAATGCTGCTCATCCTGCAGTGATTTAGAGGAGGAGCTGCTGTGATCGGGTTTTGGGGAACTTATGTGTGTCTTCACGCTGTGTTTATTAATGTCTACCGTCTGAAATATTCAGATAGTTAATGTAAACATCTTAATTTATGTGTGTTTGGGTGTCACAGATGGTGGATTGTAAATGAAGTGATTATTCTTTTTGTATTTATTTGTAGGATATGGATCAATCAATATTTTGCTCCTGTTTAGCTCTTGTTTTGCTGCTGTACTAGCCCTGCAGTTTTCCAACATCAGTGGTCTATTTGGTATTTAAGGAATATAAATCATAAGGTTATTGAGTTTTTCCACATGACATTGAAGTTGATTCATTCTTTACACCTTTTGCCAGTTGGTGTAGGTGAAGCATTTGCATTAGACTTGTTTTGTTGAATTGCAAATTTAGTTTATATTTTCTTTTCACTTTCTTCTAGAAATGACTGACGTCCTGTTTCAAATCTTCTCTTGCACTTTCCTACCCAGCTTATATGTGATTCCGTAAACACGTCAGGACATTCCACCAAGAGGAAAATTAAGCTGCTGAAACAGTTGAGATAAAAGAATATGGCGTCCAGACAACATTCCCGTACTCAGGAAACGTCATCTGGTACCCTCCACATGAACACATCTTGCAGACAAACACAGAAACGCAGCAAGGAGAGAAATCACTACTGCTTGGAGTGTGGAAAGAGTTTTAGGGTACGGAGTGCTCTCGAAATACACCAGCGCATCCACACAGGAGAGAAAACATATCACTGCTCAGAGTGTGGGAAGAGTTTTACTGAACAGAGTATTCTCAAAACACATCAGCGCATTCACACAGGAGAGAAGCCATTTCACTGCTCAGAGTGTGGGATGAGTTTTACTGACCGGAGTAATCTCCAAAAACACCAGCGTATTCACACAGGAGTAAAATCATATCACTGCTCAGAATGTGGGAAGAGTTTTAATCGACAGAGTCATCTCAAAAGACACCAGCGCATTCACACAGGAGAGAAACCGTATCACTGCTCAGAGTGTGGGAAGAGTTTTAATCGACAGGGGACTCTCCGAGATCACCAGCGCATTCACACAGGAGTAAAACTGTATTACTGCTCAGAGTGTGGAAAGAGTTTTAATCGACAGAGGACTCTCCAAGATCACCAGCGTGTTCACACAGGAGTAAAACCTTATTATTGTGCAGAGTGTGGGATGAATTTTACTCGACAGAGGGCTCTTCAACAGCACCAGCGCATTCACACTGGAGAGAAACCGTATCACTGCTCAGAGTGTGGGAAGAATTTCAGGCTTTCAAAGACTGTAAAAACACATAAGTGCACTAAGGACAGTGTTGGAAATCAGCAGAAATGAGTGGAACCTTAACACGGCCTGAGAGTAAAAGTCAACAGGAAACGGTGATTCTAGGCCAAATTTCAGTCTGTTTTTTGGTGACAACCACCTCTTGTTTTTTTGCAGTTTTTAAAACCTAAGCATAAAATTAAGTGTAATTTCCTGTGCTGAACACAAATTCAAGCCTAAAGCTCATCCACCCAATGAGAAGGTGTGGTACTGCATATTCTCCCCAAAATGAGTTTTATTTCTATTATATGTGTAAAACAATCAAGAGGCTCCACATTCAGTATTTTTAATTTAATTTAGTAAATCTAAGCTAGTGTAATGTTTCTGATGCAATGCTGGATGTTTTGACAAACACTTTGTTTTGGTTTAGAGGCAAAGCGTGTTTTTGTAACCATGTTAACTTGTTGAGATGATTTTTCTCCATTTTCTTTATTATTATTGTTTTAAATAATATATTTTTTAATTCTCCTTTTGAAATTCACTGTTTACTAAAGAACTGGCTCATTTTGCTGTCACATGCCAAGCTTACACTTGTTTTTAAACCACCACCCTCTACGGAGCCAGCCAACAAGTCTACCTAGGCATCGACTTTTCCGACTGTTTATGGGAAGTCATTTTTTTTAACCCCCCCCTCCCCACCTTCACACCATAAACACTCCAGAGAGTTGTGAAGCCCCCCAGAGAATCTACAATTCTTCCTTCTTGTTTGAATCAAGCCATGATATGGTTGAAACCTTTATCATGAAACTGCTACCGTCTCAAATTAATATAAACTTAAAACTAACCTTAAAGACAAAAACTCTTTATGACGACCCAGAGAGCTCAAGAAGCATGCCCAAGCATGCTGCTCCCAAGCAGAGAAGTGAATTTTCATAAAAGACTCTGCTTCTGTCATGTGTCCACAGTGCCATCCAGTGGCTGAAGTCAGACATGTCATATGATAAAAATCTTGCACTTTCAGACGAGTCATAATTCATATTTTTTAGTTAAATTTTAATTACTGAAAAGGTATTCTGTGTAGGTTGTCATGATAATGTTGCTTCCAATTAGAAACTGTCATAAACTTAACTAAGAGCTAGTTAGTCTCATATAACGCTGAATTGCATGTTTTCATTACCTTTTTCTTTATTTTTCTTTGTTGTCCACAAAAAAATGTTTTCTGATAGTGATGAGGAGGAGGATGTAATTCTGGCATTAATAGTGAATTCATAATAGCCTGTTATGCATTGTGTAATCAAAATGTTTTTCTTTGTTTCTTCTTTTTGAAAGGTATATTCTTTAGTATAAGTAGAATGTATTTACATAAGAAAGGATGCAGATCATAGTAGTATGAATGTCAGTTCACCAAATTGACTTTACATGTATTATACTGCTTGCCTGAATGTGAGTTATCAGAACTGTCATTGGTGACTGTATTATGGCTTCTTCCAAACTAATGCTCTGTTCTTTGTTGTTTCTTTATTGCTTAATTGTCTGTATCGATAACATTCTTTGTTTATCCTTTCTATCTTTCTTTCAAAACAATTTGAGTTACAATAATAAAAAAACCCAGAAAATCATATCAGAAAACAAATATTTTTCTGAAATGTAATTTAATTTAATTTAATAAGCTCCCTGGACAAAACATCAGTCACTTTTTGTGTTTAAGGTGGTAGTAACTTCAGGCTCCTGCAGATGTTGTTGCACGAGGATGGTCGGGCTATAAATACCTGTGGGGTGTGCGATGGGATTCATAGATTGAGGAGAGGTGGTACAGAGCAGTGAATGTCTTATTCGATGTGTGGAAAATGGGTCGCAAAGCAGATGTTAGTGATTAGCTAAAAGGAGTTATTGAATTTGGGCCAAAGGCCACAGTGTGAAGGAAACAGCTGAATTTGTAGGTGTATTGAAGCATACGGTCATACGGGTCTACCAGTAGTGGCAAAAATCCCAGTGTACAGGATATTCTCGTCAGAATTGTCTGCGAAAGACAAAACTGATGGACAGGGAGTGCTGGTTTGTTTCACGGCTCGTAAATAAAAATCGCTTCCCAGCGGCGAGTTCTTTCAGAAATTGGTTGCCTGAAAGTGAAGCAATTTTTATTCACAAGCTGGGTCCCTCTCTCACACACCCAGCGCCACGAGGAGGCAAGAGCGGGCTTTGCCCCCTGAGATGGATTTTCTACCCCCAGTTTAAGTTTAAGGGGCAACATTAATGAAACATCTCCTTTTTCTATCAAGTATTTGAGCTGGTTATCTGATCCAGTTTCTTCTCCCTTCTCCCTTTGTGTCGTACAAACACTCAGACATGGTTCTGATCGGGGCAGATCCGAGGGGGGCCAGTGCCACCCTTGAGTGAAGCTTGGCCATCCCAGTTAAACAAAGTGCAAATCAGCTGCCCCTTTTTCTCTCAGAATGAATAGTGCCCTTTGGACAAGTTCTAATGTTTAATATGCCGCTTTACAAAACTTAAAATTGTCCCTGGAGAGTTTTCAGAGCTTTGTTTGGTTACATACATAAAATGGCTGGAAATAGCAGCCTGATTTGAACTTTTTTTGCTTGCCACTTTCAGTTGACATCACATGTCAGCGCCAAGTTGAGAATACTCAGGCGTTGTGCCAAACCACGAACAACAGCACTAAATAGCATCCCTTCTCTGCCTTGGTGTTTATCTTTAACTGTGAGAGGCTGTTTACTTGTTTAGCTTAGCTAGCTGATCCGAGCTAAACAGGTACTGTGTTTACGGTTTTTTTCTTTCTTTTATAATGCTTTTATTTATTAAACTTGAAATCTGCTGCATATATTATGAGTGTCTGTCAGGTATTTAGGTAACAGGTGTCGCTCACAGCCTACAGTTTACCCATTTACAGCCTAGTTTAGCTGCTGTTTTGGAGATAAATGGTTGTGAACAGCTAAAAGAAATCTAATCTAATACAGGTTCTTCATGAGTCATTGTTTAAGCCTGATCTGATCCCTTCTCACCTTCTCTCTGTCTCTGTCTCTCTCTCTCTCTCTCTCTCTCTCCCGCTCCCGTCCTCTCTCTGTCTCTCTTCCCCCCTCCCTCTCTGCCTTGGTGTTTGTCTTTAACTGTGAGAGGCTGTTTAACTGTAAAATGAAGTAATAATGTCTGATTCTGTATGAAGTGATCAGCAAGCTGGGTAAGTTGCTGATGTTCCTGCTGATTTTAATGGTAGAAAAAAATCAGTGAAAATGGGCAGCAGGACTCTCACTAAAATTACATTACTAAGCAATCTACTCATAATTTTGACTCAGTTTTTTCTCTTAAATGAACTTCATTAAACAGTAATATTCTCTGCACAGTCTTTCAGGGATTCTAAAATGCTTTACTGAAGACAGATAAACTAGGAAGTCTATTATCTAACCATGAAATGCATGCAGTTTAATGTAAACCTTGTTCCTTACACAGTTCACAGAAAGGTGTGTAAATGTGCACTAGCAGAGCGGACTGTGATCAGTCTCAGCTCTGAGAACTTTTTTCCCCACATAATATCATGTTTTGCTTTAGTGTTTTTCTGTACAGATTATTTCCAGTGATGTAGCCAAGTCAACTCAGAAATATTTTCAGGTTGTGACAGCAGAAGTACGAAAACTTAGTAACTCGAGTACTTTTTCAATAAACTACTTATTTACTTTTACTTGAGTAATTTTGCTTACTAATACTTGCACATGAGTAAATGATCACTGAAGTAACAGTACTTACAGTAGACAACAGTGAACGGTAGGTATTCAGTACTGTTTACACCCCTGATTGCTGTAGTATCCAAAGTGAGTGCTAGGGTGTTGTTAGGAGGTTACTTTGGTGTCCAGGGTCACTGCTATGGTGTTACAAGGTGTTTGGTATGGTATCCATGTGCATGGCTGTAGACTTCTGGTTGCTGCAGTGTTGCTATAAGGTTGCTATAGTATAACAGAGAGTTGTTAGGGTGTTGCTAAAAGGTTTCTATGGTATCCAAGGTGGTTGCTAATGTGTTGCTAGGTGGTTGCTAATGGTAACACGGGAAGTTGCTAAGGTGTAGCTATGAGGTTGCTATGGTGTCCAAGATGGTTGCTAAGGTGTTGCAAGGTGGTTGCTATTATGTTGCAAGGCATTTGGTATGATCTCCCAGGTGGTTGCTAGGTGGTTGCTATTGTATCCCAGGTAGTTACTAGGGAGTTGCTAGGCGGTTTCTGTGGTATACCAGGTGGTTGCTACGGGGCTGCTAGACAGTTGCTATGGTATCCTATGCAGTTGCTAAATTGTTACTAAGAGTTGCCATGGTGTATGAGGTGTTTATTAAGTCATTTGTAGGGAGTTGTCAGGTGGTAGCTATGTGTTGTTGAAAATGAATGAAAAAGAAAAGACAAACAGGTGAGTCAGAATGCGGGTCAGAATAACACTGAATTCATGCTCGGGGGCCTGCCCTGAGACAGTATATGCAAAACGGAGTATTTCAGTTGAGCAGAAGTACAGTAGATGGACATACAACTTTTTACTCCATTCTTCCTTCTAAAGAAGATTGTAGGAAAATCATACATCAGATTAAAAAGCTGTATACAAGAACACCATTCCCAATCAGACTGAACTGTTGGAACGGTGTTGATACAAGAAAACTGTGGGATTAATTAGCGGGAAAAAATCCAGCAGAAAAATAAGGAAAAAAGATAAAGAAGAATATAAACTGGATAGCAATAGCATTGCACATTATTTTGAGATATGCAATCACTAATTACACCACCTTTTATTTACACATAAGTAGTCAAAACTGTTGTGTGTTATGTAATTGCAAAGATTACTCATTTAACAAAATATGCACTTTCACTAAATCTGTGCAATAACAGTGAAAGCAGTAGTTTCATGAGGGTGGTGCTGTACAAACTTTAGAACTGACAGAATACTGATATGATTCCTGCAAACAGTAAGTGCTTATATAATTGATATAACTGGTTAGAATGATTAGATATAACCAAGATGAGTCTTTGATTTATTGATTTGGTTAGATTCTGATCTCTGTAGGCAGAAAACATATTGCTGATGTCGAAATAGCATCTCAAGTTCATCGTTTCAGAGGGACTCGGACAAGGTTAACATGCCAGGACTTGATGAAAATGTGCTTCAAGAATGACCGTTTGATGGAGTGGTTATTATTATTAGTATCTTATTAGTGTACCTTATTAGAGTCCCACTGAAATTTGAGATGCTACTTCAACATCAGCAGTATGAATTGCTGAGGGTAAACATACAGCTGATTCAGAATCGAACCAAGTCATAAATCAAAGACAGGTAAATCTAGTTATGGGAATTAAGTCAGTAAATAAGTGCTTTAATATTTCTAATATTACTGACACAACATTAACAGCAGCGAACATCTGAGTCTGATTGAATTTGAGCTAATGTTGGTGAAGAGCTGAGCTACAGTTGTGTTCTTCACAAGCCTTGGAAAGACAGACTTCTGCTTGTCTACTTCTCTAACCGGTCAGTGATTATGTGTTTGTATATATGTTCAGGTCTGTCATTGGTGATGTGGAGAAGGGCATGTGAGTGCACTCACGGGAGTCAGGACCAGAGGCTTCTGGTGTGTCAAGCTCCATTTCCCTGGTGGAGGTCACTGAAGTAGTTGGCAAGCTCTTTGGTGGCAAGGCGCCGGGGGTGGATGAGATTCGTCTGGAGATGCTTAAGGCTCTGGATATTGTGGGGCTGTCGTGGCTGACATGCCTCTGCAACATTGCATGGACCTCGGGAACAGTACCCTTGGACTGGCAGACCGGGGTGATGGTCCCTATTTTTAAGAAAGGGGACTGGAAGGTGTGTACCAACTACCGAGGTATCACACTGATCAGCCTCCCTGGGAAAGTCTATGCCAAGGTGCTGGAAAGGAATCTTCGACTGATAGTTGAACCTCAGATTGAGGAGGAACAATGTGGATTCCGCCCCGGCCATGGAACAATGGACCAGCTTTTCACCCTCTCACAGATTGTTGAGGGGGCATGGGAGTTTGCCAACCTAGTCTACATGTGTTTTGTGGATTTGAAGAAGGCTTACGACCAAGTCCCCCGAGATGTCTTGTGGGAAGTCCTCTGGGAGTATGGGGTGCCAGAGCTACTACTCCGGGCCATTCAACCTCTGTACTCCCGGAGTGAGAGCTGTGTTCATATACTTGGCATTAAGTCAGGCTCTTTCAGTGTTAGCGTTGGACTCCGCCAGGGTTGTGCCTTGTCTCCACTCCTGTTTGTGATATTCATGGACAGGGTGTCAAGGCGTAGCCGAGGTGAGGAGGGCATTATGTGTGGAGACCAGAGCTATTTGCAGACGATGTTGTTCTTTTGCTGGATCGCATGGATGCCTCCAGCGCTTCCTGGAGCGGTTTGCAGCTGAGTGTGAAGCGGTTGGTATGCGGATCAGCACCCCCAAGTCTGAGTCCATGGTCCTAGCCCGGAAAAGGATGACATGCTCACTGGCATGGAGTTTAAGTATCTTGGGGTCTTGTTCATGAGTGATGGGAAGAGGGATCGTGAGATTGAGATTACATAATATATGACTGATTTTCAGGAATAAACACTCATACATTGAAAGTTGTTTTTTGTAACTTTGCCATTTTGAATGATACATATACTAAGTGAATTACTGTCAATTTGGGGATGTTGGGGAGTCCTGCTCCCAGCAAAGAGAATTCCTAGAGTTGCTATACCATGTTAGGTCATCTGAAATGTGGACACCCAAGAAGGTTTCCACTGATGTGGACAAATGCATATTTAAAAATAGAGCTGTTAGTTGATAAATAACATCTTTACAAACCTACCCTGTTTTTCCAAGATGAGTCAGGACAGTGTCAGGTGCAATGGATATGCAGCATTGTGATGTAACAGAATACAAATATTGGGAATACATATGGAGATTACAGAAATTCTCTCTGAATTACAGAAATAATCATCTGAAGTTCAATTTTGTAAATGCAGTTTTTTAGAAAACAATTACCTTTAACATTTTTGGGTGAATACTTTTAAAATACTCACTAAATCTATATAAATACTAAATTTAAAAAATGTACATGTGGGCGCAAGCAGCAGCGCTAGTCCCCTTATAAGGGACAGATATCCGACTACGCCACTCTCAGTTATAGGATGAGGGCAACCTGAGTTAAAATATATACAAAAAGGACTATTAAACACTAACACCATTTATTCTTTCTCCCACAAGATCTGTTCAAATAAATGAATGTCAGATAGCAGATGTACAACAGGATAACACAAACAATTTTATAAAAAGACTAAACAAATCAAAGCTTATTTGTAATCAAGTTCCACCACTGAAGTCTCAAACATACTTATATGGCTTGTACAATCTTCAGTGATTCCCAAGCATTAAAGAACACCCACTGAATTTAATGCAAAGCATTCCACCTCAAGTGACACCTCAAAAACAGGCAACCAGCAAATTCCAGGACCATAAATTAAAGCATAAATAAAGAAAACAGTCATGAAGATTTAAACTCTGGTTAGAGTCATTTGACAACAGTAAGAAGGTTTCAAGTGAGCACCACTCAGGTTAAAGTTGGGAACAACACTGGTCATCCAAGGCCTTTCCTGGCCTTCCACTAGCTCTCAGGCTTCAAACGGCAGAGATAATGGTCAGGGCAACTGCAACCTTTCTGAGATGGAATTTATTTCCACTTCCAAGCAGGCACACCAGTGTCATACAACAGAGGACATGTTTTCCCCATGTATGCACACATGAGTTACAAACTCAAGTGAGCCACAGGTGAGCTTAATAAAGAAGCAGTGAAACAACGTTAGTTCGTAAGAGCTGCCATGCCGTTGCAAAGAGTAGAATTACCACTCTGCAATGTCTTCCGGGTTTCTCAAACACTAGAGGCCGCTTCCAAGTGAGTCCAAAATGAATGTTAAATTATTAAACAAAATTATTGTTTATAAATGCTTAAACATTTTTAATGTAAAAGAATGCATCCATTTCCTGAAAACAGAACAGCTTTTAAACTTGAGCTATAGGAGTTTAAAATTGCACCCCATGTATGTCCATCAGTGAGCACGAACAGCCAATGAGCTGCGCCGCTTACCAAGCAATCAGCACTCACTAGCAGTAATGCGTTTGCGGTAGAAAAAAAGAAATATATAGGTATGATTTCTTGTTTTTTTAGTGAATTACTTCTACTTTATAAAATTAAAGAAATGTTCTGGGCAAGTGATTAGAAACTATTTTTTTTAGCCGTTGAGCACTGTTTATTCCCATTCATTGAGGACTCCCTTGCGGATGCCCTCTGCTTTTTAGCAGTCCTGTTTTTGATATAACGGGGAATAGGAAGTGGCCAGGCTCCTCATAAACTGGCTCTGCCTTTGGGTCCTACTGTCCCTCAGTTAGTTGTAGTTCTGCCGGATCTTACTGCCGTTCTATTAGCCACAGCTGCTGGGTTCTAGTGCCCTATAGTTCATCTACCGCTCCCCAATCCTCTTAGCTCCTACCTGTTACATACATAACACTATATATATTTAGGAACTTAGAGAAACACCATCAATGTGCATTTATTAACAATTTTAAAATCAGCATATTATGTAAAGACAAACTTGAACAATTTAAAAACGGCTTCTTTACAAATACTGTTTTCACTTTTATACTTTTTAGATTTTGTTACTGTGATATGGTGAATTGTTTGTTTAGTTCATCAGATGGCAGTGGGACTATGGGAGCAGCAGTGAGCTGAAGCAGGCTGAGTGAGCCAAAATAATGTTCATGTTTTGTCCTTATTTAACTGAAGAAAATGATGTGCCCCATACTTTCACACAGAGAGTCTGTTAGACTGTAATCATCTGGTGAGAGAGTCAGGTATAGCTGTGTATCATCTACATAACTATGACAATCATTGTTGTCATTCTGTTGGAGTGATGGGGTAAAAAGCAAAAAGAAGGCTGTTCTTTAATTTTTTCATTCCAGTCCAGCTTAGGTGAGCACCATCCAGCCTAAAAAATAAAATGTTGGAAAGCTCTTCATTATTTGAAAGACAGCCATTTTAGCACTGATTTGCTCTCTATGTTATTGATAATGGAATCACCCACGATCAGTGTTCGATGCAGTGTTAGTGTCAGCTAAGAACAGTGGTGGACAGTAACGAAGTAAATGTAATTTGTTACTGTACTGTTGTTTTTTCATGTATCTGTACTTTACTGAAGTATTTCCTTTTTTGGTGACTTTTTACTTTCACTCCACTACAGTTCAATGTCAAATATCTTACTTTTTACTCCACTACATTATGCAAAATCATTATGCGAAGTCGTTCCTTTTGGCTTATGTGTGCATAAAAAAATGTAACATGTCAAAACGAAAGAAGCATGAAGAATGTACAAACCGGATTCCAAAAAAGTTGGGACACTAAACAAATTGTGAATAAAAACTGAATGCAATGATGTGGAGGTGCCAACATCTAATATTTTATTCAGAATAGAACACAAATCACAGATCAAAAGTTTAAACTGAGAGAATGTATCATTTTAAGGGAAAAATATGTTGTTTCAAAATTTCAGATCAAAAGTTTAAACTGAGAGAATGTATCATTTTAAGGGAAAAATATGTTGTTTCAAAATTTCATGGCGTCAACAAATCCCAAAAAAATTGGGACAAGTAGCAATAAGTGGCTGGAAAAAGGAAATTGAGCATATAACGAACAGCTGGAACACCAATTAACACTAATTAGGTCAATTGACAACATGATTGGGTATAAAAAGAGCTTCTCAGAGTGTCAGTGTCTCTCTGAAGCCAAGATGGTAAGAGGATCACCAATTCCACCATTGTTGCGCAGAAAGATAGTGCAGCAATACCAGAATGGTGTTACCCGGCGTAAAATAGCAAAGACTTTTAAGTTATCATCATCAACCGTGCATAACATCATCAAAAGATTCAAAGAATCTGGAACAATCGCTGTGCGTAAGGGTCAAGGCCGTAAAACTCTACTGGATGCTCGTGATCTCCGGGCCCTTAAACGTCACTGCACCTTAAACAGGAATGCCACTGTCAAGGAAATAACAGAATGGGCTCAGGAATACTTCCAGAAAGCATTGTCAGTGAACACAATCCACCGTGCCATCCGCCGTTGCCAGCTGAAACTCTACAGTGCAAAGAGGAAGCCATTTCTAAGCAAGCTCCACAAGCTCAGACGTTTGCACTGGGCCAGGGGTCTTTTAAAATGGAGTGTGGCAAAATGGAAGACTGTTCTGTGGTCAGATGAGTCACAATTTGAAGTTCTTTATGGAACACTGGGACGCCATGTCATCCGGACCAGAGAGGACAAAGATAACCCAAGTTGTTATCAACGCTCCGTTCAGAAGCCTGCATCACTGATGGTATGGGGTTGCATGAGTGCTTGTGGCATGGGCAGCTTGCATGTCTGGAAAGGCACCATTAATGCAGAGAACTATGTTCAGGTTCTAGAACAACATATGCTCCCATCTAGACGTCATCTCTTTCAGGGAAGACCCTGCATTTTTCAACAAGATAATGCCAGACCACATTCTGCAGCAATCACAACATCATGGCTACGTAGGAGAAGGATCCGGGTACTGAAATGGCCAGCCTGCAGTCCAGATCTTTCACCTATAGAGAACATTTGGCGCATCATAAAGAGGAAGGTGCGACAAAGAAGGCCCAAGACGATTGAACAGTTAGAGGCCTGTATTAGACATGAATGGGAGAGCATTCCTATTTCTAAACTTGAGAAACTGGTCTCCTCTGTCCCCAGACGTCTGTTGAGTGTTGTAAGAAGAAGGGGGGATGCCACACAGTGGTAAAAATGGCCTTGTCCCAACTTTTTTGGGATTTGTTGACGCCATGAAATTTTGAAACAACATATTTTTCCCTTAAAATGATACATTCTCTCAGTTTAAACTTTTGATCTGTGATTTGTGTTCTATTCTGAATAAAATATTAGATGTTGGCACCTCCACATCATTGCATTCAGTTTTTATTCACAATTTGTTTAGTGTCCCAACTTTTTTGGAATCCGGTTTGTACGCCAATCAGGGTACAGCGCACACTTTTGTTTGAGCTTGCATACGGTTCAACGTCAGTGCAGCAGTGAAAAGTTTTGGGAGTGCTTATGCCAACATAAATGATGGTAGAAACTCCTGACTCTAACCTAACTTTGTGTAACTAGACCACAATATAGAAATATGTACACATATGCAGTTGTGACTGGCATGTTTCTTTTTTCTGAATTTATACAAACACTGTTTCATTTTATAGTAAATTCGTTTTGGCTAGTTTATGTTTATGAAGATGAGACCTATAGATGCAATATAATAAAGGGAAACTCATTTGGGAACCTGTGTTAGCTTGCTTGTAAAGCAATATTTCATAACATTTAAACTTGTTTAAATTTAAACTAATTTTTATTTAAACTAAGATGCAAATAAATCTTAAACCGACACTTTACTTGTTCGCATAGGTTATTTTAGAGCCACTTGTTTCTACCTAATGGAAATTGTTTGCCTTCAGTGTTTTGTGCTTTTGATAATTTTAATAGACATCAGCATCAGACTAATTAATGACATTCTATTAAAATATTGGTGTTACAAGAATGACTTTTTCACCTAAAATAAATTTATAAAGAGTTCTAAAAATGATAATAGAACATTAGAGCCGTAATTAATCTTTTAGTACTTTCACTTTTGATACTTAAGTACATTTGAAGGCAAATACCTTTGTACTTTTACTCAAGTGGAGGTCTAGGGAGGACTTCTACGTTTAGTGGAGTAATTTTGTATCCTTTTTTTTTTTACAGAGCTGGCAGGGGACCACAGATGAATGCATCAATTTTAAATTTGCTGATGTCCATAAGTTCACAGAAATCCCTTTTCAGAATTTCAGTGGTTTCTTGAATATCATATCCGCTAAAACTTTGGGGAGTTTGTCTTTGATGTCTGCAACCATAGCACCTGGGAGGCAGCGGGTAGTGAAGTTCTGGTTGGCTACATGTCTGACTATCGAATCCCCCACTATCAGTGTGCTCGGTGCAGCTTCATATTCAAGTATATTCAAGTCTATGCTGGTCAGAAAACAATGAAAAAAAATCGGCCACATAATGCTCTTGACCTTTCTGTATATAACAAGCTCAAACCGTGTAGCTTGAAAAAAGAACATAAACTTCTGAAAATAAAAAGCCAAATGAAAGATAGCATAGCTAAACAAAGAAGCATCTGAATAGCACAGTGCAGTCTTAATACATATTAAAAAGATTTTTTGTTCTTTATTGATAAAGATTGAGGTGTGTTTATTCTTTGTTAATACAGATTGACAAGATATGCTTATTCTTTATTGATAAAAATTGAGTGTTTTTTATTAATACAGATTAAAATGTGTTCATTCTTTATTAATATAGATTGAGATGTATTTTTTCTTTATTAATACAGATTGAGAAGAGTTTATTCTTTATTAACAAAGATTGACAAGATGAGTTCATTCTTTATTAACACAAATTGACAAGATGTTTATTCTTTACAGTGGTGGGGATAGAAACAAGGGGTCACCATGACTACAACACAAATATAGACACTTTATTTACATCCAAAACCACCAGTGAACCTACACGTCTCTTCTGAGTTTTATATGGAATGTTGATGATGAGCAAGTAGTGGAATATCTGAAATAATAAGTTTTCTTTGTGGACTATTTTGCCTCATGACACCCTAAATGTATCCCTCCACCCTTAATGAATTTTAAAAACATATTTTAGGCCCAAACCTCACATCAGAACTTTCATAAAACAATGTTGTAGATATCAGGCAGTGTATTTATATTTTTTTGTATTATTTCATAACTTTCTGTGAGGTTATCATGTTGGAGCTTAAATAACTTTATATATAAGGTATAGTTCCTTTCTAATGGTCAGTGATCCACACTTCTGCAGTGAGTATGGTCAAACAGCCCAGACAGTAAATGAAGTCCACTGAGCTGCTGTCTCTACTCTTACACTCTGATTAATCTTTAATTAGTCAGATTAACTTTAATCAAACACTCTTCACTGTGTGAGGTATCAGCATCAATTAAACACATCCATTATATTAAATGGTCTGTTTTGTACAGTAGTGAATAAAAGTCTTAGATCAGTAGAGAATCAGCCATTTCTGAGACTCTAATAGTTTAATGCATGTTTGTCAGCGTTCATGGCTCCAAACTGAACTAATAAAAACCTAAACCTGATAAACCTAAATGTTCAACTCCGTCATGGAGAGAACAACAACAGATCTGATCCAGATTAACTGATCTGAACTAGATTAACTCAGTATTTCAGGATTAGATACACAGTGTGGTACTAGATTTGAATCAGTAATTTCAACAGATTAGTAAACCCAAAAAAGGACAGTTATGATGTTTTGCAGGGATCCTCGGCAGGGGTCTCTACAATGTGTAGTTTTTTCTTACAATGCCCTGTTCTGATATCCATCCTTATTCCTGAACTGCTTGCTGGATGAACAAACAAGCTTTGTAACATGATGGCTCACTATTTGGCAGGCACACTAGCTTGAGTGTTCACTGTTTAACTGTTTAATCTCAGCACATGCAGTGAGCTGTGAGGGTCAGATCTAATAAGTGAATCTCTGGACAGCCACAGCAGACCATGGTTCTGAAAGAACATTGCTGTGTCAGAACTGTGTCAGAGTGTGTTTGCAGAGGGAGAAGAGACCAGATCAGATAACCAGCTCAAATATTTGATGGGAAAAGAATATGCTTCATTACTTTCGCCCCTAAAACAAAGCTTTCTCCTGCCCCCTTGTGACACCGGGTGTGTGTTTTTCTGAGCTGCTACTCCGTGCAGTTGGAGCCTCAGCAGTGTTGGGGGTCCATAACAGCGCTGCTGAAGGGTCTTCAGTAATGCAGGCAGGGCTCTTGACTCCTCTGTGGGCTTAGTGTGCTCCCCCCACAGGTAATATCATAATAATTTCAGGTGTTCCAGGAGAGATTCCTGTTGCTGCGATATCAGCTGTGGATGGAATCACTGTCTAGTATAAGGAAGAAGATTCAGAAGAGAAAGAGAGAGAGAGAGAGACATGAAAGAGTGCCAACTGATGCCAAGGTAGATGGTATAAAACCATACCATCCAAACACCAATGTCAGAATGAGATAGAAGATCTATCAGCCGCTGATAGATTATTTACTAATGAATAAAAACATGGGATTATGGGGCTGATATTGATCTCACTAACTGATCCATCTGTACAGACTGATGTTCATGGCTCTTCACATGAGGATCAGTTAATGTTTATCAGCCATAATTAACTGCTATCAGTCAAAGCAAATTTGTATTCTATAATTAAGCATGTAAAAAGTAGTCTTCTTATATAATAGGGGATTGCAGGATCCAAGCTGGGATACACTAAAATCTACCTGCTGGGGGGACTGCAGGAGCAAAGCTGGGAGAAACGAAAACATACCTGCCAGGGGGACTGCAGAATCCAAGCTGGGAGACGCTAACATACACCTGCCATGGGGGTCTGCAGGATCCAAGCTGGGAGATACTAAAATATACCTGCCGGAGGACTGCAGGATCAAAGCTTGGAAGGTCTAAAAACATACCTGCCAGGGGGACTGCAGAATCCAAGCTGGGAGACACTAAAATACACCTGCCATGGGAGACTGCATGATCCAAGCTGGAAAACACTAAAATAGACTTTTCGGGGGGACTGCAGGATCAAAGCCGGGAGATGCTAAAATATACCTGCCGGGAGGACTGCAGGATCAAAGCTTGGAAGGTCTAAAAACATACCTGCCAGGGGGACTGCAAGAGCCAAGCTGGGAGACACTAAAATCTACCTGCTGGGGGACTGCAGGATCCAAGCTGGGAGACACTAAAATATACCTGCCAGGGAGACTGCAGGATCAAAGCTGGGATACACTAAAATATACATGCTAGGGGGGACTGCAGAATCCAAGCTGGGAGACACTAAAATCTACCTGCTGGGGGACTGCGGATCCCAGCTGGGAGACACTAAAATCTACCTGCTGGGGAGCCTGCAGGATCAAAGCTGAGAGAAACTAAAACATACATGCTGGGGGGGACTGCAGAATCCAAGCTGGGATACACTAAAATCTACCTGCCGAGAGGAGTGTAGGATCCAGGCTGGGAGGCGCTAAAATACACCTGCCATGGAAGCACTGCAAGATCCAAGCTGAGGGACACTAAAATCTACCTGCTGGGGAGACTGCAGGATCAAAGCTGAGAGAAACTAAAACATACCTGCCATGGGGGACTGCAGAATCCAAGCTCAGAAGTGCTAAAACATACCTGCCAGGGGGACTGCAGGATCCAAGCTGAGAGATACTAAAGTCTACCTGCTAGGGGGACTGCAGGATCAAAGCTTGGAAGGTCTAAAAACATACCTGCCAGGGGGACTGCAGAATCCAAGCTGGGATACACTAAAATCTACCTGCTGGGGGACTGCAGGATCCAAGCTGGGAGACACTAAAATATACTTGCCGGGAGGACTGCAGGATCAATGCCGGGAGATGCTAAAATATACCTGCCGGGAGGACTGCAGGATCAAAGCAGGGAAACGTGAAAAACATACCTAGTAGGGGGATTGCAGGATCCAAGCTGGCAGACACTAAAAGATACCTGCCAGGGAGCCTGCAGGATCAAAGCATGGAGACACTAAAATATACTTGCCGAGGGGACTGCAGGATCAAAGCTGGGAGATGCTAAAATATACCTGCTGGGAGGACTTCAGGATCAAAGCTTGGAAGCGCTAAAAACATACCTGCCAGGGGGACTGCAGGATCCAAGCTGAGAGACACTAAAAGATACCTGCCAGGGGGACTGAAGGATCAAAGCAGGCAAACGCCAAAAACATACCTGCCAGGGGGACTGCAGGATCCCAGCTGGGAGACACTAAAAGATACCTGCTGGGGGGACTGCAGGATCCCAGATGGGAGACGCCAAAATACACCTGCCATGGGGGACTGCAGGATCCAAGCTGGGAGACACGAAAATCTACTTGCCGGGAGCACTGCAAGATCAAAGCCGGGAGATGCTAAAATATACCTGCCATGGGGGACTGCAGGATCAAAGCTCAGAAGTGCTAAAACATACCTGCCAGGGGGACTGCAGGATCCCAGCTGGGATACACTAAAATCTACCTGCTGGGGGACTGCAGGATCCAAGCTGGGAGACACTAAAATCTACCTGCTGGGGAGACTGCAGGATCAAACCTGGGAGAAACTAAAATATACCTGCCAGGGGGGACTGCAGGATCCAAGCTGGGATACACTAAAATCTACCTGCTGGGGGACTGCAGGATCCAAGCTGGGAGACACTAAAATATACTTGCCGGGAGGACTGCAGGATCAATGCCGGGAGATGCTAAAATATACCTGCTGGGAGGACTGCAGGATCAAAGCAGGGAAATGTGAAGAACATACCTGCCAGGGGGACTGCAGGATCCAAGCTGGGAGACACTAAAAGATACCTGCCAGGGGGACTGCAGGATCAAAGCAGGGAGATGCTAAAATATACCTGCTGGGAGGACTGCAGGATCAAAGCTTGGAAGCGCTAAAAACATACCTGCCAGGGGGACTGCAGGATCCGAGCTGAGAGACACTAAAAGATACCTGCCAGGGGGACTGCAGGATCAAAGCAGGGAAACGCCAAAAACAAATCTGCTGGGGGGGACCGCAGGATCCTAGCTGGGAGACACTAAAATCTACCTGCTGGAGGGACTGCAGGATCCAAGCTGGGAGACACTAAAATCTACCTACCAAGGAGACTGCAGGATCCAAGCTGGGATACACTAAAATATACCTGCCAGGGAGACTGCAGGATCAAAGCTGGGAGACGCTAAAATACACCTGCCATGAGCGTCTGCAAGATCCAAGCTGGGAGACACTAAAATCTACTTGCCAGAAGCACTGCAGGATCAAATCTCGGAAGCGCTAAAAACATATCTGCAAGGGGGACTGCATGATCCCAGCTGGGAGACACTAAAATACACCTGCCAGGGGAACTGCAGGATCAAAGCAGGGAAACGCCAAAAGTACACCTGCTAGGGGGACTGCAGGATCAAAGCAGGGAAATGCCAAAAACATACCTGCCAGGGGGACTGCAGGATCCCAGCTGGGAGACACTAAAATCTACCTGCTGGGGGACTGCAGGATCAAAGCTGGGAGAAACTAAAACATATCTGCCGGGGGGGACTGCAGGATCCCAGATGGGAGACACTAAAATCTACCTGCTGGGGGACTGCAGGATCAAAGCTGGGAGAAACTAAAACATATCTGCCGGGGGGGACTGCAGGATCCCAGATGGGATACACTAAAATCTACCTGCTGGGGGACTGCAGGATCAAAGCTGGGAGAAACTAAAACATATCTGCCGGGGGGGACTGCAGGATCCCAGATGGGAGACACTAAAATCTACCTGCTGGGGGACTGCGGGTCCAAGCTGGGAGACGCTAAAATACACCTGCCAGGGGGACTGCAGGATCAAAGCAGGGAAATGCCAAAAACATACCTGCCAGGGGGACTGCAGGATCCCAGCTGGGAGACACTAAAATCTACCTGCTGAGGGACTGCAGGATCAAAGCTGGGAGAAACTAAAACATATCTGCTGGGGGGGACTGCAGGATCCCAGATGGGAGACACTAAAATCTACCTGCTGGGGGACTGCGGGTCCAAGCTGGGAGACGCTAAAAAACACCTGCCATGGGGGTCTGCAAGACCCAAGCTGGGAGACACTAAAATATACTTGCCAGGAGGACTGCAGGATCCCAGCTGGGAGACATTACAATCTACCTGCCAGGGGGACTGCAGGATCAAATCAGGCAAACGCCAAAAACATACTTGCCAGGGGGACTGCAGGATCCAAGCTGGGAGACACTAAAAGATACCTGCCAGGGGCACTGCAGAATAAAAGCAGGGAAACGCCAAAAACATACCTGCCAGGGGGACTGCAGGATCCAAGCTGAGATAATCTAAAATCTACCTGCCAGGGAGACTGCAGGATCAAAGCTTGGAAACGCTAAAATATAGATGCATTAAATATTGGTGGACAGTTATTCTTCCAAAGGCCCTGGATAATTTTTTCAGATACAAAGTATCACAGACTCAATCAAGTCTCAGAAGAAAAAAATTCAATTCCTGGCTACCTTAGCCAGGAAGTTTAACATTGGCCATAGTTTGGTAAGCACTTAACCTGTATAGCAGCAGGGAAAGGAGCATTAGTCTGGAACTAGCCATAATACACACACCAATGACAGTTCTAATAACTTATATTAAGGTGAGCAGTATAATATGTGGAAATTAAACTTAGCACACTGACAATCACATTACTACAGTCTGCATCATTTTATATGCAAGTACATTCTACTCATGCTAAAGAAAAAACATTGATTACACAATTCATAACAGACTATTAAGAACAAACTATTAATGCTGGAATTACATCCTCTTCCTGACCACTAAAGGAAGACGTTTTTGTGTACTTAAGTCTTTCCAAAACACAAATATGCAATTCAGAGTTATATAAGAACTAACTACATCTTAGTGAAGCTTAAGACAATTTCAGTGACAATTGGGAGCAACAAATTCATGACTACAGACCCAGAAAACCCTTTCAATATTTGATATTTAACCAAAATATGAGTCCTCTGAAAGCCTTAAATTTTAAACATATGACAGTTCCCACTTCAGCCACAGGATGGCACTGTGGACATGTGACAGAAGCAGAGTCTTTCATAAAAATAAATTTTATGGATTATTTATTTATTTCTCCATCTTTGGAGTGCAGCATAGGCATGATTCCTGAACTCTCTGGGTCATCATAAAGAGTTCTTGTCTTTAGGGGTAGTTCTGAGTTTATATTATTTTGAGAAGGTGGCAATTTTATGATAGATGTTTCAACCATATCATGGCTTGATTCAAACAAAAAGGAAGAGCTGTAGCATTACGACTCTGGAGTGTTTATGGTGTTAATGGGGGAGGGGGTAGTTGAAAAAGGGTAAATGACCTCCTATAAGTAGTCATAAAAGGTGATGATTTTAATCCTCCAATGGCCTGTAGGAAGACTTGTTGGTTAGTTCCATAGAGGGTGGTGGTTTAAATAAACAAGTCTGAGCTTGGAATGTGACAGTACAATGTGCCACTTCTTTATTTAAACCATGAATTTCAAAAGATTAATAGATCATGAAATTTAATAGGATTTTTTTTCAAGTTTAAAAGAACATAAAAACAAAAACATTATGTATAGAATCATAGAGAAAAATGGAGAAAGATAATCTGAACAGGTAAATATGTCCCCCAACACACATTACCTCAAATGCAAAGGTTTAACTAAAAAGTTTAAAGAAAGAAATAGCAGGCTGAGAGAGGGAGAGGGAGGTATAGAGAGAGAGAGAGAGAGAGAGAGAGAGAGAGAGAGAGAGAGATATAGAAGGATAAAGAGCCAAACACACTGTCAAATGTTTGTCAAAACATCCGTCACTGCATCAGAAACTCTATACTAGCTCAGATCTACTGAATTAGAAAGTTAAGAGCCTCTTATTATTGAATGTGGAGCTTCTCGGTTTGTTTTCCACAGCATGACCAATGTGAACATTTTGGAGAGAACATGCAGTACCACACCTTCTCACTGGGTGTATGAGCTTTAGGCTTGACTTGATGTTCAGCATAGGACATAACATTTCATTTAATGCTTATGTTTTACAAATAGTGTAAAAATAAAGAGGTGGTTTTCCCCAAAAATAGACAGAAATCTGGGATGTGTAAGGTTACACTCACTACTGCTGATATTCTCCACAGCTTTTAGTGCACTTGTGTGTCTTTGCAGTCTTTGAATGCCTGAAATTTTTCCCACACTCTGAGCAGTAATACGGTTTCTCTCCTGTGTGAATGCGTTGGTGTTCTTGTAGATGACTCTGTCTATTAAAACTCTTCCCACACTCTGTGCAGTGATATGGCTTCTCTCCTGTGTGAATGCGCTGGTGTGTTTTGAGATGACTCTGTACAGTAAAACTCTTCCCACACTCTGAGCAGTGATATGGTTTCTCTCCTGTGTGAATGCGCTGGTGTATTTTGAGACTACGCTGTTCAGTAAAACTCTTCCCACAGTCAGAGCAGTAATATGGTTTTACTCCTGTGTGAATGCGCTGGTGCTTTTGGAGATTATTCTTTTGAGTAAAACTCTTCCCACACTCTGAGCAGTGATACGGTTTCTCTCCTGTGTGAATGCGCTGGTGTAGTCGAAGATTACTCTGTTGTCTAAAATTCTGTCCACACTCTGAGCAGTGATACGGTTTCTCCCCTGTATGAATGCGCTGGTGTCTTTTGAGATGACTCTGTTTAGTAAAACTCTTCTCACAATCTGAGCAGTGATACGGTTTCTCTCCTGTGTGAATGTGCTGGTGCATTTTGAGATTACACTGTTCAGAAAAACTCTTCCCACACTCTGAGCAGTGATACGGTTTCTCTCCTGTGTGAATGCGCTGGTGCTTCAGGAGATTACTCTTTTGAGTAAAACTCTTTCCACACTCTGAGCAGTGATAGTGTTTCTCTCCTGTATGAATGCGCTTGTGTCTTTTGAGATGAGTCTGTTTAGTAAAACTCTGTCCACACTCTGTACAGTGATACGGCTTCTCTCCTGTGTGAATCCGCTGGTGGTCTTTGAGATGACTTTGTACAGCAAAACTCTTCTCACACTCTGAGCAGTGATATGGTTTCTCTCCTGTGTGAATGCGCTGGTGTGTTTTGAAATGACTCAATACAGTAAAACTCTTCCCACACTCTGAGCAGTAATATGGCTTCTCTCCTGTGTGAATGCGCTGGTGTATTTTGAGAGTACCCAGTTCAGTAAAACTCTTCTCACACTCTGAGCAGTGATATGGCTTCTCTCCTGTATGAATGTGCTGGTGTGTTTTGAGAAGACTCTGTTTAGTAAAACCCTTCCCACACTCTGAGCAGTGATATGGTTTCTCTCCTGTATGAACGTGCTGGTGTGTTTTGAGATGACTCTGTTTAGTAAAACTCTTCCCACATTCTGAGCAGTGATACGGCTTCTCTCCTGTGTGAATACGCTGGTGGTCTTTGAGATGACTCAGTACAGTAAAACACTTCCCACACTCTGAGCAGTGATACGGTTTCTCTCCTGTGTGAATGCGCTGATGGTCTTTGAGATGATTCTGTATAGTAAAGCTTTTCCCACAGTCTGAGCAGTGATACGGTTTCTCTCCTGTGTGAATCCGCTGGTGTGCTTTGAGATGACTCTGTACAGTAAAACTCTTCCCACACTCTGAGCAGTGATATGGCTTCTCTCCTGTGTGAAGGCGCTGGTGTATTTTAAGAGTACTTGGTACAGTAAAACTCTTTCCACACTCCAAACTGTAGTGATTTTTCTCCTTGCTGTGTTTCTGTGTTTGTCTGTGAGATGTCTTCATGTGGAGGGTACCAAATGACATTTGCTGAGTATGTTTTCTTGATGCCATATTCTTTTACCTCGCCTGTTTCAGCAGCTTAACTTTCCTCTTGGTGGAATTTCCTGACGTGTTTACAGAAGCACATTTACACTGAGTAGAAAAGTGTAGGAGAAGTCTTGAAACAGGCTATCATTCATTTCTGCAAGAAGAAGAAAAAAGGAAACTATAAACTCAATTTGCAATGCAACAAAACTAGTCAAATTCAAATCGACAATTACATCAACTGGCAGAAAGTGTAAAGAAAGAAAACTTCCATCTGATGTGGAAAAGCCAATAACCTAATAAATCAAGCTCCTTAAATATACATATAGACCTCTGAAGCCATGTCGCTATGCTGATATTGGAAATTGCAGGACTAAACTGGATTTCTCCTTGGTCAAAATGACTGGGATCATTCAAAAACCACCACCATTTCATACTGTCATCAAATTTGCAGATGACACCACGATTGTGGGCTGGATCTCCAATGACAATGAGGAGGCCTACAATGTCAACAAGACCAAGGAGCTCATAGTGGACTTCAGGAAACAAGAGAAAGTGCACACCCCCATCACTATCAATGGAGCCACTGTAGAGAAGGTCAGCAGCTTCAAGTTCCTCGGTGTTCACTTTTCAGAGGAACTGACACGGACCAAACACACCACACAGGTGGTAAAGAAGCCACAGCAGTACCTTTTCTACCTCAGGTGGCTGAGGAGGTTTGGCATGAACCCCTGCATCCTCAGAACATTTTACACATGTACTGTGAAGAGTATTTTAACATCACCACCTGGATTTGGTTTCCAAACCTCCTGGATTTATACACCAACCACTGCCTGAAGAACACCAGAAGATTCTAATGGACTCCACCCACCCAAGCCACTGTTTATTCTCACAGCTGCCAAGTGGGAGAAAAAACAGAAGCATAAGGTCCAGGACCAGCCGGTTCCAAGGCAGTTTCTTTCCCCGGGCCATCAGACTGCCTAATAGCCAGTAGTGCTGGTGCATTGGTCTGTGAGCCTGTCACTACACGTCTGAATCATCATGATGATAATCTCCATGGACAATACACACTGCATCCACACCTCAAACAGACTCAATTTGATCTCACTGTAACTTCTGTCTAGCAAATCTATGCTGGCACATTTAGATGCACATCTACTCATATCTTGCATAATCTGGACATATCTGTACATATCAGTATTCTATTAGTATTGAGAACTTCCCCGTTGTGGGACTAATAAAGGATTATCTTATCTCCTGTGTACTCTGCATCTCATTTATCTACATCAGACTCACAAATTGCATACATGGAAATGTGTAAAATTGTACATGTTACAGCTTTTAATTTCATAACTATATTAGTTTGCATAACTGTACATTGGAAATAGTGCAATCGTGGTGTTTCAATTTCAGTTTCTTTGAGCCCATCTCCCTTTCATTTCTAAGATCAGTGGTTTTTCACATGAAGCTTACATCCTCTCCCAGTGATATCATTCCCACTTCTCTCTTGAAAGAAATACTTGACACATTAGGTCCCAGTTTGTTATTCATAATCAATATCTCCCTATCTTCCGGCACTGTTCCTGCTTGTTTCAAGCATGCTGCTGTCCAGCCTTTACTTAAAAAGCACAATTTTGAGCTTCAACACATGGTAGGCCTCAATGGGACAGTGCTGAGCTGGTTTAAGTCCTATCTTTGTAACTGAACTTTTACAGTACACATTGGTAATTACCATTCCTCTACTTCTACCATCAGTTGTGGAGTTCCTCAAGGATCCATTTTAGGTCCAGTGCTGTTTTCATTATACATGCTTCCACTTGGAAAGATCATTAGAAAGTATGATATTAGCTAGATTGCTTAGCCAGCTGGCTAACTAAATTCAGTTTTTTGCTTTGTTATTTAAACCTGAGCGAATGTCCACCACACTACCACTCCCTGCTTTAGGGGACAAAAACTCTTTTCTGTTATTTTACTGCTATTTACAGTCACAATTTATGATCGCGTAGATATTGTAGGACATATTCCAAGTAGTGGTGAAGCTGTGTACTCCACCCACCCCTTAGCTATGCCCTCCAAACACTCAACCTACCCAAGTGAAGAAACGATAGGTGGTGACGAAAAGGAAGAGGGGGAAAAAGAAAAAAGAGGAAAAAAATGAATAACACAATCATTCAAGGAAGTCTACTCTTATGTTCTGCAATATATTGAGAGTTAATTCCTCGTCCCACATTCTCTCTGTGAAAACATTAGAAACACATGTATAAGTTCACTTACGTCATGGTCATAGTATGTAAAACGTTGGGGAAAAGCTCTTAATATATTGTAGAAAGTAAGGGTTTCCTCGAATGATTTAGTCTTACTTATTTATTTAGATCTGCTCTGAGTCGGTCCAGGTTGGCGTGATCTTTAAAGCCGGTGCTTTATGGAGATTTGGGTTCTGTCTTTCCAGTTCAGTAGAACACTTTTCAGCAATGGTGAGTGACATTAATATAAAGGGTTTAAGATATTTTGGAATTGTTAATGAGACGTCATTAAAGAGGAATTCAGAGTGGTTTGGTGTGAAATGGTTCAGATTTCTTTACAGTGGTCGCCATGACTACAACACAAATATAGCCATTTTATTTACTATTCAAAACCACCAGTGAACCTACAAGTGTCTTCTGAGCTTTTACATAGAATGTTGATGATGCTAAAATAGTAGAAAATCTGAAATATGAGCTTTCTTTTTCTTAGGGGACTAAAATTCATAGTAGACTATTTTGCCTAACAACATCCTGCAAGTTCCGCTCCAGCATTAAGATATTTTTTTTTTTTTAAAATGCCTTGCATGAAAATCTTCATATATATTTAGTATTCATATTCAGCATATTCATAACCATTTCATGTAATAAACTTCTATGAGGGAGCATTTAGAGCAAGGGTGTTCAATCTGATCAACAAAGGGCCAGTGTGGCTGTGTTTTTATTCTAACAAAGCAGGAGCTCACTTGATCAGTTGTTTGAAAACTGAGACCAAAAGATTAGAGAAAAGTCAGGTGTGCTCCTGCTGGTTTAGAATGAATACAGGATTCACAGCGGCACTTTGTGGATCAGACAGGACACCACTGTTTCAGAGAAATTACACTCCTTAGACATCTGGTTCCTATCACCGCCACTGTGAACAATTCTGACTCCAAGTTTCTCTAAAATGGAGCGTTTCACAACTAACCACACTGAATGAACACCGTTTACATCTTCACCATTTAATTATGCAGAAATTTTGAAAAGATTCAAGAGCCTGTGAAAATGGAGAGACTATGTAAAAACAGCTTTAATTCTTTAAAAGTTAATGCAATCATTTTGTTAAAACACCTGATTTAAATATAAAAATCTAAACTTCAATCAAATCATGACTGGCATTTCAAATACATTGTGGTGGTGTACAGAGGCAAAATTACAAATATTCTCGTTGTCCAAACACTTATTATTTAACCCTGATTAGATACATCTATGGCTTTAGACACGTACTCTTTATTAAAGCGATACCTAATTTTCTGCTGAAAATCAGTTTCTGTATTTGGAAAAGTCAGTCTCTGAAAATTTTTACCTCAAACACCAATGAATCTGCATTTAATTGTGCTGAAGTACTGTTTACTATTAAGACCACAAAGCATGAATATGACTACCCACCCAATCACATCTCAACTAGACCATCAAGCTCCTGAACTGCTCTCACACACACTACACCTCCTCTAGAACAAACTACTATTTATTCTCTACATTCATACATATAATGGACTCCTTGGAATTCAATGATGAATCTGGTAGAATTTGTTAATATTTAGCTATACTAGCTAGATTCCATTGTTAACAGCGGCTATTATCCCAAACTGTTATCTGGCTGACATAAAGCAGCTGTCTGAATCACATTTATCTGAGATTTTTGTACTCATGTCTTTAAAAGGCTGATGCTCCAGACAATAAACCACCAACAATGTAATTTCTCTGACATCAGCTCAGTATAAACAGCTAACATTAGTGTAAAGTCTACTTGTGTTTAGGTTTACCTTATTAATTAATTAATTAAAGGGTCCCAAAATACAGCAAATCTAACATTATTCACAATTTACTGAAAGAACATCTGAAAGTCAATATATGATTCATGCCATTATAAAAACACCATGTATCTGTAATGTAGAGGATCAGGTTCAACCTTAAAAAGACTCACTACAACCAGAACAAATGACTAGTTTGGTTGAGTCATTTGCTACGGGATAAACACTCATTTAAGATTATATTAAGCAGTGACTGATTAATCCATATCCTACAAATAAATACAAAAAGCATAATCACTTTATCACGTAATCAACTGCCGCAGCCAGTGTATAAACCCACTTTAAGCTTCGTGTATTCTTATAAAAACACCTCCATATCATACACAGAAAGGGAAAAGCCACATCTGCGTCTCCTCAGACACACAGCCCATTTACAAACCACCATCTGAGACACCCAAACACACATAAATTAAGATGTTTACATTAACTATCTGAATATTTCAGACGGTAGACATTAATAAACACAGCGTGAAGAAACACATAAGTTCCCCAAACCCGATCACAGCAGCTCCTCCTCTAAATCACTGAAGGATGAGCAGCATTTCCATCAATGAGGCTCTACCAGACATTTAAAGACCCTCATCAGTCAGTTACACCGACATATAAAGACTGAAACCAGCTTAAAGCAGCACTTACAGCTCTTTAATCTCAGACTGAGTCTCCGTTTCAGAGTCTCCCCCAAACACACCGCGCTGTGTGGAGACTACAACAATAGCGAGCGGAGTCCGACCACAACCGGAAGTGTATTTTTCAAAATAAAAGTTTCTAGCGCTCAACACGTTTTACATTAAACAAGCGTCACCACACATGTAGGAGTCTCTCAGACTGTGGGTCTGAAATGCCTTGTAGCCTATTTCATTCACATTAATGAAGGATGGACATAGTTTTAACTGCCTAGTGTGTAAACAATTCACTGTGTCAACATAAACCCACACTGAAATGAAATCACCAGACCCTCCTCTGTCTGGAAACATGGAGTTTTATACCAAACAAGCATCACCACACACGTAGAAGTACTATGGGTGTGACATTCCTTATAGCCTATTGCTTTATTTTAATAAAAGATGGACTATTGTTTGTTGCTTCATTGTTATAATTAATTCATCAGTTTGTATATATTTTTGTTTGTGTATGAAAAAAATGTGTTCATTAAAGGTAATTGTTGAAAACTTTTGGTGATTGTTTAAAAGTCCTAGGTATGATATGGGGGTGTAGTAGTGATGGTACACTCTGTATACTCAGCATGCCATACATACTCTAGTTACTTAAATTGTTATATTGGTTTATATACTTACTAAATATTACATAACATCTGAAACATATTTTTTAATGTCTTACAATTTTCTACTAAATAAATAAGCAAATAAATAAAATGTCATGGAAATATGGAGATTATTAACCAAACAATCAAATTATGAATCAAATAATCAGAATAAAGAGTTATGAGAAACTTTATATAGTTAAAAACAAAAAATTGTTATATTTTCTTAAATTTATTAAAATAAGCATTAAAACAAAAATCTTTTTTCTCAGTACATGTAAGGTTGCAAAAATACAAATTGTTCACCTTGTAAAAAAAATAGCAGTTGAAAATCAGATGAAAAAATGTGAAAATTCACATCCATACAATAAATATTAAAACACCTTAACTGCAGTGTGATTCATAGAACTTTTTGTCTTGCACATACATAGCGTTTTTGAGGTGGTCCACCGGCAGTTAAGCGGAGTATTAGACAAAATTTCACTTATCATCACTCCTTTTCTACTCTAAGTCCAATTTACTTATTTTTCCTTCCTTCCTGTCTTACTTATACTTTATAAATTAGTTTAGTAAATAATTTTACTGTAGCTCAGTGTCAGCAACAACATTTACTATAAAATCATTTTACAGGCCTCGTCAGTATTTTTGTCTCTCAGTTGTTTGTAAAATTTGTGTAAGTTTATTTTCTAAAATAAAAGTCTCTGTGCATTTAAAGTCTGTTTGAGGAGAATAAAAACTAGTTAGAGCTTATATGCAGGACAGTAATCCAGGTGGTCCGAGGGTGAACCAGCAGTGGCAAACAGTCAGTGGGTTGCCAACCTTATCAAGCCAGCGGACTGATATATGCTCGCTGTTTGGGTATTCTCATGACTGATTTTCTTATGTATTAAATGTCTGTTGAGACAGCATATAAATATCAGGGTGGGCAATTATTTGATTTTATGAAAATCTCTTTAAACCAGTGGGGTTTAGCTCCACTCCTGGTGGGTGGAGTCCATCACAGTTTGGAAATGTCATCTATTGCTTAGCTGAATTCTGTTACAGCAAGAAAGTTACCAAACAGGGCTGGACTAAAACCGGGATTGGAGTTGAACACCCCTCACATTACACTCTTCTATTTCATGTCATCTGAAATGTTTAAAGATTCAGTTGATTTAGTTTAAATATGAGTTGGAAATGTGTAGATGACAATACAAGCTACAGCTATATAGTTAATTTAAGGAGGTTTAAATAATAAAGCTGTCGTGTAAAGTCCTTTAAGCAGAATGAGATGACTTCTCCATGAGATGGAGAAGTCAGCTGTTAGCTGTTTATACTGAGCTGATGTCAGAGAAATTACATCGTTGGTGTTTTATTGTCTGGAGTATCAGCCTTTTAAAGACAAAAATCTCAGGTTAATGTGATTCAGGCAGCTGCTTTATGTTAGCCGGAAAAAATTGGGATAATAGCCGCTGTTAGCAATGGCTGCCAGTTAGTGTAGCTAAATATAACAAATAAAAATATATAAAAATATAAACAAAGTCTATCAAATTCATCATCAAATATCAAAGAGTCCATTATATGTAGAACTGTGGAGAGGAGAATGTAGAATTTGTTCTAAAACAATATGAAGTGCTTCCTGAGAGCTGTGAATGTCTGGGCTGCACCCCGCAGGTCAATGGCTGGTAGATCTGGTGGGAGTGTCTATGGTGGGTGTTTGAGGTGGTCTGTTTAGAGGGGGGTGTAGTGTGAGAGCTGTGAATGTCTGGGCGGGGGGTGCAGATTAGGGAAAGTATCAGATTGTGTATAGTGTGCACCCTTCAGTTCCTTGATCTTTCAATCTTTCTTCAGTGTGAGGGTGTGGTGGGGCGGGTAGTCCTATAATGAAGTCATTCTTGCTGTAGATCTTTGTGGTCTAAACAGTAAACAGCACTTCAGTACCAATAAATACAGATTCATTGGTGTTTGAGGTAAAAAGATGTTTTTTTTTTATAGTTCATAGAGCTAAATGCTTTGGTAGCAAACATGCAAAACTGAATCATTACTTCAGTATCAAAATAACAGTCAAAATAGGCCTTAGTTAATTTCTGATGTGGTGGATCTTTGTTTTAGGGATTAATATGTAGGAAAGTCTTTTAATGGTCAGAGAATTCCTGTCTAGGCCTGACCACTCACAATTATTACATCATCTCCTGACTTGGATTATTTGTGCTGACTGTTATTATTCGGTCTGACAATGATCAGTTCTTTCTGTATTTCTTTACTAGGTGTGTAAAATACACAAAAATTGATTCAGTGTGATACGGGGCTGTCTTAGTATGGTTTATTAATGAGCAGTGCCTTAATATGTGCCTCATGATCATGTTTTAATGTCAGTATGTTAGTCGTTTATTCATCAAATCCATTTTAGCAAACTTTAGTTTTGTTTAGACCTTTTTAACATCAGTGACACTAGCTGTGCGGCTAACTATCATTTTCAGCAAGTTTACAGTTCAGCTGTGTGTGTATGGTCAGTTGTTTGGTAACAGGCATGACAGTTGATTGTCTACTTTAGTCTAGTAGTTTTTAAATAAACTTCTTACCCTTATTCTGTGTTGAATGGCAAGTTAGGGAACCCCTGGTCAATTTTTTGTTAATGGAAATAGTAAAGTGAGTAGAAGATGAACTGATGTCTAAAAGACATGAAGTTAAAGATTAAACATTCTTTTCAACGTTTTAAGCAAGATCAGTGTATTATTCTACTGTGCAGTGACACCTACAGAAATATGACCTTTGTGGAAGAGTTACCAGAGGAAAAGCTTTCCTGCATCCTCACCACAAAATTCAGCATCAGAAGCCATTGATGTATCTAGTCATGTCCATAAGTATTTGGACAATGACAGATTTTGTAATTTTGCTTCTGTACACCACCACAATTGAAATGAAGCAGTCATGAGTTGACTGAAGTTTAGATTTTATCTTTAATTTAAGTGCTTTAACAAAATTATTGCGTTAACCTTTTAGGAATTACAGTCATTTTTTTACATAGTTCCTCCATTTTTACAGGTTCAAAAGTAATAGGACAAACTAACTTCATTATAAATACAACAATTATTTTAATATTTGGTTGCAAATCCTTTTTTCATCTGATCGTCAGTCAACTGTCCAGTTACGTCTGAGGAATGAAAATGGAAGAACTCTCTAATATTTTCGCAATATTTTGCTTAAGTCCTTGAATTAAGCTGAAAGTCTGAACTTCAGTCACATCTTGATTACTTCATTTCAGTTCCATTGTGGGGGTGTACAGAAGCTTACAACTTACAAAATCTCCAAATGTTGTGGATTTGCTGTATATTATTTAATAAAAACAATTCTTTCTCTGTAGCCCCTGTGTTTGTTGTTGTGTTTGTTGTTATTGTGTTTGTTGTTGCTGTTGTTAATGTGTTTATTGTTGTTGTCTTTCTGTCTCTGTCCTGTTTGTGCCTCTGCCTCACTGTTGTTTTCTCACAGAGATCCACACTTACTGCTGAAAATGTAATGAAATCCTCAATTATAGTTTTTCTCCTGCTGAGCTTAGTTCTTTATATGAGGTGTTTATTAAGTCATTTGTAGGGAGTTGTCAGGTGGTAGCTATGTGTTGTTGAAAATAAATGAAAAAGAAAAGACAAACAGATGAGTCAGAATGCAGGTGTAGTTATGTTCAGGTCTGTCATTGGTGATGTGGAGAAGGGCATGTGAGTGCACAATCATGGGGATTTACGCAACTTGAAGAAATAGTAATGAGGATGATGCTGAGCCAGGGGATGCTGGCATTGTGATGGAGGGCATTAGGGTGCTCAACAATCTTGGAAGTTTATTCACCGAGGATTTTGGGCTCATTCATGCTTTTGATCTCAGCTCTTTGGGCTGTTTTTCTCCAGCTCTGCTCTCAGCTTGGTGGTGCTTTATTAAGCATAAAAGAGAGAACTCGTGCTCGTCCTCCTGATTAGGATGGGGGTCTGTGCTGACAGGTGGGCATATGTCACGTTTAACTGGCAATTACGCAACAATGTATCTCAGTAATGCAGAACTAACATACCGAGTACATTGATGAATTACTGTCAACAGGGAGTAAATCATTTAATAAATACAGTACTGCAGTACTGTAACATTAATGAGTCAGTCAACACTGTTTTAGAGTAACAACGCTAACACTGATGCAGGGCCCCTACACTAAAATACTTGAGTTTTATTCATTTTACTGCATTTGGAACTCTACAGAAATATATTCAATGTATATACAGCTCTGTGAAAAAAAGCTTCCTAAACAGTGTTTAAACCATTTATCTCAGAAGTGAGTGTGATTTTACATCTACATACCATTAGAATAAATGAAAATAAAACATCAGTACAGTAAACTAACACAGTTTATATGTGTGTATAATAAATGTGTTTGTGTAATAATACATATATATATGGTATTTCAGATTCAAAAACACGGTCATGTATTTCTGTTTTGTTTACTGAATCTTTTTTCTGAACTCACATTTTAGAGAAAACAGTTTATTTTTATTCTCTTTTTACTTATTTTTAATAATTACAACACATTTGATTTCTTACATATTTTCATGAACATGCTCTCTCTCTCTCTCTCTCTCTCTCTCTCTCTCTCTCTGTTACTTTCACTGAGGAGTCAGGAGGAACACAGAATCCAGCGTAGAGCGGTTCAGTGAATGTGGTGGTGAATGTGTGTAGGTGGGTCAGTGTGTGTGTGTCAGGGGAGATGGTGTAGAAGGACAGGGAGCCGGACACTGAGTCTAGATTCACTCCTACTCTGTTAGAGGGGGAAGGGGTGGCAGGTAGGTCAGTTCTCTGAGTTCTCTGATTATTGTGTCAGACAGAATAATTATTATTATAGCTCTCCAGACTCCAGGACTGACACACAGTCCAAACATACAGTCATCGCTGACTCCTTTCCTCCTGATTCCTCTGTATGATAGTGATATTTCAGCTCCTTCACTCCACTGAACCTCCCAGTATTATCGTCCAGTCAGACTCTCCACACTCAGAACTTGCAGCTGATACTCAAATCTGTCTTGATGATCTGGATAATGCTGATCTTCTCCCATATACTCCACCTTTCTGTCCCTCTCAGACAGCGAGAGATCACTGTTCACTGTGTTTGGATCCAGAGTGAGATCACACACATCTGTACACACACATAGAGGAGACAAAAACAGATAGAATTGATGTGTATGTGTGTGTGTGTTGTGAGTGTGTATGTGTGTATGGTGTGTATGGTGTGTATAGTTTCTTTGTATGATAAAAATGTGTGTGTGGTTGTGTATGTTTGTATATGTGTGGGGGGGTGTATAGTATGTATTGTATATTGTGTGATAGTTTGTGTTTGTGGGTGTACAGTGTGTATAGTGTGCACAGTGTGTTTGTGTGTGTGTTACATTTCTTCCGTCCTGGTTTCATCCTGATTTTCCCTCCATGATCCACCCTGAAGAACAATCACACATAATTATACATTCATTAAACTTCATATCAAATGAAAACTAAAACACCACTAAAGAATAAAACAGATCGTTGCAGTACAAAACATCCCCCAGATCTTAAAGTCCAGATAAAACTAAACTAAAATAAAGAAAAAAAACAGATCAATCAAACTGCCATGTTAATTAGTTTTAAATTACACTGTCAGGATAGCACGCTGCTAGGCTAGTTGGCATTATGTCACATTGCTAGGATAGTTAGCTCTAATTTACACTGCTAGGCTAGCGTGTCTGTAAGAAGTTAAATTTAGTGTGTAAGATGTGTTCAGTCTATAAGAAGTTAAACTCAGTATGTAAGACGCATTCAGTCGCTCTGTAAGAAGTTAAACTCAGTGTGTAAGTTGTGTTCAGTCACAATTCAAAAACAAACACATCTACAGTAAAATATCATAGTCAGTAATGTGTATATTTAAAGTTAGTGTATAGAGACAGTAAGTCAGTAACTCACTGTAGCTTCTCTAATGTGCAGTGTGGATCCTCCAGTAGATCAGAGAGCAGCTTCACTCCAGACTCTCCTGTTTGATTATAGGTCAGATCCAGTTCTCTCAGGTGGGAGGGGTTTGATTTTAGAGTTGAAGCCAGAGAAGAACAGCCTTCATCTGTAACCATACAATCAGACAATCTGCAGAATGGAAGGTAAAAGGGAGACAGATGGCATTTACAACACCAAAGACAGACAAAGAAAACTGGCTACAGCTCTCCTCATTGGAAAGCTTTTTAAAGAGACCCAAACACCTGCAAGCTGGGGTGTCTCAGTAACCAATTAAGTCAGAGCTCTGCCTCCCATTTTTTAAACCCTTACCTTGGACAAGGTCTGTAAAAACAAGTAGCTCTTTGCAGTGGCACCAAAAAATAGCTAAACTAATGCTACAAACCTGAACATTATTGGCCCTGACTGAAAAAAGACACCTCTATCAGACTCTAACAATTGAAAATAAATTGTTCAGAAGCCCCAGTGTCATGCAAGACTTTCCCTGCCACCCTAACCCCATCTCCTTGCAGGGATACAAAACCGTCTGATAAAAAGAACAAAAAACTAGAACCAACAGAACAAGACTCACTGGAAAGTGAAGATGGGTAGAAAACGACAGAACTTGAACCTGAAGAAGCCAAAACAGTGGGCTTTACTAAACCCTTGCATGCTTTCCTTTTGCTTTTAAAATAGGGCAGTTAAATTTCCAATGATCCTTTCCCACACAATACACATGATTCAGATCTGACTTTCCCAGTGAACGCTCATGAGATGCCTCAGCAACCGAACCAGCAACATGGTTAGCAAAACGTGGAGGGGAATTTCCTTGATTTGGTGTTTAGTGGATCAAAACATACTTGTATGCTGTACACAGTATGTTCGCTAACATCCATCACAATTAACAAGTAACATCAGATTAAATAGACCTGAGGCAGTTTAAACCAATCAGCTACATCTTGTAACTGCTGTAAGAAAAAAAAACAAAACAGTCAAGCATGGTGGCAGAAGGAGCCTGAAAAAACCCTCCAGCTATGACTAAAAATGGAGATAATTGAGCCAAATCAAAATTCAAAAACACAGGAAATCCCAAAACATTTGCCAACCATAAGACTAACCCTCAAACTTCATGCAGGCACAATACATGATACAAAAGATGCCAAACAAGTGTGTGAAAGCCCCTCTCCACCTGACACTAATAAAAGACAAATAAGTAGACCTTGGTCTGTGAACAGTTAGTGGTGGCAGGTTTTTATGCACTGAACCCGCAAGTGCCAAATAATCCCAATAACAGGCCATTCTCAGCACCTCAGATGTGCCCCCAAACAACTGCTCCAACCACAGTCACAATAAAAAACTAAAACCAAAAATGGCTGATGTGACCAAATGGGCATGCCGCTGTACCTACCAAGGGAGAAGGCTTCCAAGTGATGGAATAAAATGAAGATTTCTAAAATAATAATCAAACATGATGGTTAAAGAGAACATCATTGATAAGAGGTATACACAGGAAAATGGAAAGTACTAAGAAAACATACTTACTGCATGCAAAGTAACTCTGTAGGGATGTTCCAGAAAACTTTAAGCCCTTTAAGTAAACATTTGAGCCTTAAGCTAGTACATTTTTGAATCTTGAGCACAAGTAGGCCAGTTGTATAACAGGTTGTGTAAGTGTTTATATAAGGGTTTGAAAAGGACCAAAGGATGCAAGGTACCAAGGACAGCTGGACCTTTTTCAATTATGGTTTGGATTTAATTGGGTCCAAAAAAGTGATATATTTTCAGGTTTAATGATGGGCAAAACAGGTTATGAAACATCAGAAGAGAGAGAGGTGATTACCTCACCTCTGAAAATTATATTTCAAAATTGGAACTTTGTACATTGCATTGGCATTGGTCTCTAGAGCCCATGTCCAGGCTGAAATGCTTTTTGCTAAGCCTTAAGTAGAGATCGAAGCCTATTTAGAAGTAATTATTTAACATTTGTCTGGTGTAGGTGATTTCTGTCATGGAGATTTGTGGAGATATAATTAGCAAGACATTTTGTGAAGAACTGACATGATTTTTCTCCTGGAAGCATCACAGAGTGAAGATATACATAAATAGGCATCCAGGAAATTACATAAACACCATTTAAAGTAAACCAAATTTCAGTTGGAAGAAAACATTTCCTGTGACCTCATCACAAAAATCAATGTCTGAGATATCTAGGCAATGTTGGCATGCATCACTGTGACTAAATCCCATATGGTGTAGTTTAGGGTCTGTAATGTTTGTTCTGTGAAGAGTTTCATGTTGAATTAACTGGAGTTTTGAATTGCTGGTCATAGAGAAGATGTCGTTGCATGTATTTTGCCAGTTTAGATTATATGTTTCTTTTATATCTTAGGTCCATTTTTCCATTGGAAGTGAGATAGTGTTGTCCTTTGAGGCTATAAGTTCATGTATTTGTAATGACATTTTTTATAGTTTAAGGCAGTGTAGTTTTAAAAAGAGGAAGGGAGTATGATTGCAGAAATTTCCACTATTAACTGTTTTTTTTTATTGACATCTTTGGGTAGTATATACTGAAAATGACAGTTATCTGATATACTGTATTTTTCTTAGATGTCATCAAAGGTCATGAGCAAGCCATCAGAGAACAATGGTGCCAGGCTGGTTATTCCTCTCTGCTTCCAGGCTTAGAATTTACATACATACATACATACATACATTCATCATCTAAACCGCTTATCCTTCTGGGTCGCGGTGGGGTGCTGGAGCCTATCCCAGCTGTCATTGGGCAGAGGCTTAGAATATAAAGCCTTTTTATTTATTAAAAACATGGGATTGTTCTATATAGGAGTTTCACCAGAGGAGTTTAACCACTAGTTGTTTTTTTTCAGCATCACACAACTTTACCAGCCTTTTGTTGCTCCATCTCAACTGTTGTGTTTGTACTATTTTCAATGAAATATAGTTTGAATGATCTGCAAATCATTGCATTTTGCTTTTATTTACATTTTGCACAGCATCCCAACTTAGAAAATGGGGTTGTATTTCAACACCTTGTAAAAATACTCTGGCACCTCCCATCCAAGAGATTTCTGAGGAAAATATTTTACCAATTTTTTTTAACATCACAGTAACTACAATTAAATAACAACGTTGTAAAACTATTTAAACTACGTGGTCTTAACGCCTTAACAAGTCATGAGCCCACTGTTGGGCCCAAAGTTTCATTACACACTTATGTGACCCAAGAATAGCTCCGTTAGTTTGCATTGAAGTACTTGTAGCTACTGAATAATAAGATATTACTGCTCCACTTCTAAATTGAAGTAGGATTAAATAAGTTTAGTGAAAAACATTTCACTATACAAATAAATGTAGAGTTGTGTCATGTAGTCTGTGATCACTATTTAGCCTATCAGAGCACATGCTAAATACTAGCCATTACAATAACGTTTTTGTATATAATTACAATAAGCTTTATAGCAGAAACAAGAAAACTGAAAAAGAAAATCTAAAAAACATTTTGTTTTTCATTTTTACTGGTGGTTAGTCTAGTTTCTTGCAACAGACTCAAAGAAAGATTTCTGAATTGAATGAGAGAGAACATGCCATGACAACTCATTACAGAAATCAGTACAGAGAGAGAGACAATAGAAAAAATTATGTAAATTTATTGAATTGCTAGTTCATTGATTCTTTCTTTAACTTTTTTTATTCAGGATTGAATTCACAGATGCTCACCTGAGTGTCTCCAGTTTACAAAATAAAGTCTTCAGTCCAGCAGAGAGCAGCTTCACTCCTGAATCCTGCAAGTCATTGTTGCTGAGGTCCAGCTCTTTCAGAGAGGAGTACATTGATTGTAGATCTGATCCCAGATTTTCACAAGCTTTCGCATCAAGACTACAGATATGCAGTCTGCAAGCAGGCATTACAATGTAGTCAAATAAGGATTTATAAATACAGTAACAAAATAGGTATATCATAATTTTTAGATAACATAATACAATTTTTGTTTATTTTTATATTACTGTTAGGGCTAGAATGAGAGAAAACAGAATTCTGACATCCAAAATAATTGTTAGTACTTTATTTTTAGATTTTAAAGTACCTTTTCAGCTTATTACCATTCAAGAATTAATTCACATGAAGCTCACCCGAGTGTCTTTAGTTTACAATATAAGCTCTTCAGTCCAGCAGAGAGCAGCTTCACTCCTGAATCCTGAAGATCATTGTTACTCAGGTCTAGCTCTTTCAGAGAAGAGTTTACTGATTGTAGAGATTCATCAGATTGTGGTGAGATTACACCCAGCTAGTCTGTAAAAATCAGAATAAATGCAGTATATGGTGTAATCAGGGGAACTGTAATAGAATGACCTTACTCTCCATGTTCTACTTTGTCTTTACTTACAGAAATAAGTACACAAGATATTCTTAGCTTGACTATTCGTCCACATGATCCCATTTAAAACAGAAAACATAGCTATTGTTTTTTTCTAAGTAGAAGCTACCTGTTTAGTAACATAAAAAGTTAACTGCCACAATAATCCAGTCAATATATGATACAATTAAACTCAGAACAGATCTTGCAATATACTGAAAGAAGCATGTCTGAATAGATTAAGAGAAAAAGAATATCATGTTTTTTCAGTAGCACATTACACTTTTAGTGTGTTTTTATACTTCAGGCATGGCTAGAGAAAGAGATTCAGTAGAAGTCTAAAACCATGTGAAATGAATATTAATATTACACATAAATCTACTATTGTAAGGTTACAGTTTATTATGGCTTGTCAAATTTTTTATTATAAATGAATTCACAGAAAGTCCACCTGAGCATCTCCAGTTTACAGTGTAAGTTCTTTAGTCCAACAGAGAGCAGCTCCATGCCTGAATCCTGAAGGTCGTTACTCAGATCTATCTCTTTCAGACAAGAGTTTACAGATTGTAGAGCTGATGATAGATTTTCACAGGAATTTGTGATGAGACTACAGCCACCTAGTCTGTAAAAGTCAGAATATAGTATATGTCCCACTGTACTAGAATTACCTTACTCTCTATATTCTATTGTCTTTACTTTCAGAAATAAGTACACAAAATATTTATAGCTTGATTATTCATTCATATGATCGCATTTACAACAGAAAACATAGCTATTGTTTTTTTTTCTAAGTAGAAGCTGCTTGTTATTAGCATAAAAAGTTAACCATCACAACCATCAATATATCATACAATCATATAAAAGAGAACGAGATAGTACCTTGGATTCAGATTGGATAATAAAATCAGCTTTGACCAACATGTAATGGACCTCTATAACAGATTTCAGAAGACTTCTTGTTATCAGAAAGCTAAGGGCACTTCATGTAGCTCCATCATTGCTGCTGCTACTCTACAGAAGCATAATTGAGCCTATCATCCTGTACTGCTCAACCTGGTTCTTTACAATGTTAAAAGTGTCAAACATTAACAAACTCTTACACATTACACATATAGCTTCAAAAATCATAGGTCTTCCCACACATAGCCTGTCACATCTAAACAATAAGGTGAAGTCAAGAGGCTTTTATTTTTATTCCATCTACAAGTACACAGTGGAGCTAAATTACATTCCTCCAGGACCATGGTGCAACATGGAACAAAATAGACAATACAGACAAAGTGCAAACATGCAGAGGAGCAAGTAAGTATGTGTGTGTGTGTATGTGAGTTTAAAGTATGAGTGTGAGGGGGTTTCAGTTCAGTCCTTGTGAGTTTAAAAATCTGATTGCTTGCAGGACAAAGCTGTTGCAGAGTCTGGCAGTGTTGGCACAGATGCTCCAGTACCCTCTGCCAGATGGCAGCAGTGAAAAAAGTCTGTGTGAGGGATGGATGGGGTTGTCCACCATGCTGGTGGCTTTGAGGATGGAGCGTGTGGTGTAAATGTCCATGATGGAGGAGAGAGAGAACCCGAAGATTGTGGTCAGAGGCATTGCAATACCCAAACCAGGCGATGATGCAGCTGCTCAAGATGCTCTCCACAGTCCCTCTGTAGAACAGGGTGAGGATGGGAAGGGGAAGATGAGCTTTCTTCAGTCTTCGCTGGAAGACTGAGGTAGTAGAGGTGCTGCTGAGCTCTCTTGGCTATGGAGTTGGTGTTGAGGGACCAGGAGAGGATCTCTGTGATGTGAACACTGAGGAACTTGGTGCTCCTGACAATTTCCACAGCAGACCCATTGATGTTCAGTGGGGGGTGGTCACCTTGCATTCTTCAGAAGTCAACCACCATCTCCTTAGTTTTGTCCACATTTAGAGACAGGTTGTTGGTTCTGCACCAGTCCGTTAGTTGCTGCACTTTCTCTCTGTATGCTGACTCATGTACTTTGCAGTACAGTCGTGGGTCAGCAGAGTGAACAGCACTGAACTAAGCACACAGTCCTTGGGGGCATGTTTTGGAGATGGCCTGGCTCTGCCAATTGCAAATTAAAATTCAAACAAAAATGCAAACAAAAAATTGCAGTTACTAGAGACTAGCGCTGCATTTTTACACCATTCAGTGTTGATGTAAGCACACGGGCCCCCTCCTCGAGTCTTACAATCTTTGTTCAGCGTCTCTTCCAAGAAGCAAACGTTAGAGAACACGACCGATGGCACAGCTGGTCGCCTGGAGTTAGCCATTAGCCTAGCATGCACCCCAGCTTGTTTGCCTCACTTCCACCTTCTCGCACACTGTTTTCAATGAGCCAATGATTTCTCAGCTGTTGCAGGCTCTGGCAATGGCAGACGTTGGTGCTCGTTGTTGTAGTCATGATTTTTGAGATTTGGTCAGGTTACAGCAACAGATAAAACAAAAACAAAAACAAAAAGAGCAAAAAGCACCGCTTTGTTGTTCCCGAAGTGCCCGCTGCAGCTATACACTGCACCACCAGAAGTAATGAAAAGACCTAAATCACCCACTGCACCCTTTCTTTACTTCCATCAGGCTGGAGATATAGAACGCTAGTATGTAAGAAAAAAAACCCATCTTGCAAAAAGTTTCATACCTTCAGCCATATCAGCACTTAACAAGCTACCCTGCTGAAACAGATGTTTAAAGCCTGCTCTCAAAGAGAGTAACTGATGTGTATATGTAGGCCTTATGTGTTTAAATGTGCTTTTTATGGATGGGTTTGGTTGCTTGCACTTTGTCTTGATAGTGTTTATCCAAGTGTATGTAATTTTTCAAATGTCTGATCTCGTATGTGCCATAACACTGCATGAATGGCACAGGCTGTGAAAACAAATTTCCTCTATTGGGGACAATTAAATAAATTCATGATTTTACGTAAACATACATTTATTATTGTATGCACAGTTTATTATTTTATTTTCTGTTAAAAAAATGCATTCACAGAAAGTTCACCTGAGTATCTCCAGTTTACAGTGTGAGTTCTTCAATCCAGCAGAGAGCTGCTTCATTCCTGAATCCTGCAGGTTATTCTTACTGAGGTCCAGTTCTATCAGAAAGTTCACAGATTGCAGAGTCGACCACAGTTTCACAGGAGTCCTTGGTGATATAACAGCCAATTAGTCTGCCAAAAAAAAGATAAATAAATACAGCACAGCGGCAGAAAGAGACTAGCATGAATCAGAACATAGTAGTTCAGCTCTGCACCCCTGCACTGGCTGCCACACAACCACAAAGCATAAAAGATCCTCCCCTATGCTTTTGACTGAATATTAAGATAACACTGGACATTTCCTCAGCTGCAAAGACATTCCCCGCGATACAATGCGGTGCAACTTTGTAACACTATGACACTTTTGGCCTTTGAGGCTTCCTGGGCTGGCTGCCTGTGTGACGCACCGTAGTTGTGGAGTGAGACTTTCCCCATGGCTAAAGACTCTTTTTGGGCTAGCAAAGTGACCCTATATTGTGGTCATTGTAATCCCCCCTTGCTAGCTGTTGGAAATCTAGTGGTGTGTGTGTGTTTTTCTATATTGTTTTATTTATTGTTATTATTTATTGTTTGTTGTGTTGTTATTTTCTGATTTTTCACCTCATTTCATTGGCCGCATCACTGGTGAGATACATGATGCACAGTGGAACAGGGCATTGAAAAAACAGTAACACAAACCAACCAGCACCTTCATTAAGTATACCTCATTTTGTCTACAATCTTTATCCATTTTATAGTTTTACTCTCTGCTCTCTGCATAGTTTGTTAGCACACGTCCCCATCTGATCCTTTTGTACCAGTGCAACACACACTAATGCCACCACCACGTCAGTATCACTGCAGTCCTGAGAATGACCCACCACCCAAATAATGCCTGCTCTGTGGTGGTCCTGTGAGTGTCCTGACCATTAAATAACAGGCTACCAAAGTATGCAGAGAAACAGATGAATTACAGTCTGTAACTGTAAAACTATATAGTGTTTCTATATGGTCAGTGGAGCTGATAAAATTGAACAATGAGAATAGATACAAGGAAGTGAACTTAATAAAGTGGCTGGTCCGTGTATATGTTTATTTATGGAAATTCATTGTAAATGAATTACTTACTTAAATTACTTACTTAAACTGTAATAATATTACTGTATATAGTTGCATAAATAGTTTGTGTCATGCATCTGTCCAGCACTGACTCTCTTGTGGACTGATGGTAAAACGCTGAGGTGATTCTGACGGCTGGGGTCAGTAAATACCGGTCGTGTGCAGTGGGCAGGAACAGGGGTGACATTGCTGTCTAACTAGAGCAGCAGTGTCCTGACTGTGTGGCTGCAGGTTTTCAAGCTCCACAATGGACAACATGATGCACACCATGACGGAGGACAGCTGTGGCTGGCTGTGTTTCACTCCATCAATAATCAGAGTCAAAGTCAGCTTCATTCTGATCAGCTAAGACTGTGAAACACTGTTAGTTTATCAGAACAGCTGCTGTTCCCTGAATATCCAGAAGATAGCGCCAGAGTGGAGCTAATGACACCTCCTACTGTTTGGCATTGCATTTTGTCTCCGTTGTCATGCCATAGTTTTCTTCGCTCTGTGTACTTTTTAATAGGTTGATTGTTTCCGAGATTCTTTATGAATGGACTTAAAATACATTTTACAACAACAGTCTGTCCGAACTTTCATGACATCAACTCATGGTGCTCTAAAGGCCTAGCACAGTATTTTTCCTCCTCACTTGAAATCTTATTGTTGTTGTTTATTAGCAGGTAGCAGGAAGTTTGTGATTATCTTCATACTTCTGATTCAGTCCAGCATTTACAGCATTGAAAAAAAGATTCTTTGACTCAACAAGCCTCACTTACAAAATTCAGTTGCTTCTACTTTACACCAAAATCTTTTTAGCTTTACTTTTGAAATATGAGCAACGTACAAATGTAATTATTATCTGAATACATTCAATTAAATAAATTAAATGAAAGAATAATAGTCAATTAATTCAACAACAAGTTAAATTCAAATTCATCCAGCTTATTTTAGTTCAGTAACTACATCATATTCGTCCTGAGCCGCATTTTACAAATCCTCACAGTGCAGAGATCTTTTTTAATTTTTGGAAATTACCACTTTTGAACGCAATTCATTATATTTGTGCCGTTTTATGTTTTGTGCTTTGTGGCCAGTAAGACAGTTATGCTATACTATGCTACGCTAGGTAAGCAGCTAGTGACTGCTAGCTAAAGAAAATGAATAAAGTTAGCTATCGTGAAATAGCTAACCTTAAAAAAGTGATGTTTCTTCAGCCTAAAATTTTAAGATACTCTCATGTATAAATTGCTAATGTTGTATAGTTGCTTTAGAGACACAGAGACTTGTAAAATTGTAACCTGCCTCATTAGCTGTTTGGAATAATAGCTGCATCTGGACCACTGCAAGGTAAAATTAACCTTTACTAAACCTTAGTTAGCTACTGTCAACAGTTTGTATTAGTTTAGTGATTTAAAGCTTTTTTGATTTATCTGTTTATTGAAAAACAATGTGATTTGAATTTGAGGGGCTGTTTAATGCAGCTGAGGTCGAGTCGGAGGGGAGTGAGAGAGCGAGAAGCAAGTGCAGGACCTTACTTAAAGTTAGCTTGATTCGCAAGGCTGCCTAATGCTACTACATGTAATTAGCAAAGTTGTCCAGGCTGAATTTGCTTTCGCCTTGCTAGGGTTTTCCACTTCATGAAAATGTGTGACCGTGAGATGATAATGTGGTCATCCTGAACAACATTATTCATGACTCAGTGCTCTACAGGTGTTTAATCTGCTACCCTAAAAGTTCATGATTAATCGAAATTTTAAGGCAGTTAAAAAAAAATCTCCTGAGGGAGCATGCTACCACACTCCCTTAGTAAAGGCTTAGCCCCCATCCATAAATCTGTAGTGATGTACCTGCTCAGAAGCTAAAGCAGAGTAAAGCTTATCTAGTGTCGGAAAGATTTACCACAGCCTAAGATAAAAAATGAGAAATGTATGAAAACACCCATTCATAGAACCCAGAAGCTAAAAAGAGAAGACCACAGAGTTGTAGCAGTAGGAGCAATCTAACTTACTTTACACACGGTTTTATTCAGTCTCAAATCTGGGCCATGAATTCCTTTGTAGGCAGGGATCTGAACAGGCAGTTACAAAATCATCCACACAACGGATAGCTTCAATAATGGGCTTATTTATTCAGTAACCAGTAAATAATGCATTACAAGGTAAACATTGCATTAACTGATGGATTTAATTGACTAATATGCATGAGAAATATTATTTAAAGAATAAAAATAGATAAAATGGTGAAAGAAACCAGTAGGCTGAAAAAAAAGAGAGAGAGACAGAAGGATAAAGAACCAAGCACACTGTCAACTGTCACTGTCAACTGTCAAATCATCCATCATTGCACATATAATACAAATGAAACGCATTTGGGGGAGAATATGCAGTACCACACTTTCTCACTGAGTGTATGAGCTGCGGGCTTGACTGTGTTCAGTAACAGGAACATAACAGGAAATTACATTTCATTTTATGCTTAGCTTTTAGAAACAATGTAAAACAAAATGACAGCGTAAAACAAAAAAAACATCTTGAAATCAGGCCTGAAGTCACTTTAATTCCCCGCAGGCCTTTACTCTCAAGATGTTATGTGCTTTGGTTATTGGTCGTTACTGCTCATTTCCAACACTGCCCTTAGTGCACTTGTGGATTGTCCCAGTCTTAAAATGCCTGAAACTCTTTCCACACTCTGAGCAGTGATACGGTTTTACTCCAGCGTGAAAGCGCTGGTGTGTTTGGAGATTACGCTGTATAGTAAAACTCTTCCCACACTCTGAGCAGTGATACGGTTTCTCTCCTGTGTGAATGCGCTGGTGTGTTTTGAGAATACTGTGTTGACTAAAACTCTTCCCACACTCTGAGCAGTGATATGGTTTCTCTCCTGTGTGAATGCGCTGGTGTCTTTGGAGAGAGCTCTGTTGACTAAAACTCTTCCCACACTCTGAGCAGTAATACAGTTTCTCTTCTGTGTGAATGCGCTGGTGTCTTTGGAGAGAGCTCTGTTGACTAAAACTCTTCCAACACTCTGTGCAGTGATACGGTTTCTCTCCTGTGTGAATGCGCTGGTGTGTTTTGAAATTACTTTGTACAGTAAAACTCTTCCCACAGTCTAAGCAGTGATACAGTTTCTCTCCTGTGTGAATGCGCTGGTGTGTTTTGAGAATACTCTTTTGAGTAAAATTTGTCCCACACTCTGAGCAGTGATATGGTTTTACTCCTGTGTGAATGCGCTGGTGTGTTTTGAGATGACTCAGTTGCGCGAATCTCTGTCCACACTCTGAGCAGTGATACGGTTTCTCTCCTGTGTGAATGCGCTGGTGTATTTTTAGATTACTCTGTACAGTAAAACTCTTCCCACACTCTGTGCAGTGATAAAGCTTCTCTCCTGTGTGAATGCGCTGGTGTGTTTTGAGATTACCCTGTTGATTAAAACTCTTCCCACACTCTGAGCAGTGATACGGCTTTTCTCCTGTGTAAATGAGCTGGTGTGTTTTGAGAGCACTCTGTACAGTATAACTCTTTCCAGGATCCAAGCAGAAGTGATTTCTCTCCCTGAAGCATTTGTAGGATGTGTTCACATGGAGGGTACCAGATGATGTTTGCTGGGCAGTTGAACATCTACTGGATGCCATATTCTCATACTTCATCTGTTTCAGCAGCTTAATATTCCTCTTGGTGGAATGTCCTGATGTGTTTAAGGAGGCACCTTTAGGCTGAGTAGGAAAGTGCAGGAGAAGTCTTCAAACAAAACATGATCCATTTCTGGAAGAAGAAAAAAGAAAAATCTCAACTAAACTCAAAGTGCAATGCAACAAAAACAGTCTGATCCAAATGATGAATGCTCCACTTACAGCAACTGGCAGAAGGTGTAAAGAAAGAATGAACTTCCATCTGATGTGGACATTCACAGCTCTCACACTACACCCCCTTTACTAAACAGACCTCATACACCCACCATAGACAGCTATTGACTCGCTATAAATTCTTGTCTGCATTAAAAATGTTCTTCCGAGTGAAAATAAAGATTGACTGACTGAAGTAAGAAGAACTTAGCAAAAAAGTTTTTTGTATCTCTATATTACACACAAACTTTAGGAGTTTCATGACCATGTGTACTTCTAAAGTGGTGCTTAATAAATAAAAGGAAATAAAGCAACCTAACCAGGCTGAGACGTGTTCATTTTTTCTGCTCTGTCCCATCAACAATCTTTCCGCCTGCCTTGGAGGCATCTTAACTAAGTCATGTTTAAGAAATTAAATAAAGTAAATCAAAATAAGGATGTCAAGCAACAGGGTGAAAAGGCCTTCACTGGCCTTCTAATCAGCCTGGGTGGTGTTAATTTTTAGTATCATCCTTTAAGACCACCAAAAAAGCCAGATATTCAATATGAAAATATAAATAAAAAAAAAAATATATATATATATACATACACATATACGTATGTATGTATGATGACAGAGCTGGTGGTCCAATGCCATTTTGCTCAGCGTTTTCTGGCAAAACTTTGCTTATCATTTTTCAACCAAATTTCTGATTTTTCCTTCATTTCTTTAGTTACACTTTGTAAATTAGTTTGGTAAATAATTTTAATTTAGCAAAGTGTCAGCAACAACAGTGACTATAAAATCAATTTGTTTTAGGCTTAGTCATTATTTTTTTCTCAGCTGTTTGCAATATTTGTCTATAAGTTTATTTTCTAAAATACAAGTCTCTGAAAAATGAGTTTGAGGAGATCAAAAACTAGGTACAGCTTGTATGGAGGGTCCGAGGGTGGACCAGCAGTGGCAAACAGTCAGTAGGATGCCAACCTTTTCAAACCAGCAGACTGATACATGCTCGCTATCTGGGAAGTCTGACTGTAAGCAGTGTCCAAAAAGTCTTACTTACATGAAATACAGCCATATTTTTATTCTTCTCCATTCCAGTCCTTCAATGCTGACTCTGTTTACTGGAACCTTAGCTTACTAGCTAGCTAGCCAACATGCTAAAAACATTCAGAGCTGCTGCTCTGTTCAGCTCTCCAAACTCAGTAATGAATAGTTTTAAGTAGTTTTACTGATTTATCAAACACTGCAGTCGTATTTATAACTGATATCACTTTACAAACAACGTGCATCTTTATGTTTTTATGATTATTACTTACTGAACATGTAGCAGCTGCAGTGACTGTCTATCTGTCCGAGACTGAGCCGCTGAGATTTTGAATCCCAGCGCAGCTCCGTGATTCCGCGAGCTCATTGGTCGAGCTCGAAGGCGAAGCTGTCAATGCTGTTATATGATTGGCTGTGATCGAGGAGGCGGGACGTAGCCTGGCAAGCTGAGCAGCCTGTAAATCCACGTTCAGAGCCATGAGGACCGCGTGTTGTGTTTGGGGGAGACTCTGAAACGGAGACTCAGTCTGAGATTAAAGAGCTGTAAGTGCTGCTTTAAGCTGGTTTCAGTCCTTATATGTCGGTGTAACTGACTGATGAGGGTCTTTAAATGTCTGTTAGAGCCTCATTGATGGATATGCTGCTCATCCTGCAGTGATTTAGAGGAGGAGCTGCCGTGATCGGGTTTGGGGGAACTTATGTGTGTCTTCACGCTGTGTTTATTAATGTCTGCCGTCTGAAATATTCAGATAGTTAATGTAAATATCTTAATTTATGTGTGTTTGGGTGTCTCGGTGGTTTGTAAATGGGCTGTGCATCTGAGGAGCCGCAGATGTGGCTTTTCCCTTTCTGTGTATGATATGGAGGTGTTTTTATAAGAATACACAAAGTTTAAAGTGGGTTTATACACTGACTGCAGCAGTTGATCATGTAATTAAGTGATTATTCTTTTTTTTTTTTTGTATTTGAGGATATGGATTAATCAGTCACTGCTTAGTATAATCTTAAAATTAGTGTTTATCCTGTAGCAAATGACTCAACCAAACTAGTAATTGTTCTGGATGGAATGAGTCTTTTTAAGGTTGAACTTGATCCTCTACATTACAGATCCGTGGTGTTTTATTAATGGCATGAATCACATATATTGACTTTCAGTTATTTCAGTAAATTGTGAATTATGTGAAATTCTCTGTAGTTTGGGACCTTTTATTAGTAAGGTGAACTTAAACACAAGTAGACTTACACTAACTTGAGGTGTTTATATTGAGCTGATGTCAGAGAAATTACATTGAGTGTGTTTACATGCACTCAATAATCCAATAACTGCAGAAAATCAGATTTTGTCAGTAATCTGATCAACACGTTTACATGCACTTGAGTAATCAGATAATGGGAAACTCCAGGACTCACAGAAGAAGATATGACGAAAATGTAACGTAAAACCTTATACCGTGGCTTTTTTTTTTAAACATTGCGCCACTTTACCTGAAAATATGAACATACATCATTGAGAAAATGAAGAATTTTTAAATCCTTTGTTACATATTTGGTTTAAGCACCACTCCATCAGTGTTTTGCTGCGTCTCGCGACATCCACCGACTGAGAAATCCAATTTCTGCAGCTATCCGATTATTCAAATTATCATGTAAACATCATACAGTTAAGAGTCGTTGCCATGGCAGCAGCATGGGGTATGTGCTTTGGTAGCAAACATGCAAAACTGAATAACGAAACACTTCCTTATTAAAATAACAATAGGCCTTATTAAATTCTGATGCAGTGGATCTTTGATTTATGGATGTAATATGTAGCCAGTGCTCTTACAATTGTTACATAGTCTCCTGACTGTGATTATTTGTGCTGACTGTTATCATTCAGTGTGACAATGATCAGTTTGCAGTCATTAGATTTTACATTAGTATCTCCCTGTAATTGATTACTAGGCAGGTCAAGATATACAACATGTAAAATTTGATTTCGTGTAATACAGCGGTGTCTTAGTATGCAGAAATAAGTATTACCTTAATATGTACCTCATGGTCATGTACTAATATCAGTATGTTAATGTCTTTTCATTAAATCCAGTTTATCATACTTTTGTTTTGACCTTTTTAACATCAGTAACATTAGCTGTGTGGCTAAATAACCTACATTTTCAGCAAGTTCAAATCAAATCAAATCAGATTTATTGTCACATCACAAGAGTACAGGGACACAGGTGAGTGAAGTTTACATTTGAGCTGTGTGTGTATGATCGGTTGTTTGGTAACAGGCATGACACTTAATTGTCGGCTTTACTTAAGTAGTTTAGGATTTAAATAAACTTAATTTATTCTGATTTATTTATTTATGTTAGTTCAGAGAGACTTGTAGATTCTTATTGTCCTTATTTTGTGTTAAATGGCAAGTTAGGGAACCCCTGGTCAAAATTTCTGTTAATGGTAATAGTTAAGTGAGTAGAAGATGAACTGATCTCTGAAGGGTGTAAAGTTAAAGATTAAACATTCTTTTCAACATTTTATGCAAGATCAGTGTTTTATTCTACTGTGCAGTGACACCTACACAAATATGACCTTCATGGAAGAGTCATCAGAGGAAAAGCTTTCCTGTATCCTCACCACAAAATTCAGCATCAGCGATTTGCAGAGGGCCGTCTAAACAAGCCTACTGCATTTTGGAAATGAAGTTAAACTATAACTTTTTGGCCACACTGAGCAAAGGTGTGGTTGGAGAAAAAAGGGTGCAAAATTTCATGCAAAGAACACCTCTCCAACTGTTAAGCACAGGGGTGAATCGATTATGCTTTGGGCTTGTGTTGCAACCAGTGGCATGAGGAACATTTCGCTGGTAGAGGGAAGAATGGATTAAACTATTTCAGGAGTTTAATGTGCAGCTGTGTGGTAAAAGCCTGATCGATGCTGTAGTGATTAAATTTTTCTCTAATTCAGTTCAAAACCTCAGTGTGTGCAATACAGCATTTAATTAAAACATGCCATGAAGTTCACAAAATATCATGGTGGGAGGTACACCGATCAGGCATAACATTATGACCACCTCCTAGTTTCTACGCTCATTGTCCATTTTATCAGCTCCACTTACTATAAGGTGCATTTTGTAGTTCTACAGTTACAGACTGTAGTCCATCTGTTTCTCAGCAAATTTTGTTTGCCCTGTTTTACCCTGTTCTTCAGTGATCAGGACTCCCATGGACCCTCACAGAGCAGGTACTATTTGGGTGGTGGGTCATTCTCAGCACTGCAGTGACACTGACGTGGTGGTGGTGTGCTGGTGTGTGTTGTGCTGGTATGAGTGGATCAGACACAGCAGCGCTGCTGGAGTTTCCTTCCGTCCATGTCGTTCGTTTTCATGTCAGCTAATCATTTAAAAAATGCTATGGACATATCTTTAAGTGAGTGGCTACATGGTCTTAGTTGATTCCTAATAGAAAAGACAGCATTGTGCACAGTGAGGCCCAGTGACGTTCAGATGAGATTTCTGTATATTAGATCTTGAATAAATATTAAGCTTTTACATTTAATATGTTAGGATAGGTAGGGCATGCTTAGTTAGACAGTACATTGTCAATTACACACTTCATCCACTGCTAGCTTGCCTCCTGGTACTCTGGGGAGTATAAAAGGCCCAGAAATAGAGTGTCAAGAGAGAGAGTCGGCATGACGGAACGTGTGGTGGCACCGAACTTGAAAGTTAAAGCCGACAGCCGTCCTTCTCTGCTGAGTCGTTGTATGGTGTGGGGAATGTGTCCCAGCTTCCCACTTTTAAACCTCTGCACAGAACTAATGGGCTTGTGCTTGTGGAGGGACTGTGCTTGGGCTGGCCTGGAGTGGTGGAGGTAAACTGACCACACTGGTCATCCCAGGCCTTTCCTGGCCTTCCACTAGCTCTCAGGATTCAAATGGCAGAGATACTGGTCAGGGCCACTGCAACCTTTCTGAGATGGAATTTATTTCCACTTCCAAGCAGGCACACCAGTCTCACACAACAGAGGAACACATTTTCCCCATGCACGCACACACGAGTTCCAAACTCAAGTGAGCCACAGGTGAGCTTAACAAGGAAGCAGTGAAACAATGTTAGTTCGTAAGAGCTGCCATGCCATTGTAGAGAAGAGAATTACCACTCTGCAATGTCTTCCGGGTTTCTCAAACACTAGAGGGCGCTTCCAAGCGAGTCCAAAATGAATAGGTTGATATGGAGCATTTGAGCAAAATTATTGTTTCTAAATACTTAAACATTTTTAATGTAAAAGAATGCAATAATTTCCTGACAACAGAACAGCATAAAGCATTTTAATCCTGCTGTTATATTTTAAGAACTTTTAAACTTGAGCTATAGGAGTTTAAAACTGCACCCCATGTATGTCCATTATGTCAGTGAGCGTGAACAGCCAATGAGCTGCTCCGCTCGCCAATCAATCAGCACTCACTAGCAGTAATGCCTGCCTTCTGCTGCCCAAAACCCGTTTGCTATAGAAAAAAGGAAAAAAATAGGTAAGATTTCTTTGTTTTTTTTAGTGAAATACTTCTATTTTATAAAATTAAAGAAACGTTCTGGGCAAGTGATTAGAAACTATTTTAACTTTTCGTTTTTTTAGCCGTTTTACTCCCATTCATTGAGGACTCCCTTGTGGGCATCCTCTGCTTTTTAGCAGTCCTGTTTTTGATATATAACGGGGGAATAGGAAGTGGCTAGGCTCCTCATAAACCAGCTGTGCCTTTGGGTCCTACTGTCCCTCAGTTAGCTGTAGTGCTGCCGGGTCTTACTGCTGTTCTATTAGCCACAGCTGCTGGGTCCTAGTGCCCTATAGTTCACCCACTGCTCCCCAATCCTCTTAGCTCCTACCGGTTACGTACATAACACTAAATATATTTATGTGTTAGAGCCATAATTAATCTTTTAGTACTTTCACTTTTGATACTTAAGTACATTTGAAGGCAAATACCTTTGTATTTTTACTCAAGGGAGGACTTCTACTTTTACTGGAGTTATCTTTTTTTTTACCGAGCTGGCAGGGGACCACAGATGAATGCATCAATTTTAAATTTGCTCATGAAGTCCATAAGTTCACAGAAATCCCTTTTCAGAATTTCAGTGGTTTCTTGAATATCATTTCCTACAAGTATAACAATGCAATTTGCCGATCAGTGATCCGCAAAAATTTTGGGGAGTTTGTCTTTGATGTCTGCAACCATAGCACTCGGGAGGCAGCGGGTAGTGAAGTTCTGGTTGGCTACGTGTCTGACTATCAAATCCTCCACTATCAGTGTGCTTGGTGCGGCTTCATATTCAAGTATATTCAAATCTACGCTGGTCAGAAAACAATGAAAAATATCTGCTTTTGGCCACATAATGCTCTTGACCTTTCTATATATAACAAGCTCAAACCTTGTAGCTTGAAAAAAGAATATAAACTTTTGAAAATAAAAAGCCAAATGAAAGATAGCATAGCTAAACAAAGAAGCATCTGAATAGCACAACACAGTCTTAATACAGATTAAAAAGATTTTTTATTCTTTATTGATAAAGATTCAGATGTGTTTATTCTCTGTTAATACAGATTGACAAGATATGCTTATTCTTTATTAATAAAAATTGTTTTTTTATTAATACAGTTTAAAATTTGTTCATTCTTTATTAATACAGATTGAGAAGAGTTTATTCTTTGTTAACACAGATTGACAAAATGAGTTTATTCTTTATGAACACAGATTGACAAGACATGTTTATTCTTTACAGTGATGGGGATAGAAACAAGGGGTCACCATGACTACAACACAAATATAGACACTTTATTTACATCCAAAACCACCAGTGAACCTACATGAGTCTTCTGAGTTTTATATGGAATGTCGATGATGAGCAAATATAAGGTATATAAGTTATATATAAGGTATAGTTCCCGTCCAATGGTCAGTGATCCACACTTCTGCAGTGTGTATGGTCATTCAAACAGCCCAGACAGTATAAATGAAGTGCTGTCTGGGCTATTTGAATGAGAGCTGCTGTCTGTACTTTTACACTCTGATTAACCTTTAATTAGTCAGATTAAGTTTAATCAAACACTCTTCACTGTGTGATGTATCAGCATCAGTTAAACACATCCATTATATTAAATGGTCTGTTTTGTACAGTAGTGAATAAAAGTCTTAGATCAGTCGAGAATCAGCTGTTTCTGAGACTCTAATAGTTTAATGCATGTTTGTCAGCGTTCACGGCTCCAAACTGAACTAATAAAAACCTAAACCTGATAAACCTAAGTGTTAAACTCCATCATGGAGAGAACAACAGATCTGATCCAGATTAACTGATCTGAACTAGATTAACTCAGTAACTCAGGATTAGATAAGCAGTGTGTTACTGGATTTGAATCAGTAATTTCAACAGATTAGTAAACCCAAAAACTCAGGACAGTTATGATGTTTTGCAGGGATCCTCGGCAGGGGTCTCTACAATGTGTAGTTTTTTCTTACAATGCCCTGTTCTGATATCCATCCTTATTCCTGAACTGCTTGCTGGATGAACAAACAAACTTGGTAACATGATGGCTCACTATTTGGCAGGCAGACTAGCTTGAGTGGTTGCGGTTTAACTGTTTAATCTCAGCACATGCAGTGAGCTGTGAGGGTCAGACCTAATAAATGAATCTCTGGACAGCCACAGCAGACCATAGTTCTGAAAGAACAGTGCTGTTTCAGAGCCGTGTCAGAGTGTGTCTGCAGAGGGAGAAGAGACTAGATGAGTTAACCAGCTTAAATATTTGATGGGAAAAGAAGGTGCTTCATTACTGTCACCCCTAAAACAAAGCTTGCTCCTGCCCCCTTGTGACACCCGGTGTGTGTTTTTCTGAGCTGCTGCTCTGTGCAGCAGAAATGAAGTGCAGTTGGAGCCTCAGCAGTGTTGGGGGTCCATAACAGCACTGCTGAAGGGTCTTCAGTACTGACTTGACTCCTGTGCGGGCTTAGTGTGCTCCCCCCACAGGTAATATCATAATAATTTCAGGTGTTTTAGGGGAGATTGCTGTTGCTGCGATCATCAGCTGTGGATGGAATAGTATAAGGAAGAAGATTCAGAAAAGAGAGATAGAGAGACAGATACGGAAGTGCCAATCAATGCCAACGTAGATGGTCTAAAACAATACCATCCAAACACCAATGTCAGAATGAGCTAGATGATCTATCAGCCGCTGATAGATTATTTACTAATAAATGAAAACATGCGATTATGATATTGATCTCACTAACTGATCCATCTGTACAGACTGATGTTCACGGCTCTTCACATGAGGATCAGTTTAATATCTATCAGCCATAATTAACTGCTGTCAGTCAAAGCAGATTTGTAATTTATAATTAAGCATGTAAAAAGTAATGTTCTTATATAATAGATTACAGATGCACCATAAATTAAGCTAAAAATGTTGTAACCAATGCTGTCAGGGCCATGTCGGCACTGCTGCAATACTACATTTTTGTAATTTTCATTTTGATGTTATCCCAGTAAGCATTGAATCATGGGTAGTTGGTTAGAATGACTGCATTATCATCTGACTGTCACACATTTCCATGAAGTGGATGAGAAACTTAGAGGAGAGAAAAATTAGTTTAACAATGTTTTCAGATATAGTTCCTTCAAAAAGAACCAAAGTGAACCTGAAAGGGAACCAACTGCAAATGACCTCCAGTTCTGTTTGTGTTCACAATGTAAGAGAACTATAAAGAGAACTCAGTTTTCTTTCTGGTCTTTTGAGATTTTGGACCATTTTTTGTTCAGATCACAATACTAGTATTAATACTAGCATGAATAGTATTAGTGCTGATAACAGTGGAACTGTGATGTGCAGGGCACAATAATTTGGTGTGTTCTCTGCTGTATCAGATTTCATTCAACTAATCAGGGACTTCTTGTGTTAAAGTGGGTCTGTTGAAGCAGGACAAACTAAAAACATACCTGCCAGGGGGACTGCAGGATCCAAGCTGGGAGACACTAAAATCCTACCTGCTGGGGGACTGCAGGATCCAAGCTGGGAGACACTAAAGTATACTTGCTGGGGGGACTGCAGGATCAAAGCCGGGAGATGCTAAAATATACCTGCTGGGAGGACTGCAGGATCAAAGTTCGGAAGCGCTAAAAACATACCTGCCAGGGGGACTGCAGGATCCCAGCTGGGAGACTCTAAAATCTACCTGCCAGGGAGCCTGCAGGATCAAAGCTTGGAAATGCTAAAATATAGATGCGTTAAATATTGGTGGGTTATTATTGGGCAGTTCTTCCAAAGGCCCTGGACATTTTTTTCAGATACAAAGTATCACAGACTCAATCAAGTCTCGGAAGAAATAAATTCAATTCCTGGCTACCTCAGCCAGGAAGCTTAACACTGGCCATAGTTTGGTAAGCACTTGTATAGCAGCATTGTACCTGTACCTGTATAGCAGCAAGGAAAGGAGCATTAGTCTGGAACTAGCCATAATACAGGCACCAATGACAGTTCTAATAACTCATATTCAGGTGAGCAGTATAATATGTGGAAATTCAATTTAGCACACTGACAATAATATTACTACAGTCTGCATCATTTTATATGCAAGTACATTCTACTCATGCTAAAGAAAAAACACTGATTACACAATTCATAACAGGCTATTAAGAAAACTATTAATGCTGGAATTACATCCTCTTCCTGATCACTAAAAGAAGACATTATTGTAGTCTTTCAAAAAGAAAAAAGAACAAAAATATGCAATTCAGAGTTATATGAGAACTAACTACATCTTAGTGAAGCTTAAGACAATTTCAGTGACAATTGGGAGCAACAAATTCATGACTACAGACACAGAAAACCTTTTCAATATTTGATATTTAACCAAAATATGAGTCCTCTGAAAGCCTTAAATTTTAAACATATGACAGTTCCTACTTGAGCCACTGGATGACACTGTGGACATGTGTGACAGAAGCAGAGTCTTTTATCATAATCCATTTTATGGATTATTTATTTATTGTGTTGGGGCGGTATTTCAAAAGATTAATATTTTATGAAATTTAATAGGATTTATTTTCAAGTTTACAAGAACATAAAAACAAAAACATTATGTATAGAATCAAAGAGAAAAATGGAGAAAGATAATCTGAACAGGTTAATACGTTCACAAACACACATTACCTCAAATGCAAAGGTTTAACTAAAATGTTTAAAGAAAGAAATAGCAGGCTGAGAGAGGGAGAGAGAAAGAGTGAGAGAGAGAGAGAAGGATAAAGATCCAAGCACACTGTCAAATGTTTGTCAAAACATCCGTCACTGCACCAGTAACACTACATTAGCTTAGATCTACTGAATTAGAAAGTTAAGAGCTTCTTATTATTGAATGTGGAGCTTCTCGGTTTGTTTTCCACAGCATGAGCAGTGTGAACATTTTGGGGAGAACACGCAGTACCACACCTTCTCATTGGGTGTATGAGCTTAAGGCTTGACTTGATGTTCAGCACAGGACATAACATTTCATTTAATGCTTATGTTTTAGAAACAGTGTAAAACTAAAGAGGTGGTTTTCCCCAAAAATAGACAGAAATCTGGCCTGGAATCACTGCAGACCTTTACACCCGGGATGTGTAAGGTTACACTCACTACTGCTGATATTCTCCACAGCTTTTAGTGCACTTGTGTGTCTTTGCAGTGTTTGAATGCCTGAAATTTTTCCCACAATCTGAGCAGTGATACGGTTTGTCTTCTGTGTGAATGCGCTGGTGTATTTTGAGATGACTCTGTACAGTAAAACTCTTCCCACACTCGGAGCAGTAATATGGTTTTACTCCTGTGTGAATGCGCTGGTGCTTTTGGAGATTATTATTTTGAGTAAAACTCTTCCCACACTCTGAGCAGTGATATGGTTTCTCTCCTGTGTGAATGCGCTGGTGTGTTTGGAGATTACGCTGTATAGTAAAACTCTTCCCACACTCTGAGCACTGATACGGTTTCTCTCCTGTGTGAATGCGCTGGTGGTCTTTGAGACTACGCTGTTCAGTAAAACTCTTCCCACACTCGGAGCAGTAATATGGTTTTACTCCTGTGTGAATGTGCTGGTGCTTTTGGAGATTATTCTTTTGAGTAAAACTCTTCCCACAGTCTGAGCAGTGATACGGTTTCTCCCCTGTGTGAATGCGCTGGTGTTTTTGTAGATGACCCTGTCGATTAAAACTCTTCCCACACTCTGAGCAGTGATACGGTTTCTGTCCTGTGTGTATGTGCTGGTGTATTTTGAGATTACACTGTTGAGAAAAACTCTTCCCACACTCTGAGCAGTGATACGGTTTCTCTCCTGTGTGAATGTGCTGGTGTATTTTGAGATGATTCTCTACAGCAAAACTCTTCTCACACTCTGAGCAATGATATGGTTTCTCTCCTGTGTGAATGCACTGGTGTATTTTGAGATGACTCAGTACAGTAAAACTCTTCCCACACTCTGAGCAGTAATATGGCTTCTCTCCTGTGTGAATGCGCTGGTGTATTTTGAGAGTACCCAGTTGAGTAAAACTCTTCCCACACTCTGAGCAGTGATACGGTTTCTCTCCTGTGTGGATGCGCTGGTGCTTTAGGAGATTACTGTGTTGACAAAAACTCTTCCCACATTCTGAGCAGTGATACGGCTTCTCTCCTGTGTGAATCCGCTGGTGTGCTTTGAATTGACTCTGTACAGTAAAACTCTTCCCACACTCTGAGCAGTGATACGGCTTCTCTCCTGTGTGAATGCGCTGGTGTATTTTAAGAGCACTCGGTACACTAAAACTCTTTGCACACTCCAAACCGTAGTGATTTCTCTCCTTGCTGCGTTTCTGTGTTTGTCTGTGAGATGTCTTTATGTGGAGGGTACCAGATGACATTTGCTGAGTATGTTTTCTTGATGCCATATTCTTTTACCTCGCCTGTTTCAGCAGCTTAACTTTCCTCTTGGTGGAATGTCCTGTAGTGTTTATGGAAGCACGTTTAAACTGAGTAGGAAAGTGTAGGAGAAGTCTTGAAACAGGCTATCATTCATTTCTGCAAGAAGAAGAAAAAAGGAAAATATAAACTCAATTTTGCAATGCAACAAAACTAGTCAAATTCAAATCGACAATTACCTCAACTGGCAGAAAGTTTAAAGAAAGAATAAACTTTCATCTGATGTGGAAAAGCCAATAACCTAATAAATCAAACTCCTTAAATATACATATAGACCACTGAAGCCATGTCGCTATGCCAATATTGGAAATTGCAGGGCTAAACTGGATTTCTCCTTGGCTAAAATGACTTGGATCATTCAAAAACCACCACCATTTCATACTGTCATCAAATTTGCAGATGACACCACAATTGTGGGCCGGATCTCCAATGACAATGAGGAGGCCTACAGAGAGGAGGTCAGCTTCCTGACACACTGGTGCCAGGAGAGCAACCTCTCTCTCAATGTCAACAAGACCAAGGAGCTCATAGTGGACTTCAGGAAACAAGAGAAAGTGCACACCCCCATCTCTATCAATAGAGCCACTGTAGAGAGGGTCTGCAGCTTCAAGTTCCTCTGTGTTCACATTTCAGAGGAACTGACATGGACCAAACACACCACACAGGTGGTAAAGAAGCCACAATAGCACCTCTTCTACCTCAGGCAGCTGAGGAGGTTTGGCATGAATCCCTGCATCCTCAGAACATTTTACACACGTACTGTGGAGAGCATGTTAACAGGCTCCATCACCACCTGGATTTGGTTCCCAAACCTCCTGGATTTATACACCAGCTGCTGCCTGAAGAACACCAGAAGGATTCTAATGGACTCCACCCACCCAAGCCACTGTTTACTCTCACAGCTGCCAAGTGGGAGAAAAAACAGAAGCATAAGGTCCAGGACCAGCCGGTTCCAAGGCAGTTTCTTTCCCCGGGCCATCAGGCTGCCGAACAGCCAGTAGTGCTGGTGCATCAGTCTATGAGCCTGTCACTACACGTCTGAACCATCATCATGATGATCTCCATGGACAATCCACACTGCATCCACACCTCAAACAGACTCAATTTGATCTCACTGTAACTACAGTCTAGCAAATCTATGCTTGCACATATAGATGCACATCTACTCATATCTTGCATAATCTGGATATGTACATATCAGTATTCTATCAGTATTGAGAACTTGCCGTTGTGGGACTAATAAAGGATTATCTTAGCCCCTGTGTACTCTGCATCTCATTTATCTACATCAGATTCATAAATTGCATACATGGAAAAGTGTAAAACTGTACATATTACAGCTTTTAATTTCATAACTATATTAGTTTGCATAACTGTACATTGGAAATAGTGGAAACAGTTTCTTTGAGCCCATCTCTCTTTCATTTCTGAGATCAGTGGTTTTTCACATGAAGCTTACATCCTCTCCCAGTTATATCATCCCCACTTCTCTCTTGAAAGAAATACTTGACACATTAAGTCCCAGTTTGTTATTCATAATCAATATCTTCTGACACTGTTCCTGCTTGATTCAAGCATGCTGCTGTCCAGCCTTTACTTAAAAAGCACAATTTTGCGCTTCAGCACATGGTAGGCCTCAATGGGACAGTGCTGAGCTGGTTTAAGTCCTATCTTTGTAACTGAACTTTTACAGTACACATTGGTAATTACCATTCCTCTACTTCTACCATCAGTTGTGGAGTTCCTCAAGGATCCATTTTAGGTCCAGTGCTGTTTTCATTATACATGCTTCCACTTGGAAAGATCATTAGAAAGTATGATATTAGCTAGATTGCTTAGCCAGCTAGCTAACTAAATTCAGTTTTTTGCTTTGTTATTTAAACCTGGGCGAATATCCACCACACTACCACTCCCCGCTTTAGGGGACAAAAACTCTTTTCCTTTATTTTACTGCTATTTACAGTTTATGATCGTGTAGATATTGTAGGACATATTCCAAGTAGTGGTGAAGCTGTGTACTCCACCCACCCTTTAGCTATGCCCTCCAAACACTCAACCTACCTAAGTGAAGAAACGATAGGTGGTGACGAAAAGGAAGAGGGGAAAAAGAAAAAAGAGAAAAAAAATGAATAACACAATCATTCAAGGAAACCGACCCTTATGTTCTACAATATATTGAGAGTTAATATTTCGTCCCACACTCTCTCTGTGAAAACTTTAGAAACACATGTATAAGTTCACTTACGTCATGGTCATAGTATGTATAATGTTGGGGAAAAGCTCTTAATATATTGTAAAAAGTGAGGGCAGGTTTCCTCGAATGATTTAGTGTTACTTATTTATTTAGATCTGCTCTGAGTCAGTCCAGGTTGGCGTGATCCATAAGGAGGTCGAGCCGGTGCTTTATGGAGGTTTGGGTTCTGTCTTTCCAGTTCAGTAGAAAATTTTTTAAGCAATGGTGAGTGACATTAATATAAAGGATTTAAGATATTTGGGAATTGTTAATGAGACGTCATTAAAGAGGAATTCAGAGTGGTTTGGTGTGAAATAGTTCTGATTTCTTTACAGTGGTCGCCATGACTACAACACAAATATAGCCATTTTATTTACTATTCAAAACCACTAGTGAACCTACAAGTGTCTTCTGAGCTTTTACATAGAATGTTGATGATGCTAAAATAGTGGAAAATCTGAAATATGAGCTTTCTTTTTCTTAGGGGACTAAAATTCATAGGAGACTATTTTGGCTAACAATACCCTGCATGTTCCTCCCCAGCATGAAGATATTAAAAAAATGCTTTGCATCAAAATTTTCATATATTCAGCATATTCATAACCATTTCATGTAATAAATTTCTATGAGTGTTCAGAGCAGGGGTGTCCCATCTGATCAGCAAAGGGCCAGTGTGGCTGTGTTTTTATTCTAACAAAGCAGGAGCTCACTTGTTGATCAATTGTTTGAAAACTGAGACCAAAAGATGAAAGAAAAGTCAGGTGTGGAAAATAATAATAAATAAATAAATAAAAAAAACTCTTTTTACCTCAAACACCAATGAATCTGTATTTAATTGTACTGAAGTACTGTTTACTGTTAAGAACAAAGATTTGCAGGAAGAATGATTTCAGCATGAATATAACTACCCACCCAATCACATCTCAGCTAGACACACTACACCTTATATAGGGTGGTTGTTGTCGAAAAAGGAAACAGAACATATTGTCCTTTTTTAAAATGATCTCATCTATCTGGAACTAAGAGAGGAAGGGAGAGGAAGAGAGAGGGGCCCATTCCCTATGGGACCTTGACCCTTGGACCTTTGGACCAGGGGCCCCCTAAATTAACATTCCAAACCTGCAACGTCAGATAACACATGGAACTCCGAATACTACAACCTTCTCTAGAACAAACTACTATTTATTCTCTACATTCATACATATAATGGACTCTTTGGTATTTGATGATCAATTTGGTAGACTTTGTTTATATTTAGCTACACTAGCTAGATTCCATTGTTAACAGCGGTTACTATCCCAAACTGTTATCTGGCTGACATAAAGCAGCTGTCTGAATCACATTTACCTGAGATTTTTGTACTCATGTCTTTAAAAGGCTGACGCTCCAAACAACAAACCACCAACAATGTAATTTCTCTAACATCAGCTCAATATAAACGCCTAACCTTAGTGTAAAGTCTACTTGTGTTTAAGTTTACCTTATTAATAAAAGATCTCAAGATACAGTGAAGTTCACATAATTCACAATTTACTGAAAGAACTGAAAGTCAATATATGTGATTCATGCCATTATAAAAACATAGATCTGTAATGTAGAGGATCAAGTTCAACCTTAAAAAGACTCACTACAACCAGAACAAATTACTAGTTTGGTTGAATCATTTGTTATAGGATAAACACTAACTTTAAGATTATACTAAGCAGTGAAAGATTAATCCATATCCTACAAATACATACAAAAAGAATATTCACTTAATTACATGATCAACCGCTGCAGCCAGTGTATAAACCCACTTTAAGCTTTGTGTATTCTTATAAAAACACCTCCATATCATACACAGAAAGGGAAAAGCCACATCTGCTGCTCCTCAGACATACAGCCCATTTACAAACCACCATCTGAGACACCCAAACACACACAAATTAAGATATTTACATTAACTACCCGAATATTTCAGACACCAGACATTAATAAACACAGCGTGAAGACACACATAAGTTCCCCCAAACCCGATCACAGCAGCTCCTCCTCTAAATCACTGCAGGATGAGCAGCATTTCCATCAATGAGGCTCTAACAGACATTTAAAGACCCTCATCAGTCAGTTAGACCGACATATAAAGACTGAAACCAGCTTAAAGCAGCACTTACAGCTCTTTAATCTCAGACTGAGTCTCCGTTTCAGAGTCTCCCCCAAACACACCGCGCTGTGTGGAGACTACAACAACAGCGAGCGGAGTCCGACCACAACCGGAAGTGTACTTTTCAAAATAAAAGTTTCTAGCGCTCAATACGTTTTAGTTAATATGAATAAATATGCATGTTAATAATTCACGTTCTAAAAATGTTATAAAACACTTTATGGTTTTACATCAAACAAGTGTCACCACACATCTCTCAGACTGTGGGTCTGAAATGCTTTATAGCCTGTTGCATTTACATTAATGAAGGAAGGGGAGTTTTAACTGCCTAGTGTGTAAACAATTCACTGTGTCAACATAAACCCACACTGAAATGAAATCACCAGACCCTCCTCTGTCTGGAAACATGGAGTTTTATACCAAACAAGCGTCACCACACATGTAGGAGTACTATGGGTGTGACATTCCTTATAGCCTATTGTTTTATATTAATAAAAGATGGACATAGTTTGTGTGTTGTTTGTTTCTTCACTGTTATTATTAATTTGTCAGTTTGTAAATATTTTTTGTTTAGTTGTGTGTGAAAAAATGTGTTAATTAAAAAGTAATTGCTGAAAACTGTTGGTGACTGTTTAAAAGTCCTAGGTATGCTATGGGGGTGAAGTAGTGATGGTACACTCTGTATACTCAGCACTCCATACATACCCTACTAAATTCTACTAAATAAATAAGCAAATAAATAAAATGTCATGAAAATATGGAGATTATTGACCAAACAATAAAATTATGAATCAAATAATCAGAATAAAGAATTATGAGAAACTTTATATAGTTAAACATCATTGTTATATTAAATTTATTAAAACAAGCATTAAAACAAAGATCTTTTTCCTCAGTATATATGTTATAGTTTGCAAAAATACTAATTGTTCACCTTATAAAAAAATAGCAGTTGAAAATCAGATGAAAAAATGTGAAAATTTATATCCATACAATAAATATTAAAACACCTTAACTGCAGTGCGATTCATAGAACTTTTTGTCTAGCACATACCCTGATAGCAAGAGGACAGTGGACCACTGTCGGTCTGCTGATGAGCTGGTGGTCCACTGGCGTTTTGCTCAGCGTTTTCTAGGTGGTCCACTGGCAATTAAGCAGAGTATTTTAGAGTATAAAATTTCACTTATCATCACTCCTTTTCTACTCTTGGTCCAGTTTACTTATTTTTCCTTCCTTCCTGTCTTTAGTTATACTTTATAAATTAGTTTAGTAAATAATTTTACTGTAGCTCAGTGTCAGCAACAACATTTACTATAAAATCATTTTACAGGCCTCATCAGTATTTTTGTCTCTCAGCTGTTTGTAAAATTTGTGTACGTTTTTTCTAAAATAAAAGTCTCTGCGCATTTAAAATCTGTTTGAGGAGAATAAAAACTAGTTAGAGCTTATATGCAGGACAGTAATCCAGGTGGTCCGAGGGTGAACCAGCAGTAGCAAACAGTCAGTGGGTTGCTGACCTTATCAAGCCAGCGGACTGATATATGCTCGCTATCTGGGTATTCTCATGGCTGATTCCCATACGTTTTAAATGTCTACTGAGACAGCATAGAAATATCAGGGCGTGCAGTTATTTGATTTTATGAAAATCTCTTTAAACCAGTGGGGCTTAGCTCCACTCCTGGTGGGTGGAGTCCAACACAGTTTGGAAATGTCATCTATTGCTTAGCTGAATTCTGTTACAGCAAGAAAGTTACCAAACAGGGCTGGACTAAAACCGGGATTGGAGTTGAACACCCCTCACATTACACTCTTCTATTTCATGTCATCTAAAATGTTTCAAGATACAATTGATTTAGTTTAAATATGAGTTGAAAATGTGTAGATGACACTATAAGCTACAGCTATACAATTAATTCAAGGAGTTTTAAATAATAAAGCTTTTGATGGAGAAGTTCATACAACAAATGGATTTAGTGGATTTTTGCAAAATGGATTTTGCAAAACGGATTTAGTGGAACATTGAATAACACTGCCTTTGTAAAGAAGCACACAAAAAGACCCCAGTCGCCACCACACATTTGCCTCCAAAAATGAGGGCACTTGTGATAAAATTCGTATTGTAAAGACATGTCTATAATTGTTCCATGTAATGCCAAATATTGGACAACCATATTTTTTTGTATTTTAGGAAGAACTTTCAGAGTTTCATGTTCATATGACTTTAATGTTTGTCTAACAGATTTTGTGTCATATTGAAAACAGCAGTAACTCAGTGTACAGAGCCTATATTACCTGGAATAACTACAGTGTTATCTCCACCAGTGTCTTTTGACTTTTGGATCATCTGGCAGAATTTCTATCTTTTCACAGTATGAGCTGCAAAGCTGTTGATCTGCAGATGTGGATCGGCATGTCAACACCTCTTTTTCCTTTACCTTTTCTTACCTTTTTATCAACTCTAACTCCTCATCAAATGCATTTTTTTGAAGATCATAATGGTTCATCTGAACGTTTGTAAGGGTTGGTTATCTCACATGGCTCTGTACATTCATGTTTTGTCTCCTACCATTTTAAAGTTAAATCTCCAGTCTTTGCACTTACTGAAAATATAAAACTGTTAGAAAAAGTACAAAAATAAAAGGTGAAAAAAGTAAAGATAAAGTGCAACCCAGTATTTCTGAGGACACTTTAAAGTGTATTCTGTCTGACTTTGCAAGCTTTGCAAATTTTTGTGTTGACATCCCAAATTCCACTACTTTTACTTCCTCAGAGGAGGAGTGGCATAAACTACGTACAGAACAAAGGAGTGATATTTAAAACCCTATCACCTCGGGTGTTTTCTATGAAAAACACAAAGAATCCATACTGCATACAGCTGTCCAAGAACCACTCATTTAGCACATCATCCTCCTCCATCAGCAGCAGTATCCCCCTCACTCCCTCACCATCTCCACTTCTTCCACGCCCCTATTCACTCCCCGCCAGCCAGTGTGTGAAGTCTTGCACCCCAACCCCCCCCAACGAGGTGACAATCAGCCAGGTGAAGAGACAGCTGGAGAAGCTGAAAGTGAGCAAAGCTACTGAACCGCATGGGATCAGCCCGAGAGTATTGAAGGTCTGTTCGGCTCAGCTATGTGGGATTCTTCAGCATCTCTTCAACCTGAGCCTTAAACAAGGGTGTGTACCTGTGCTGTGGAAAACATCCTGCCTGGTTACTGTTCAACACTTGACACTTTACTTGACAACAAACTGAACTGGAGGGCCAACACAGCAACAACACAGCTGTGTACAGGAAGGGGATGAGCAGACCCTACTTTCTGAGAAGGCTCAGGTTCTTTAATGTGTGTAGCAAGATGTTGGTGATCTTCTACCAGTCTGTTGCTGTGGGTGCTGTCTTCTTTGCAGCAGTCTGCTGGGGAGGCAACATCAGAGGGGGAGATGCAAAAAAGCTCAACTAACTGTTTAAGAAGGCTGGCTCAGTCTCGGGCTGCTCACTAGATGGTTTTGCGGTAGTGGTTGAAAGGAGGTCACTTAATAAACTCCCTGCTATCCTGAACAATACAACATACCCCCTTCATGACCTACTGGTCAGACAGCGGAGCACCTTCAGCAATAGACTTATTCAGCTCTGCTGTAGTAAGGAACGGTACAGAAGAACCTTTTCACGGTGCCGGGACATTATTGTATACCGAGCCACTGACAGGACAGGCTGTCTGGGCACCAGCTGGACATTAAATTATATTTCTCTACTCATATTACTGTGCACTGCAACTTTGTTTATACACTTATATGCATTGCATATTATACTGACACTCTGTGTATACATCCATAAATATTGCACATTGCCCTATCACTTTGCTTATACATCCATAAATAGTTCATATTGCACAACTGTTAACATTTGTCATCTTTTACAGTGCATAATCACTCGGTTCATTCACTGGAGGAGACGTGCACCACTGCAATGTCAACTGCATAGTATTTATGCAATTTTACTATTTATTTTTGTACTGTACATTATATTTTATCTTGGTTTTTGTTTTTTTATTATTTTCTTCACTCTATTTATGCATCTGTAAATAGCTTACGCCAATATTTTGCTCCTGTTTAGCTCTTGTTTTGCTGCTGTACTCTACTAGCCATCAGTGGTCTATTTGGTATTTAAGGAATATAAATCATAAGGTTATTGGGTTTTTCCACATGACATGTAAGTTTATTCTTTCTTTACACTTTCTGTCAGTTGGTGTAGGTGAAGCATTCTTGATTAGACTAGTTTTTAGACTAGTTTTGTTGCATTGCAAATTGAGTATATATTTTCTTTTCATTTTCTTCTAGAAATTAATGACGTCCTGTTTCAAGTCTTCTCCTGTACGTTCCTACCCAGCTTAAATGTGCTTCCGTAAACACCTCAGGACATTCCACCAAGAGGAAAGTTAAGCTGCTGAAGCAGTTGAGATAAAAGAATATGGAGTCCAGACGACATTCCCATACTCAGCAAAAGTCATCTGGTTCCCTCCACGTGAACACATCTTGCAGACAAACACAGAAACACAGGAGAGAAACCGTATCACTACTCAGAGTGTGGGAAGAACTTCAGGCTTTCAAAGACTGTAAAAACACACAAGTGCACTAAGGACAGTGTTGGAAATCAGCAGTAATGAGTGTAACCTTAACACAGTCTGAGAGGAAAAAAGTCAACAGGAAACAGTGATTCCAGACCAAATTTCAGCCTGTTTTTTGGGGACAACCACCTCTTGTTTTTTTTTTGCAGTTTTTTTGCAGTTTTTAAACAATCTAAGCCTAAAATTAAGTGTAATTTCCTGTGCTGAACACAAAGTCAAGCCTAAAGCTCATCCACCCAATGAGAAGGTGTTGTACTGCATATTATCCCCAAAATTAGTTTTATTTCTATTATATGTGGAAAACAATCAAGAGGCTCCACATTCAGTATTAAGAGGCTCTTTTTAATTTAGCAGATCTAAGCTAGTGTAGTGTTTCTGATGCAATGCTGGATGTTTTGACAAACACTTTGTTTTGGTTTAGTTAAGCCTTTGCATGTGAGGCAAAGCGTGTTTTTGTAAACATGTTAACCTGTTGAGATGTTTTTACTCCATTTTCTTTATTATTATTGTTTTCATTTTTTTTAATTCTTCTTCTGAAATTCACTGTTTACTAAAGAACTGGTCCATTTTGCTGTCACATGACAAGCTTACACTTGTTTTTAAACCACCACCCTCTACGGGGCCAGCCAACAAGTCTACCTAGGCGTCGACTTTTCCGACTGTATTAAACCCTACCCTCCCACCTTCACACCATATACACTCCAGAAAGTTGTGAAGCCCCCCCAGGGAATCTACAGCTCTTTCTTCTTGTTTGAATCAAGCCATGATATGGTTGAAACCTCTATCATAAAACTGCTTCTCAATATAAACTTAAAACTAACCCTAAAGACAAGAACTCTTTATGACGACCCAGAGAGCTCAAGAATCACACCCATGCTATGCTCCAAAGCAGAGAAATAAATTTTCATAAAAGACTCTGCCTCTGTCATGTGTCCACAGTGCCATCCAGTGGCTGAAGTGGGAAGTGTCATATGTTCAAAATCTCACACTTTCAGACGAGTTATATTTTTGGTTAAACGTTAATTATTGAAAAGGTTTTCTGTGTCAGTTGTCATGATTATGTTACTTCCAATTAGAAACTGTCATAAACTTAACTAAGAGCTAGTTAGCCTCATATAACGCTGAATTCATAATAGCCTGTTATGCATTGTGTAATCAAAATGTTTTTCTTTGTTTCTTCTTTTTGAAAGGTATATTCTTTAGTGTAAATAGAATGTATTTGCATAAGAAAGGATGCAGATTGTAGTAATATGAATGTCAGTTCGCCATATTGACTTTACATGTATTATACTGCTCGCCTGAATGTGAGTTATCAGAACTGTCATTGGTGACTGTATTATGGCTTCTTCCAAACTAATGCTCCGTTCTTTGTTGTTTCTTTATTGCTTAATTGTCTGTATTGATAACATTCTTTATTGTTTATCTTTTCTATCTTTCTTTCAAAATATTAACAACTTATTTGAGTTGCAATAATAAAAAAGCCAGAAAATCATATCAGAAAACAAATATTTTTCTGAAATGTAATTTAATTTAATAAGCTCCCTGTACAAAACATGAATCACTTTGTGTGTTTAAGGTGGTAGTAACTTCAGGCTACTGCAGATGCTGTTGCACAAGGATGGTCGGGCTATAAATACCTGTGGGGTGTGCGATGGGATTCATAGATTGAGAAGAGGTGGTACAGAGCAGTGAATGTCTTATTCGATGTGTGGAAAATGGGTCGCAAAGCAGATGTTAGTGATTGGCTAAAAGGAGTGATTGAATTTGGGCCAAAGGCCATAGTGTGAAGGAAATAGCTGAATTTGTAGGTGTATTGAAGCATATGGTCATACGGGTCTACCAGCAGTGGCAAAAATCCCAGGGCACAGGATATACTCGTCAGAATTGTCGGCGAAAGATGAAACTGATGGACAGGGACTGCCGGTGTGTTTCACGGCTCGTAAATAAAAAGCGCTTCCCAGCGAGTTCTTTCAGAAATTGGTTGCCTGAAAGTAAAGCAATTTTTATTCACAAGCTGTGAAACATGCCAGCGGTCCCTCTCTTACACACCCAGCATTGCTCACAGCCTACAGTTTACCCATTTAAAATACAGCCTGGTTTAGCTGCTGTTTTGGAGATAAATGGTTGTGAACAGCTACAAGAAATCTAGTCTAACACAGGTTCTTCATAAGTCATTGTTTAAGCCTGATCTGATCCCTCCCCACCTTCTCTCTGTCTCTGTCTCTCTCTCTCTCTTCCGCCCTCTCTCTGTCTCTCTCTGCCTTGGTGTTTGTCTTTAGCTGTGAGAGGCTGTTTAACTGTAAAATGAAGTAATAATGTCTGATTCTGTATGAAGTGATCAGCAAGCTGGGTAAGTTGCTGATGTTCCTGCTGATTTTAATGGTAGAAAAAAATCAGTGAAAATGGGCAGCAGGACTCTCACTAAAATTACATTACTGATTAAGCAATCTACTCATAATTTTGGCTCAGTTTTTTCTCTTAAATGAACTTCATTAAACAGTAATATTCTCTGCACAGTCTTTCAGGGATTTTAAATGCTTTACTGGACACAGATAAACTAGGAAGTCTTATATAATTATCTAACCATGAAATGCATGCAGTTTAATCTAAACCTTGTTCCTTACACAGTTCACAGAAAGGTGTGTAAATGTGCACTAGCAGAGCGGACTGTGATCAGTCTCAGCTCTCAGAACTTTTTTCTCACATAATATCATGTTTGCAGTAGTGTTTTTCTGTGCAGATTATTTCCAGTGATGTAGCCAAGTCAACTATTTTCAGGTTGTGACAGCAGAAGTACAAAAAAGTAACTTAGTAACTTGAGTACTTTGGTAGTTTTTCAATAAACTACTGATTTACTTTTACTTGAGTAATTTTGTTTACTAATACTTTTACTTGTACTTGAGTAAATGATCACTACAGTAACAGTACTTACAGTAGACAACAGTAAACAGTAGACTTTCAGTACTATTTACACCGCTGGTTGCTGTACTATCCGAAGTGAGTGCTAGGGTGTTGCTAGGAGGTTACTTTGGTGTCCAGGATCACTGCTATGGTGTTGCAAGGTGTTTGGTATGGTATCCATGTGCATGGCTGTAGACTTCTGGTTGCTGCAGTGTTGCTATAGGGTTGCTATAGTATAACAGAGAGTTGTTAGGGTGTTGCTAGAAGGTTTCTATGGTATCCAAGGTGGTTGCTAGTGTGTTGCTAGGTGGTTGCTATGGTAACACGGGTGGTTACTAAGGTGTTGCTAGGCGGTTGCCATGGTATCTGAGGTGGTTGCAAGGGTGTTTTTAGGTGGTCGCTATGGTATCCCAGGTGGTTGCTAGGGTGTTGCTACGAGGTTGCTATGATGTCCAAGGTGGTTGCTAAGGTGTTGCAAGGTGGTTGCTATGATGTTGCAAGGCATTTGGTATGATCTTCCAGGTGATTGCTATGGTATTCCAGGTAGTTACTAGGGAGTTGCTATGCAGTTTCTGTGGTATACCAGGTGGTTGCTACGGGGCTTCTAGACAGTTGCTATGGTATTCTATGCAGTTGCTAAATTGTTGCTAAGAGTTGCCATGGTGTATGAGGTGTTTATTGACAGTTGTCAGCTGTTGGCTATGTGTTGTTGAAAATGAATGAAAAATAAAAAACAAACAGATGAGTCAGAATGGGGGTCAGAACAACATTGAATTCATGCTCGGGGGCCTGCCCTGAGACAGTATATGCAAAACTAATTACACCACCTGTTGTTTACACATAAGTAGTCAAAATTGTCATGTGTTATGTAATTGCAGAGATTACTCATTTAACAAAATATGCACTTTCACTAAATCTGTGCAATAACAGTGTAAGCAGTAGTTTCATGAAGGTGGTGCTGTACAAACTTTAGAACTGACAGAATACTAATATGAATCCTGTAAACATTAAGTGCTCATTGACATATATAACTCCCATGATTAGATATAACCAAGATGAGTCTTTGATTATTTTATTTATTTGGTTAGATTCTGATCTCTGAAGGTTAGGAAACATATAGAGTCCCAATGAAATTTGAGATGCTACTTCAACATCAGCAGTATGAATTCTATCTACAGCTGATTCAGAATTGAACCAAGTCATAAATCAAAGACAGGTAAATCTAGTTATGGCAATTAAGTCAGTAAATAAGTGCTTTAATATTTCTAATATTACTGACAACATTAACAGCAGAAAACATCTGAGTCTGATTGAATTTGAGCTAATGTTGGTGAAGAGCTGAGCTACAGTTGTGTTTTTCACAAGCCTTAGAAAGACAGACTTCTGCTTGTCTACCTCTCTGACCAGTCAGTGATTATGTGTTTGTATTTATGTTCAGGTCTGTCATTGGTGATGTGGAGAAGGACATGTGAGTGCACAATCATGGGCATTTACACAATTTGAAGAAATAGTATTGAGGATGACACTGAGCCAGGAGACGCTGGCATTGTGATAAAGGGCATTAGTATGCTCAACAATCTTAGAAGTGCATTCATCATGGATGAATGAATTTTGATCTCAGCTCTTTGGGCTGTTTTTCTCCAGCTCTGCTGTCGGCTTTGTGGTGCTTTAGTAAAGAGCATAAAAGAATGAACTTGTGCTTGTCCTCCTGATTAGGATGGGTGTCTGTGCTGACAGGTGGGCATATGTCAGGTTTAACTGGCAAGTATGCAACAGTGCACCTCAGTAACGCAGAACTAACATACTGAGTACATTAATGAATTACTGTCAACAGGGAGTAAATAAATTAATATATACAGTACTACAGTACTTTAACATTAATGAGTCAATCAACACTGTTTTAGAGTAACAACGCTAACACTGATGAAAGTGTTACACTAAAATACCTGAATTTTATTCATTTTACTGCATTTGGAATTTTACAGAAATATATTTAGGGTATATACAGCACTGTGAAAAAAACTCCCTGAACAGTGTTTAAACCATTTATCTCAGAAGTGAGTGTGATTTTACATCTACATACTATTAGAATAAATGAAAAAACATCAGTACAGTAAACAGTAACACAGTTTGTGTATGTATATTAAATGTGTTTCTATAATTTTGTGTGTATATATATATATATATAATATACATTTCATATTCAAAAACATGGTCATGTATTTCTGTTCTGTTTAGTGAATCTTTTTTTCTGAACTCACATTTTAGAGAAAACAGTCTATTTTTATTCTCTTTTTACTTATTTTTTTTATTCCTTACATATTTTCATGAGCATGCTCTCTCTCTCTCCCTGTGTTATTTTATCTCACACAGACTCACTGAGGAGTCAGGAGGAACACAGAATCCAGCGTAGAGCGGTTCAGTGAATGTGGTGGTGAATGTGTGTAGGTGGGTCAGTGTGTGTGTGTCAGGCGAGATGGTGTAGAAGGACAGGGAGCCAGACACCCAGTCCAGATACACTCCTACTCTGTTAGAGGGGGAGGGGGGTGCAGGTAGGTCAGTTCTCTGATTATTGTGTCTGACAGAGTAACTATTATTATAGCACTCCAGACTCCATGACTGATTACTGAGTCCAAACACACAGTCATCGCTGACTCCTTTTCTCCTGATTCCTCTGTATGATAGTGATATTTCAGCTCCTTCACTCCACTGAACCTCCCAGTAACATCGTCCAGTCAGACTCTCCACACTCAGAACTTGCAGCTGGTACTCAAATCTGTCTGGATGATCTGGATACAGCTGATCTTCTCCCATATACTCCACCTTTCTGTTCCTCTCAGACAGCGAGAGATCACTGTTCACTGTGTTTGGATCCAGAGTGAGATCACACACATCTGTACACACACATAGAGGAGACAAAAACAGATAGAACTGTTGTGGATGTGTGTGTGTGTTGTGAGTGTGTACATGTGTATGGTGTGTACACATGTACACACCATACACATGTACACACATGTATGATAAATATGTGTGTGAGTGTGTATGTTTGTATATGTGTATGGGTGTGTGTGTATATAGTAGGAGTCTTTAGGCACCTCACGATTTGATTACGATTCAGAGGGCTGCAATGCGATTATAAAACGATTATCGATGCATCTCGATGCATCTTTTTTCTCTCTACAGGATTTCTATTTTCTTACAATCTGAGAACTTGGTAGTTTTAAAACAAAGTATTTGTAATGATGCATAATGCACTTACATCCAATATCTTTTATTAATAAGACAAATGGAAGTGATGTGGCAAGTGAACTAGAAGGCTCTCATTCGCTGCTCTTGTTTGGAGACGCTGCTACCACTCCTCTGTGATAAAATGCACTGTTACGGTGAAATAAGATCCAGTGATAATGGATGACCACGCAGCACATTATAGCTGTCCTACCCATTTTCTTTAGTGATTTTATAACTTCGGTTTTGGTCTCGTGATAGAGGGGCAGGGGCTCGAAAGACTGCAGGTCACGTAGCAACGAGGTTTCGCCGAGCGAGTAGCGAACGAAAAGGAAAAGAGAAAGACAGACGAACATCTGGAGATGAATGGACTTATTTGCATTTATAAGCAGCGCACTTGGTTTCCTGGTACGTTAAATCTGCAACGAGAGACTGTCAAACACTAACTAAAAAGTTGCGAAGATGAAGTCGCTTCTCTGTCTAATTTTCCTGTTCCATCTTAAATGGTGCCGCAATTACATTCGGCGTCTCAGTCAGAATTTAAGGTGGAACGGAGAGTGAGAAGCGACTTCAGCCTCGTAAAACAGCCGAAAGCTGAGAGACATTTTACAAGAAACTATTCAACTTTTGAGGAAAAGTTTTCTGGCGGAGATGGAAGAAAAGCGGCTATAGCTAACGCTAAAGCTTAAAGCAGAGCAGAGTAAGTCTGTGTTTTCATTTATATTGTTTAGCCTAAACTAGGACTTTAACACATACTGACACATACTGGACATTAAATGTTGTGGCTCCCAAGGTGGTTTGATTTTTGTTGAAAGGTCAAAATGGCTCTTCTTATCATTTGTGTTGTGACTCCTGACCTCACCTGGCTTTAATGCAGAGGGAGCCGGTTGGATTTCTCACTCATCCAGTAGTGTTTTTGTTATGTGCCGCCACAGACTGTCCGGGCACTACACTTACCCACTTCCAAGTTCCGATTTTTGTGAATCGATTCAGAATTGTCCACGTCTGCATCGCGATGCACCTAAGAATTGATTTTTTCCCACACCCCTAGTATATAGTATGTATTGTATATTGTGTGATTATGTATAGTTTGTCTTTGTGGGTGTACAGTGTGTATAGTGTGTACAGGGTGTTTGTGTGTTACATTTCTTCAGTCCTGGTTTCATCCTGATTTTCCCTCCATGATCCACCCTGAAGAACAATCACACCTATTTATATATTCATTAAACTTCATATCAATTTAAAACTAAAACACCATTAAAGAATAAAACAGATAATTACAGTATAAAACATCCCCTCAGATCTTGCAGTCCAGATAAAACTAAACTAAAATAAAGAAAAAAAACAGATCAATCAAACTAACCATGTTAGTTAGTTTTAAATTACACTGCCAGGATAGTTAGCTGTAAGGGACCCTGCTAGGCTAGTTAGCATGATGTCACATCATTGCTAGAATAGTTAGCTCTAAATTACACTGCTAGGCTAGCATGTCTGTAAGAAGTTTAATTTAGTGTGTAAGATGTGTTCAGTCTATAAGAAGTTAAACTCAGTGTGTAAGATGTGTTCAGTCACAATTCAAAAACACATCTACAGTAAAATATTACAGTCAGTAATGTGTATATTTAAAGTCAGTGTATAGATACAGTAAGTCAGTAACTCACTGTAGCTTCTCCAGTGTGCAGTGTGGATCCTCCAGTAGATCAGAGAGCAGCTTCACCCCAGACTCTCCTGGGTGATTATAGGTCAGATCCAGTTCTCTCAGGTGGGAGGGGTTTGATTTTAGAGTTGAAGCCAGAGAAGAACAGCCTTCGTCTGTAACCATACAACCAGACAATCTGCAGAATGGAAGGTAAAAGAGGGACAGATGGCATTTACAACACCAAAGACAGACAAAGAAAACTGGCTACAGCTCTCCACATTGAAAAGCCTTTTAAAGAGACCCAAACACCTGCAAGCTGGGGTGTCTCAGTAACCAATTAGGTCAGAGCTCTGCCTCCCATTTTTACCTGCAGCCCACTCAGGACAAAACAAATCGGAGGGTCAGGTGGGTCGTCATACCACCTCCCTCAAAAAAAGAACTGGCATGAACCCACATGAAAATAAACTTTATCCACCACCAACCACTGAGATATGCAAAAAATATTAATTTTGGACATCTCCCATCCAGTACATCCTTCCACTACCTGGACCATGGGATGTCAGTAAAGACAGCAAAAACAGAACACCAATAACATGTATAAGCATTAAGACACTGGTTCCTGTGACAATGCTTCAACTATCACATTGTCAGTAACTTTAATGTGAATAGTAAGAACATAAGGTTGTAAGAAAAGGCACCAGCACATCAGGCGTTGATTTGGGTTCAACAAAGACATCAGAATGTTGCAAGGCCCAAATTAAATGACGTGCTCCCTTTTCAATCCCTGAAAGGAATTACAATTTTTAGAAATAAAAAACATACTGGGCATTCTTTTTTGGAACGTGGTGTTGTCATCAAAATCAAAATGGGCATATATTTAAAAAAATAAAAATCTCAGTTTCAAAATTTGATATGTTGTCTTTGAAGCATTTTTGATTAAATATATGGTTTAAATGATTTGCACATCATTGCATTTTGTTCTTTCCGTCCCAACTTTTTTTGGAAATGGGGTTGTAGAAGTGGATGTTACCAGTAGAGATGATGACACATCACACCAAACATGCCCCCAACCAGGTAGTTTCTCCAAATCCAAACCCTTACATTGGACAAAGTCTGAAAAAAAAGTAACTCTTTGCAGTGGCACCATAAAATAGCTAAATTAATGCTACAAACCTGAACATTATTGGCCCTGACTGAAAAGACACCTCTATCAGACTCTAACAAAAACGGCAAAACAGAATATTTTCCAAAATAAATTATTCAGAAGCCCCAGTGTTATGCAAGACTTTTACCGCCACCCTAACCCCATCTCCTCACAGGGATACAAAACCGTCTGATAAAAAAGGGCAAAAAAAACTAGAACCAACAGAACAAGACTCACTGGAAAGTGAAGATGGGTGGAAAACGACAGAACTTGAACCTGAAGAAGCCAAAGCAGTGGGCTTTACTAAACCCTTGCATGCTTTCCTTTTGCTTTTAAAATAGGACAGTTAAATTTTCAATGACCCCTTCCCACACAATACACATGATTCAGATCCGACTTTCCCAGTGAACGGTCATGAGATGCCTCAGCAACCGAACCAGCAACATGGTTAGCAAAACGTGGAGGGGAATTTCCTCAATTTGATGTTTAGTGGACCAAAACATACTTGTATGCTGCTACTGCTGCCTAAGCCACAGTGCACACAGTATGTTCACTTACATCCGTCACAATTAACAAATAACATCAGATTAAATAGGCCTGAGGCAGTTTACAACAATCAGCTATCTCTAGTAACTGCTGTTAAAAAAAAGAGTCAAGCATGGTGGTAGAGGGCGGCTGAAAAAACCCTCCAGCTATGACTAAAAATGGAGATAATTGAGCCAAATCAAAATTCAAAAACACAGGAAATCCCAAAACATTTGCCAACCATAAGACTAACCCTCAAACTTCATGAAGGCATAAGACATGATACAAAAGATGCCAAACAAGTGTGTAAAAGCCCCTCTCCACCTGACACTAATAAAAGACAACTAAGTAGACCTTGGTTTTGAACAGTTACTGGTGGCAGGTTTTTATGCACTGAACCTGCAAGTGGCAAAAAATCCCAATAACAGGCCATTCTCAGCACCTCAGATGTGCCCCCAGACAACTGCTCCAACCACAGTCACAATAAAAAACTAAAACCAAAAATAGCTGACGTGACCAAACGGGCATGTAACTACCAAGGGAGAAGGCTTCCAAGTGATGGAATAAAATGAAAATTTCTAAAATAACAATCAAACATGATGATTAAAGAGAACATCATTGATAAGAGGTATAGACAGGAAAATGGAAAGTACTAAGAAAACCTGCATGGAAAGTAACCATAACTCTGTAAGGAAGTTCCAGAAAACTTTAAGCCCTTTAAGTAAACATTTGAGCCTTAAGCTAGTACATTTTTGAATCTTGAGCACACGTAGTCCAGTTGTATAAAAGGTTGTGTAAGTGGTTAGATAAGGGTTTGATAAGGACCAAAGGATGCAAGGTACCAAAGACAGCTGGACCTTTTGTAATTAATGGTTTGAATTTAATTGGGTCCAAAAAAGTGATATATTTTCAGGTTTAATGATGGGCAAAACAGGTTATGAAACATCAGAAGAGAGAGAGGTGATTACCTCACCTCTGAAAATTATAGAAAAATGGAACTCCGTACATTGCATTGGCATTGGTCTCTAGAGCCCATGTCCAGGCTGAAATGCTTTTTGCTAAGCCTTAAGTAGAGATCGAAGCCTATTCAGAAGTAATTATTTAACATTTGTCTGGCGTAGGTGATTTGTGTCATGGAGATTTGTGGAGATATATTTAGCAAGACATTTTGTGAAGAACCAACATGATTTTCCTCCTGGAAGCATCACAGAGTTAAGATATACATAAATAGGCATCCAGGAAATTACATAAACACCATTTAAAGTAAACCAAATTTGAATTGGAAGGAAACATTACCTGTGACCTCATCACAAAAATGTCTGAGATATCTAAAACAACATGTAGATGAACCAGAGGCATTTTTAAGCAATGTTTGCTGATTGATGATAAAAAATTTAACTCTTTGGTCACCAGTGATGGGGCAGTAACTAAAAAGAAGTAAAATAAGTTGTTAATTACTCCTCTCAAAATTTAGGGTGATTCTATTACCTATTACTTCCTGAAAAAGTAACTCATTACACTTTACATGTACGTTACTCTGTAACCCACTTCTGCCACTCTCTCTGGCTAATGTAGATAGAAGACAAAGGTTGCATGACTGCCTTTTTGAATGTGTTGAAACTCAAATTGTGAGTTAACAAATTTTTCTTTAAATCTTTATATCTTAGATTCTGTTAGCTTTTTAGTAAACATTTAATAAAAATTCAGTTTTAGAGCAGCCATGTAAATGTAAGATAAAACTAATCATTTTACAATGAAATGGGGAGTGTATCACCCAAGAAGGTTCTAATAATTTGTTTTTTCATTAATTCTTTTTTTAGTTACACTGTTAATGTCAGAACTCATTGTTTATCAATAACAAACCCACCCCTCCACCCACCATTAATGTAAAGGATTTGAGGTGATTGGGTGCTGAAAGTGGAAAAAAAGGTCATGAAGTAGTGCTACAATGGGACAGAAAGGGATGACAAGGCCCAAAACCTGGATAGCCTGTCCATGACCTCCGATCAAAACTGCTGGGTAGGAGGAAAAATCCAGAAAGCATGATAGTAATTGTCTGTTGTCTGGTGTACTTTAGGGGCTGTAATGTTTGTTCTGTGAAGAGTTTCAAATTGAATTAACTGGAGTTTTGAATTGCTGGTCATAAAGAATATGTTGTTGCATGTATTTTGCCAGTTTGGATTACATGTTTCTTTTATATCTTCGGTCCACTTTTTCCACTGAAAGTGAGATAGTGTTGTCCTTTGAGGCTTTAAGTTCATATATTTGTAATAACATTTTCTATGGTTTAAGACAGTATACTTTTAAGAAGAGGGAGGGAGTGTGATTACAGAAATTTCCACTATTAACTGTTTTCTTATTGACATCTTTGAGTTGTATATACTGAAAATGACAGTTATCTGATATACTGAATTTTGAGCAAGCCATTAGAGAACAATGGTGCCAGGCTGGTTATTCCTCTCTGCTTCCAGATTTAGAATATAAATGGTTTTTTATTTATTAAAAACATGGGATTGCTCCATATAGGAGTTTCACCAGAGGAGTTTAACCACTAGTTGTTTTTTTTCAGCATCACACAACTTTACCAGCCTTTTGTTACCCCTGTCTCAACTGTTGTGTTTGTACTATTTTCAATTAAATATAGGGCTTGAATGATTTGCACATCATTGCATTTTGTTTTTATTTACATTTTGCACAGCATCCCAACTTCGAAATGGGGTTGTATTTCAACACCTTGTAAAAATACTCTGGAACTTCTCATCCAAGAAATTTCTGAGGAAAACTTTTACCATTTTTTTTAACATCACAGTAACCACAATTAAATAACAACATTGTAAAATTATTTAAACTACGTGGTCTTAAGCCCTTAACAAGTCATGAGCCCACTGTTGGGCCCAAAGTTTCATTACACACTTATGTGACCCAAGAATAGCTCTGTTAGTTTGCATTGAAGTACCTGTAGCTGAATAAGATATTCCTGCTCCACTTCTAAATTGAAGTAGGATTAACTAAGTTTAGTGAAAAACATTTCACTATACAAATACATGTAGAGTTGTGTCATGTAGTCTGTGATCACTATTTAGCCTATCAGAGCACATGTTTAATACTATTCATTACAATAACGTTTTTGTATGTAATTGCAATAAGCTTAATAACAGAAACAAGAAAACTGAAAAAGAAAATCTAAAATTAACCGGTGGTTAATTTTACTGGTGGTTAGTCTAGTTTCTTGCAACAGACTCAAAGAAAGATTTCTGAATTGAATGAGAGAGAACATGCCATGACAACTCATTACAGAAATCAGTACAGAGATAGAGACAATGGAAAAAAATGTTAATTTATTGAATTGCTAGTTTATTGATTCTTTCTTTAACTTTTTTTTATTCAGGATTGAATTCACAGATGCTCACCTGAGTGTCTCCAGTTTACAAAATAAAGTCTTCAGTCCAGCAGAGAGCAGCTTCACTCCTGAATCCTGCAAGTCATTGTTGCTGAGGTCCAGCTCTTTCAGGGAGGAGTATGTTGATTGTAGAGCTGATCCCAGATTTTCACAAGCTTTCGCACCAAGACTACAGATATGCAGTCTGCAAGCAGGCATTACAATGTAGTCAAATAAGGATTTATAAATACAGTAACAAAATAGGTATATCATAGTTTTTAGATAACAATACAATTTTTGTTTATTTTTATATTACTGTGAGAGAAACAACAGAATTCTGACATCCAAAATAATTGTTAGTACATTTTTTTTTAGATTTTAAAGTACCTTTTCAGCTTATTACCATTCAAGAATTAATTCACAGGAAGCTCACCTGAGTGTCTTTAGTTTACAATATAAGCTCTTCAGTCCAGCAGAGAGCAGCTTCACTCCTGAATCCTGAAGATCATTGTTACTCAGGTCTAGCTCTTTCAGAGAAGAGTTTACTGATTGTAGAGCTGATGATAGATTTTCACAAGAACTTGTGGTGAGATTACACCCAGCTAGTCTGTAAAAATCAGAATGCAGAATATGGTGTAATCAGGTGTAATAGAATTACCTTACTCTCCATGTTCTACTTTGTCTTTACTTACAGAAATAAGTATACAAGATATTCTTAGCTTGACTATTCATCCACGTGATCCCATTTAAAACAGAAAACATAACTATTGTTTTTTCTAAGTAGAAGCCACCTGTTTAGTAGCATAAAAAGTTAACTGCCACAATAATCCAGTCAATATATGATACAATTAAACTTAGAATAGATCTTGCAATATACTGAAAAAAAGCATTTCTGAATATATTAAGAGATATACATGTTTTTTTCAGTAGCACATTATACTTTTAGTGTGTTTTTATACTTCAAGGATGGCTAGAAAAAGAGATTCAGTATAAGCCTAAAACCATGTGAAATGAATATTAATATTACACATAAATCTATTATTATAAGGTTACAGCTTATTATGGCTTGTCAAATTTTTTTGTATAAATGAATTCACAGAAAGTCCACCTGAGCATCTCCAGTTTACAGTGAGAGTTCTTCAGTCCAGCAGAGAGCAGCTCCATGCCTGAATCCTGAAGGTCATTGTTACTCAGATCTAGCTCTTTCAGAGAACAGTTTACAGATTGTAGAGCTGATGATATATTTTCACAGGAATTTGTGGTGAGACTACACCCACCTAGTCTGCAAAAGTCAGAATAAATATAGCATATGGTGTAAAGTTTTTTTAAAAATATTTTTATGTCCCACTGTAATAGAATTACCTTACTCTCTATATTCCACATTGTCTTTACTTTCAGAAATAAGTACACAAATATTTATAGCTTGATTATTCATTCATGTGATCACATTTACAACAGGAAACATAGCTATTGTTTATTTTCTAAATAGAAGCTGCTTGTTGTTAGCATAAAAAGTTAAATGTCACAACCCAGTCAATATATGATACATTTAAACTTAGAACCAATTTTACAATATACTGAAAATGTATTTCTGAATAGATTAAGAGATAAAAGAATGTCACGTTTCTTCAGCAGCACATTATACTTTTAGTGTGTTTTATGTTGTATTTCAAGGATGGCAAGAGAAAGAGATTCAGTAGTACCTTGGATTCAAATTGGATAATAAAATCAGCTTTGACCAACATGTTATGGACCTCTATAACAGATTTCAGAAGACTTCTTGTTATCAGAAAGCTAAGGGCACTTCATGTAGCTCCATCGTTGCTGCTGCTACTCTACAGAAGCATAATTGAGCCTATCATCCTGTACTGCTCAACCTGGTTCTTTACAGTGTTAAAAGTGTCAAACATTAACAAACTCTTACACATCACACATATTGCTTCAAAAATCATAGGCCTTCCCACACATAGCCTGTCACATCTAAACAATAAGGTGAAGTCAAGAGGCTTTTATTGTTATTCCATCTAAGTACAAGTACACAGTGAAGCTAAATTACATTCCTCCAGGACCATGGTGCAACTTGGAACAAAATAGACACTACAGACAAAGTGCAAACATGCAGAGGAGCAAGTAGGTGTGTGTATGTATGTGTGTGTGTGTGTGTGAGTTTAAGTTTGAGTGTGAGGGGGATTTCAGTTCAGTCCTTGTGGGTTTAAAAATCTGATTGCTTGCGGGACAAAGCTGTTGCAGAGTCTGGCAGTGATGGCACAGTTGCTCCAGTACCCAGTGCCAGATGGCAGCCATGAAAAAAGTCTGTGTGAGGGATGGATGGGGTCGTCCACCATGCTGGTGGCTTTGCGGATGCAGCATGTGGTGTAAATGTCCGTGATGGAGGAGAGAGAAAACTTGAAGATCTTCTCAGCTGTCCTTACTATTCACTGTAGGGTCTTGCGGTCAGGGGCATTGCAATTCCCAAACCAGGTGATGATGCAGCTGCTCAAGATGCTCTCCACAATCCCTCTGTAGAACATGGTGAGGATGGGAGGGGGGAGATGAACTTTCTTCAGTCTTTGCCGGAAGACTGAGGTAGTAGAGGTGCTGCTGGGCTCTCTTGGCTATGGAGTTGGTGTTGAGGGACCAGGTGAGGATCTCTATGATGTGAACACTGAGGAACTCCTGACAATTTCCCTAGCAGACCCATTGATGTTTAGTGGGGGGTGGTCACCTTGCACTCTTCAGAAGTCAACCACCATCTCCTTAGTTTTGTCCACATTTAGAGACAGGTTGTTGGTTCTGCACCAGTCTGTTAGCCACTGCACTCTCTCTCTGTATGCTGACTCATCATGTACTTTGCAGTACACTTGTGGGTCAGTAGAGTGAACAGCACTGAACTAAGCACACAGCCCTGGGGGGCACCGTTGCTCAGTATGGTGGTGCTGGAGATGTTGTTACCAATCCTGACTAATTGAGGTCTCTCAGCCAGGAAATCCAGGACCCAGTTACAAAGGAAGGTGTTTAGGCCCAGCAGGCTCAGTATTCCAATCAAGTGTTGAGAGATGATGCTGAAGTCTTTGAACATCATTCTGATATAGGTGATTTTATTATCGAGGTGGGTGACAGCCAGGGGGAGTGTGGTGGAGATGGCATCATCTGTTGAGCGGTTGGGGTGATATGCAAATTGCAGTGTGTCCAGTGGAGGGGGGAGCTGGTATTTGATGTGCCTCATGACAAACCTTTTAAAGCACTTCATGATGATGGGAGTGAGTGCAACGGGACGGCAGTCATTGATGCAGGACACTGGAGACTTCTTCGGCACAGGGATGATGGTGGTGGACTTGAAGCACACTGCAATGACTGCAGTGCTCAGAGAGATGTTGAATATGTTCATGAGAACATCTGCCAGCTGCATTCTCTGAGCACTCTGCCTGGTATGCTGTCAGATCCTGGGGTTTTCGTGGGTTGACTCTTTGTAGAGTTCTCCACACATCAGCAGTGATCAGACACAGTACCTGTTCAATTGGAGGAAGTGTGGTCTTCCTTACTGTCATGCAGTTCTGTGCTTCACACCAAGCTTAGAAGTTATTCAGCACTGGGAGGAAGGAATCACTGTCACAAACAGGTGAAGGTGTCTTGTAGTTGGTGACGGCCCGGATGCCCTGCCACATGCGGCGTGTGTCAGCAGTGTCTTGGAAATGTTCATGGAGTTTCTTTGCGTAGGCGTGCTTTGCCTCTCTGATGGCCCGGGAAAGCTTGGCCCTTGCTGTTCTGAGGCCTGCCTTATCCCTTTACTTAAAGACCTTATCATGGGTTCTCAGCAACATGTGCACCTCTGCAGTCATCCATGGCTTCTGATTGGGGTGTGTTGTAATGAGTTTGGAAACAGTAACATCATCAATGCATTTGCTGGTATAATCAGTCACTGATTCTGTATATTCCTCCAGGTTGATGGAGTCACTGGAAGTTGCTGCTTCTCTGAACATCTCCCAATCAGTGTGCTCAAAACAGTCCTGAAGAGCAGAGATAGCTCCTGGCAGCCAGGTTCTCACTTGCTTCTAGTCTGGTTTGGCACGTCTAATGAGCGGTCTGTATGCTGGAATGAACATCACAGAGATGTGGTCTGAGTAGCCATAGTGGGGGTGGGGCTCAGCACTGTACACGCCGAGGATGTTTGTGTAAACAAGATCCAGCACGTTAGCCCCCCAGGTTGCATAGTCCACATACTGGTGAAATTTAGGGAACACTGACTTCAGATTAGCATGGTTAAAATCTCCAGCGACAATAAACAGTCCGTGCATGTTTTGGAGACGGCCTGGCTCTGGCAATCACAAACTCCACCAACGGTGAGCAGTGACTAGAGACTAGTGCTGCATTTTTACACCATTCAGTGTTGATGTAAACACACAGGCTCCCTCCTCGTGTCTTACTGTCTCTGTTCAGCATCTCTGTCTGCCCAGAAGCACAGCAGGCCATCAAGCTGAATGGCTGAGTCTGGAGTGGAGCTCATCATCCACGTCTCTGTAAAAACAAAAACACAGCAGTCCCTGAATTCACGCTGGGTAGCCCGCTGGATCCGGAAGGTAGTTCAGTTTATTTTCCAAGGAGCAAAGATTAGAAAGCACGACCGATATCACAGCTGGTCACCTCGAGTTAGCCATTAGCCTAGCATGCACCCCAGCTTGTTTGCCTCACTTCCACCTTCTTGCACACCATTTTCGACAAGCCCCATTTCGGCCAGCAGGCTCACGCAGTGCTGTGGGTCATAGCAAGCCTAGCGCGCACAGCTCTTCTCGCAGTCTGTGTGAAAGCAGAAATTGTGGCTGATTTCTCAGCTGTTGCAGGCTCTGGCAATGGTAGACGTTGGTGCTGGTTGTTGCAGTCAAGATTTTTGAAATTTGGTTGGGTTACAGCAACAGATAGTAAAACAGAAAGAGCAAAAAGCACCGCTTTGTTGTTCCCGAAGTGGTCGATGCAGCTACACACCGCACTGCCAGAAGTAATGAAAAGACCTAGATCACCCACTGCACCCTTTCTTTACTTCCATCAGGCTGGAGATATAGAACGTTAGTAAGTGAAAGAAAAAAAAAAAAGCCTTAGGCCTTATGTGTTTAAATGTGCTTTTTATGGATGGGTTTGGTTGCTTGCACTTTGTCTGTCTTGATAGTGTTTATCCAAGTATCCATGTAATTTTTCAAATGTCTGATCTCGTATGTGCCATAACACTGTATAAATGGCACAGGCTGTGAAAACAAATTTCCTCTCTTAAGGACAATTAAATAAATTCATAATTGTACATGAACATACATTCATTATTGTATGTATAGTTTGTGAAGGCTTGTTAATTTTTAGTTAAAAAAATGAATTCACAGAAAGTTCACCTGAGTATCTCCAGTTTACAGTGTGAGTTCTTCAATCCAGCAGAGAGCTGCTTCATTCCTGAATCCTGCAGGTTATTCTTACTGAGGTCCAGCTCTTTCAGAACGTTCACAGATTGCAGAGTCAAACAGAGAGTTTCACAGGAGTCCTTGGTGATATAACAGCCAATTAGTCTGCAATAGATAAACACAAGACAGCAGCAGAAAGAGACTATCATGAATCAGAACATAGTAGTTCAGCTCTGCACCACTGCCACTGGCTGCAGGGTTTGAGAAAGGGGCTTTATAAATTGAACTATTATTATTATGAACTTATTATTATTATTATTATTATTATTTTTATTATTATTTTTAATATGCTGTCTGCTGGTAGGGAATACTGTGCAAAGGGCCCTGCACTGTTTCAGGCAAGCCTATATAAATACATCCAAAAACTTTGCCTGATGATTATACAGAGCCTGCAACTGCACAGGTTCTCCAGGAGCTTTAGTTCAAACATGGCAGCCACCTATATACATGCATGATTAATGCATGTTTCCCCAGCCTTACAAAACCTTTTAAATGCTTTGCGATTCTTAATTTTTTGGGTGCTGGGAGAATTCACCTCATTTCATTGGCCACATCACTGGTAAGATACATGATGCACAATGGAACAGGGCATTGAAAAAAAGACAAAACATGGTAATACAACCCGACCAACACCTTAATTAAGTACACCTCATTTTGTCTACAATCTTTATCCATTTTATAGTTTTACTCTCTGCTCTCTGCATAGTTTGTTAGCACCCGTCCCCCTGTATGATCCACTTGTACCAGTGCAACATACACTAATGCCACAACCACGTCAGTGTCACTGCAGTGCTGAGAATGACCCACCACCCAAATAATGCCTGCTCTGTGGTGGTCCTGTGAGTGTCCTGACCATTAAATAACAGGCTACCAAAGTATGCAAAGAAACAGATGGATTACAGTCTGTAACTGTAGAACTATATAGTGTTCCAATATGGTCAGTGGAGCTGATAAAATTGAACAATGAGAATAGATACAAGGAAGTGAACTTAATAAAGTGGCTGGTCCGTGTATATTTATGGAAATTCATTGTAAATGAATCACTTACTTAAATAATTAATTACTGTAATATTACTGTATATAGTTGCATAAATAGTTTGTGTCACGCATCCCTCCAGCCGTGACTCTCTGGTGGACATTTCCCAGAATGTACTGGGAGAACACATGAATGTGACATCACACCAGCCGACGTATCAGAGATCTGCCTCACCTGATTACTGAGTGCATCACCTGTTTCTCTCATCATGTGATTAGTCCATGTTATGTCCCTAGGATGACTGTTTTTGTTTTGCTTGTTTCTCTCTTGTTCTCTTTCTCTCTCTCACTCTCATCTACTAGGACCCGCCCACTGGTGTGTGTGATTGGCTGGAGTCCTGTGATTATGCTTGCATCTGATTGAATGGCTGCAAGTGTATGGGGTATTTCTTCTACAGCTGTGCCTGATGTCCTCAAGGCTTACCTCCATGGCAGCTTGGGGCTAGATGTTTGTTTTATGGGTAGTGTACTGTCTCTGTCTCTTTCTCAAAGGTATTAACTTAGCACTACTATGTCTTCTGCTCAATGACTTTTACTGTTTTTACTTTTTACATGAGCAGTAAGCTCATGATCCATCTCTATACCTTTCACTCTCTTATGCTGACCAAGGTGTAGGGGTGGGTGCCATTTCTTTTGAATCTAATATTTTCTCCTGTTTTTTGGTCTAGTCAGGGAGACAGTATGTATTTTTGTTTCTTTATTTTGGCCTAGGTAAGTTAGTTCTCTAAAATCCCCAAATAGACTGGTTATGTTGTTTTGGGGCATGCCCACTCTGAAGTTCGTCCTATGTTGTGCAAACAAAAGAGCAGCTAAAGAAAAGAAAATAACGACTTCATCTGTTTAAACGTTAAATGGCTCTCTTTTGTCTTCTTTATGTTATGACTCCAACAAAACTCCTAGACAGGTTGTAACAGTCCAGTTAGTATTTAAGCTTGGGCTTTAGTTTAGCTCAGTGTAAGGTATTGCTTCTTTCACAGAGCTACTGAGCATTCTTTCCAGTGTTTTGGTTGACTTCTTGTGTACCTGCCTGGTCTTCTGTAATTTTTTACTTTGTCTTTTGCTTGTTCCCTGTTTGGATATAGTTTGCCTGGACTTTCTTCTGTTGTGTTTATCTATGTTGTATATGGCTCATTTTGGATGTGACCTCTGTCTGTTTTTTGACTATGACTTTGGATCACGTTCAAACCAGTAAAGCCTTCTCAGAGTATTTTAACTGCGCACATCTGACTAGTTGTCTCTCATTACAGATTGCTAGTTTGAATGACTGTATATTTGTGGTGTATGTATTAATGTGTATGTGTTATTTAAATATTCAAAACAAATAAAACAGTATCTGTTTTCACTATTTATCTATCTGGCAGCTAGATTAACCTTGTATGATGTGGAGTTTACTGTTGTTTTTTTCCCTTAAGAGCACTCAGAGGACAGTTTACCTTTGTAAATTTTAACTGTTCAAGAGCAGCAAGTAGCACTCGATTTCTTAATTTCGGCATCTGACCACAACTCCTGTCTATTCTGCTGTTTCATTCAGAGCAAATACAATTAAAATCACTATTTAAAAAAAGAATCCATGATGGTAAAACGCTGAGGTGATTCTGACGGCTGAGGTAAGCAAATACTGGTCATGTGTAGTGGGCAGGAACAGGGGCGACATCTTTGCTGTCTAACTAGAGCACCGCAAAGGGCCGGTGTGGCTGCAGGTTTTCACTCCAACACAGCAGGAGCTCACTTGATAAAATGTTTGAAGACTGAGACCAACTGATTAAACAAGTTGAGACAGGTGCACTTCAGTTTGTTTGGAGTGAAAACCTGCATCCATACTGGCCCATCGGAGATAAGATTGGACACCCCTAAACTAGAGAATTTCATTTATCTGTCCTATAAGGTTTGATGATAGCTAGAACAAACACCCTTAATGTTTTAACTTATCAACTTTATTATCTTTTGTAAATATAAGCTTATTCAGATATTGATGCAACACGTTCCAACAAGTTGGGATGGGGCAAATTAACACTATGAATGTTGAAAACATTTTAAAAGAAGAGATGTGATCATGCTTGGCATAAAAGAAGCTTTCAGGCCTAGTCCTGTAAAGGCAAGAATGGGTAACTAGCAAAAAATCCAAATGTCTAAAAACTGGATTTTAACTACTTCACCCTCAACGGCATGTAATATTACGAAAAGGAATCCAGTGTTAGAACAGCATGGCTGCTTAGTCAGAGAGTGAGGTTGCTAGCCTGACCTAACTGTTTCTTATTGAAAATGTGTGGGGCATTATGAAGAGCAAAACACAACAATAAAGGCGCCACACACCTGGTATAGTAGAAGAATGGCAAAAAATCCACTTACAAAACTAGATCAGTTTGTGTCTTCAGTCCATATACAATTATTTTATGCAGGTAAAACAAAAGGTGATGTAACATTGTGATAAACATGCTTGTATCCCACCTTTTTTGAACATGTTGAAAGCATTGTGTTCAGAATGAGTATATATATAAAAAAATAAAGTTCATAAGGTAAAACATAAGGTAAAATAATGTTTCTGGGCTGTTGTCAATTTAACAGCTCCAACAGTTCACTCATCACTGCTTTCTGTATTATTGTATTATTATTACTGTTCCAACTTTTTATAGAATTGGATTTGTAATTTGGCCAGGGGTGCTCAGACATTTGTATAGAACTGTATCTAGTACATGTATTCTGTCATGTCAAAATATTGGATTTTCTGAGTTATGTCAAAATATTGGATTTTTAAAGTTTGATACAATAGTTTACAAAGTTCTGATATTTGAGTTTTTTTCAACACCACAATATCAAAACAAAAAGCATTATTTACATAACAATGACTGTTCACATCAAATGTATTTTTAAACAATAGCTTGTATACAGATATCACAGCTTTAAGTGACCAGATTAAAGTTCAGGTTGATTTAGACTTACAGTAAAGATGTTAAGTCTTATCTACAAAGGGCCAGTGTATCTGTAGATTTTCAATCCAGCTAAGCAGCAGCACCTCTTAACTCAAGCCCAATGTCAGAACTGTCAAATAAGAATGTCCCTTAGGTCTCCTTTCATTGGACAGTGATTGCTATGAGTTTAAGTTATCTGGTGTTGGAAATTGTTTTGTTTTCTGGTTTTCTGTTCTTTTCCTTTGTTTTAGTTGTTATTCAATGTTAAACAGTATGTTTTGCGGTGGCCACTTACAGCAAATTGTCCTTTACAACACTTCCTAAGGACAGGAACAGAACACAGTTTACAACACCGAATCTGTCCCTTTTACGGCAGGATTTCTCAGGTCTCTGAGAACATCCACTCTCTTTCTTGGGGGTGGGGAGATTTAGAGTATAAAGCTTTGGTTCCACAAACTGGTCTTGAGAATGGGGTGTTGGTGGCACAGCAGACGTACAGAGCTCTGAATAAAATAAAATTGGAGGCTGCAACTGAACTGCTGGTGTGTGACCCCCCTGTACTTGTCCACCTGACGCACCGCACTCTGTAGTCCTTATGTTTCCAAGTTCACCCCGTGTACAGTGATACTTATGAGAAACACAATGGGCTCACATTTGTGGTCCAAATGTCAGTTGTGAAGCTCATGGCTTTAACATCTAGCTAACTGTGCCGCTAACTGTGATGACACTTGGTTGTACAGTTCAGGTACGGCTGTCTCTGAACAGTATTTTCTGGATGGCAGATTAAACCTGGGCAAAACTGGACATTTTCCACTACAGAGAGTGGTGGGTCATCGAGTACAATGAAGTTCAGCAACTTCTCTGTAATCCCTTTAGGCTTTGAGTTGTCTACTGTAAGTTTATTGCATTTCTAGAAAGCATCAGAGAGTTGATGCCTGGCGGTGTCACCCTGACTGTTAGCTAACATGAAATGCTTCTACTCCTTTATGTGAAACCTCTGCAGGTGTTCGATTAAACTGGTTGTATTGCATGACGCATCTGCACTTCCACTTCTCGGCATGCTGGACAGTTACAAGTAACTGCCTTGCTTTTCGGCATTTCCAGATAAAAATATCTCCAAACAGATGATATTTTGATCAAACCAACAACTAATGTCATTTGCACTCAGTTAGAGACTGAAGTTGCCACAGGTTCACGGTAAGATGTGGAACTGAATATGGATCAGTAAGTGGATCGGCCCTGTCCATCTGATATCCGATGAGTGAATTACTTCAATATCGGTCCCAATACCAATATAGGATCGGACTGGTCCCATCTCTGAATACTATTGTAAGGGCCCAGCCTGCGCCGCCGGCCGCCAGCAGAGGGAAATGGTGGCAAGGTGCCATAACTTCTGGGAACTCCAATTCCCAGAAGCCCTTGGGCTGATTAGGCCCAACCACACACACCTGCGGACTCCTCTACTTAAGGCTGTGTCAAACAGCAGCCCTTTGTCACACCTTTGTAGAAAAGAAAAACAAAAAGAAAAGGAAAGAGGGCTGGAAAAAAACAAAAGAGAGTAATTGCCCCAAAATTACTTAAAAACCTCAAGAAGTCTTGAGCTACAAACTGCTCCAAACCATACAAAAGGTGTTCAATTAAGAGCAAACAAGTGAAACACAAAGTCTATCTCCCCCTCTTAATTACAGAGAAAGTAACTTTTGTTTTCAGAGTATCTCTTCTTTCATGTTTCTAATTCAGCTTTTGTTTGAGCACACTGCTTTCAGTGTTTCCTTTGTTTGCCCTTTTTCCTGCCCCTTGAGTTGTTTTCCCCATTATTGCCCCTGTTTCCCAGTGGCGTAGCACTAACTCCACGGACTACAACCAGTATATCGGCGGTTCGAGCCTGGCTCTGGGTCACCTCAACTCTGTGCCAAATTCCCACTCCATGGCCTCAATAAACTTATTTAACACCCTTTCTCACAGGTTATCCTCTTTGCACTTGAGTCCGTCTCCCTGCCGTCCTGTAACAACTATAATAATAAAAATCATTTTTAATTGTATAAATGAAGATCTAATGTGGTCAGCCCTAATCAATTGTTGGTAATCAAATATTAATCTGTTGTATTAATGTAGATATAACACTCACTGAGCTTTTCTGCAGATGGTCAGAGCTGGGATCAGTCTTCTATAACCCTCCTCTGATGTGTTGTATTTCTTTAGGTCCAGCTCATCCAGAACCTCCTCTGAGGTCAGAATCATATAGGCTAACGCTGAACACTGCCCAGGAGAGAGCTTCACCTCTGAGTGTTTCTCTGATTTGAGATACTCCTGAATCTCTCTGGAGAGAGACTGGTCATTCATTTCAGACAGACAGAGGAACAGATTGATGGATCTCTCAGTTGAGATTGGATCTTGTTTATCATCATCATCATCATCAACTCTTTTGATTAAGTATTTGATATGCTCTCTAGTTCTCTCTGAGCTGCTCTGTGTTGGTGTCAGTAGACCCTGTAGGAGTCTCTGATTGGACTCCAGTGAGATGCCCAACAGGAAACGGAGGAAAAGATCCAGGTGTCCATTCTGACTTCTTACTGCTTTATTCACTGCTCCCTTCAGCACCGCATCCAGTGGAACATTCTCAGACCTCTTTCTGTACCATGGGTGAGGAAACCCCAGTGGATCATCCTCAGACCACTCATTGTACTGTGCTTTAAATATCTGTAGTTCCTCCATGTTGCTGCTCTCATAGCAGTGAAACACAAAAACAGCAGCCAAGAATTCCTGAAAGCTCAGATGAACAAAGCAGTAGACCTTCCTCTGGTAAAGCACACATTCCTCCCTAAAGATCTCAGTGAAAATCCCTGAATACATTGAGGCCTCAGTGACATCAATGCTGCTCTCTCTCAGGTCCTCTTCATAAAACATCACATTGCCCTTCATCAGCTGTTTGAAAGCCAGTTCAGCCAGTTTCAGAAGAATGGTTCTGCTGGATTCCAGCAGATTCTTTGGGTTTCTCTCACCTTTCTCCTCATACTTCTCATTCTTCATGTTTGTCTGAGTGATCAGGAAGTGTGAGTACATTTCAGTTAGAGTTTTAGGGATTTCTGTATTACGCTGTTTCATGATTCTCTGAAGAACAGTGGCTGAGATCCAGCAGAAGACTGGAATGTGACACATGATGTGGAGGCTCCTCACTGTCTTAATGTGGGAGATGATTCTCTTGGCTTGGTCTTCATCACTGATTTTCTTCCTGAAGTACTCCTCCTTCTGTGGCTCACTGAATCCCTGAATTTCTGTCACACGGTTGATGTATTTAGGAGGGATCTGATTGGCCGCTGCTGGTCGGGAGGTTATCCAGATTAGAGCAGAGGGAAGCAGCTCTCCTTTGATGAGGTTTGTCATCAACACACCCACTGATGATGTCATGGTGATGTCAGATACTTTCTCACTCTGTTCAAAGTTCAGTGGAATTCTGTTTTCATCCAGACCATCAAATATAAACACAGCTTTGATCTGATCATAAATGTTTGGGTCCAGATCTTTGAGCTCAGGATGGAAGTCGCAAAGAAGTCCTTGAAGACTGTATTGATCATCTTTAATCAAGTTCAGCTCCCGGAATGGAAGCACAAACATGAAATCTACATCCTGATTGGCTTTTCCTTCAGACCAGTCCAGAATGAACTTCTGCACAGAGACGGTTTTTCCAATTCCAGCGATGCCTTTAGTCAGTACACGTCTGAGCTCTGGCACTTTTGGTCTGTTGCTTTCTTTTCTTTCTTTGTGTCTAAGAGTGTTAGCCATTACGGCTGTAACATTCTCTTCTTGTGTTTCTCTTTCAGGACCTTGTAGAGGTTTAAAAATATCTAAGCAGTTGATTGGAGAGTCTTGTAAGTGTCTCCTGGGTGTTTTCTCCATCTGTAAAACCTCGTGTTCTTTATTCACTCCTTCGCTCTCTCCCTCTATGATGTAGAGCTGTGTGTAAATCCTGTTCAGGAGGGTTTTATTCTCTTCTGTTCTGATTCCCTCAAATAAGCTCTCATACTTGTTCTTCATGCTGCTTTTGTGTCTCTCTAAGACTCTGTGAAGGACATCATCCGCTGGTTGGTAAATATCTGCCAGAGTGTTTATCTTCAGTGCTGCTGGTGAGGTGCGCTGCCTAACAAGGGTCAAATAAAATAACAAACATCATTAACACAAATACCCATAATAATATACTAACCACGTTTCATTAAAGTTCAGCTATTTAGTTAAAAAAGATACTTTTTTGGTTTACCTCAGAGTCCCAAGATATATTTAAAATAAAATATTCCCAGACAATAATGTAGTAATATATATATATATATATAACATAAATTGAGGTTCAACTTGGTTTTAAATATTATAGAATTGGTTATTGATGGTTAAAGGTTCACTAACACACACTGTGATCTGAGCAGCAGTCAGCAGTCAGAATCAAACCTGTACTGAGGTGTGTGGCACTGTTTGAGTCTCTAGCCTGCTCGCTAAGCTAAAGATAAGTTAGCCAATGAATCAGAGCAGGCATCTTAATCACACAAATCACAGTGAGCATGCTGAAAGTGATATGATGATGATGATGATGATGATTATTATTCAACAATACAAAAAAAAAAATCAAATTCAGTTAATGCATTAATTAATAAATTCATGCAAATTAAAAATATACAACAGTATGTAAAAACAAAGGATTCATGAAAAAAGTTTATGTAAATATCTTAAGTCACTGGAAATTATGTACTGCGATTTCCTGTCACTACTATTAAATTGTTTTTGTTGCAATAAACATCATCAAAGAGGAACTTAATTAAATTGATTAAATTACCACTACAAATTATTGTTTACCATATGAACACGATAGTTCTGAAATGAATGGAAGTGAATGGGGCACTTCTGGATGTTTGCAGGTATAAGCCATCAACTTCCGATCACTTTTTAAAGCTTAATAATCAAAAGCAGATCTATTTGGGCTTCCCTGCTGTTTGAAAGATCAAACAGCATTTAGTGCTGGTTTAAAAAAAACATTAACACTATTTTTACACATTTCCTAGAACTGTATGATACTAATTACTTGGCTCAGTATAAATGTAAAGCATTCACTCAAACATCAACTTTTATGGTATAAATTATCTCAATCAATTAAATTTGAACATTTTGATAATTAATATCTAGAAAACATAAAACTTGGTGTCTTCACATGTAGACTGTATTCACTGTATTATTAAAAACAACTCTGACGTGCATGTGTTTCATGACACCACATATACACAGCACCACTGGTTAAACATGACACCAGGTTAAGAGCATGTCATCCATCACCTCCTGTCAATGATACCCTGATGTCCTGTGAGAGCCCAGACATCACCAATACACCCTTTTGGGATCCTGTAAAATATCAGCAAGACTTATATTCTGACAGTCGTTTCTCCAGTGCCCAGCGAAGTGTATCTGAAGAGTTTCACTCACTGTAGGTCACATCACTCTTTATAGACATCCAGCTGGACACAGGAGAAACTGGGTTTCAGTCCTGCTAATATTATATATGTGAAAAACTCAACATGTAGCCCAGAGCTCAGAAACATATTAGAAATGCTTCATTATCAGAACTGTTGTTTATGGTAGCAGTTATTTACCATGAGTCAGAGGTTCCTCTACCTCCACTGGACTGTGCTGGCACCAACATGGACTGTTTACTTTTCATACACACACAGCTGGGTTCTCCTCCTCCACTGCTGAACTTAGGAGGGTTCCCTATGGACTGGTCACTTTTCATAGACACACAGCTGGGTTCTCCTTCTCCTCTGCTGAACTTAGGAGGGTTTCCTATGGACTGGTCACTCTTCATAGACACACAGCTGGGTTCTCCTTCTCCTCTGCTGAACTTAGGAGGGTTTCCTATGGACTGGTCACTCTTCATAGACACACAGCTGAGTTCTCCTCCTCCTCTGCTAAATTCAGGAGGGTTCTTCATGGACCGGTACCTCTTCACAGACACACAGCTGGGTTCTGGAGATGCTGCACGCTTCACTCTGAGAAAAGTTCATCCACAATGTGATTTAAGTCTTGAGTAATTATGTTCTATAAACAGACTTAATCTTAGCATAAGTCATGATTTCCTCTCTTTTTAATCAGGTTAAGAACTGACAATGTTACTCACATTGGGTCAGAGGTTCTTCCTCCACTGCTGGAGTTATGAAGCTCCATCAGTGAGGTTTTACTCTTCACACACAGCTAGACACTGCAGATTCTGCTCTCTGTGAACACTTCATTAATGTAGCATGAAATAATACTTGGTTAATAAATATAACTACAACATATGAAATCTGCCTGTCATGAAATAGTAGATAACATTTTGGGCGATGGATGTTTTTTCATTAAAAATAATCCAACACTATTTAATACTAGAGAGGTGGTTAAAGTAGACACACAAATCTAGTGGCACCATCACATCTCCTGCTGCTCCGCATTCTTTATTTATCATAATCAGTCATTATATGATTACTAATCTGAAGTCAGGTCCAGCACTCTGAGCTGCTGTAATTCAGCCGTGTACAGATGACCACTCTACTCAGAGCCAATACAGGCTCAGATCTCTCCATTAGGCTACAGTTAGGTCATATTTAGTTTACACAGGATTAATCCTGTTATGTCATCTTCAGGATTTTCATATATAAGTAGTTGATGGAATCATTCAGGGACTGATGAGCTGAGCTTTTTAATGTAGTTTCAGGTACAAATAAGACACATTTTGTCCGTGTGTTCTGTACAGTTCATGGGCTTCTCTTCCATACACATTTGAGGGAGGATAACTCAGAAAATGGGCGGAGCTGATGAAGGTGCAGCTGATTACATTTACATCTGATAACAAATCTGAGGAACTTGCAGCAGACAGTTTTGCGTCAATTTTTTCCCACCTTTTAAAACCAGAAGTAAATTTTTGTTAGCGTTCTTAAGTCACAATGCTGAGAAACTTCCTTTAACAATGTCAGCAAACACAGCAGACAGATGGAGACGTGTGCCTCAAACACGAGTTGAAAGAATGTTTACCATCAGAATAACACTGTTTAAATTATCAGGATCAGATGGACGTGTGTGAGTATGCACTCGTGTTACAACATGTCCATGTTACTATTTCACAAACTGTGTTTTTATTTTGAGCAGATCATCACCCCTGTAAAGGTTTTGGAGAAAAATTTATTTATTAACATGACTCTTTCTCTGATCTATCAGTTCATTATTAATAAACTATATTTACTGATAGATTCTCAGTACAGAATAAACAGACAGTAGAACTGATCACCTCTATAATCTTATAATCATCATCAATAATGTTACTGTCTCTGATCTCAGTTCATTATTAATAAACTGCATTTAGTGATAGAATCTCAGTACAGTATAAACAAACAGTAGAACTGATCATCTCTATAATCCTGATAATCATTATCAATAATGTGACACTTCATGGACTTGTAGCTGAGATCAGGTGAGTCTGGTCTCTCTGAATCACACTGAAACATAACAATGGTGGATACTGGAGTCATATATGCAGAAAATATATATAATATACACTGCATAGTTTAAAACATATATATATAGTAAAGTTTGACAGTTTGTTATGGTACTACAGCAAACGAGTCCTCCACAGCTCAACTACAACACGAACAAACGAGTCACCCAGCTGTTAGCATTTAGCTGTGTTAGCTGTTAGCGTCTTTACCCAGAATAAAAGTCTTTAAGAAGCTCGCATTCTAAACTATTTATATATGGTGTTTTGCATACATTAAAAATTCTCCTCACAGAAAGAGGCTCTGATGCTCTAAAAACTTGAACATTTTTGCTGGGCTCATTGGCTGGGTTACCTGAGCATTAGCATAGCTTAGCTTCAGTTAGCTGACTTTATCGGGCACTTTAGACAGAAAATAAAACAGAACCCAGCAGCTGTTTCTCTCAGATCAGTGTGAGTTCTCAATGTTCTCCTCAGTAAACTGTGTGTGTTGATCTTTAGTAATTACCTCTGAGCTTTTCTCTGTTTATGATCTTCTCTTTACTGAACAGTCGCTGCTCAACTTTCACTTTAAACCGGTGATCCGATTCAGCTCCTCCTCACCTGGGCGCGCGCACAAACCAACGCCGAGCAACACCGAGCTACGGAAAGAGAAAAGGTTCAAAAAAACGTTTGTAGGTCCGCGTGTGCTCATCCAATCGGCCACGAACAGCACAGAATGGGTTGATCAGTACGATTGATCACTGTTTACTGGAATTAAAATAATGTATTTCACTGAATCTCAATGATGCCCTGTTTATCTCAGCATCGAGTTATTTCACCATGCTGAATGAATGAATGAATGAATGAATAAACAAGCAGATTTCTTTCTGATTAAGAATGATGTTCATAATAATCAATCTGTTGTTAGTGTGATATTATCCAGATGTGGAGTTTTAGGGAAAACACTTCTACTTTAATCCAGCAGAAACAGCCAGATCCGTTTCTTCTGCCAAATACAGTTTAGAGAAGCTCCATAATGGACAACATAATGCATACCATGACAGAGGAGCCCTGTGACTGGCTCTTTTTCACTCCATCAATAATCAGAGTCAAAGTCAGCTTCATTCTGATCAGCTAAGACTGTGAAACACTGTTAGTTTATCAGAACAGCTGCTGTTCCCTCAATATCCAGAAGATGGCGCCAGAGTGGAGCTAATGACGCCTCCTACTGTTCGGCTTTGCATTTTGTCCCCGTTGTCATGCCATAGTTTTCTTCGTTCTGCGTACTTTTTAATAGATTGATTGTTTCTGGATGGACTTAAATGGATGGACTTAAAATACCTTTTACAACAAGTCTGTCTGACATCAGGCAGCGTTTTTAGGTTTAGGTGTTAATTATGAGTAATAAAATCAGTTTTTAATATTAGAAAGGTGATCTGGAAACAGTGTGAATACACAGAACATCAAACACTCATCAGCTTACTATATACATAGTTTCAGAGTATTAAATTAAAATAATAAACTTTTAAAACAGTTTATTTTTATTTATATTTTTATCGGAAATACAGGAATAAAAGATACAAAGATAAAAAAATATATAAAATATAAAATTTTTATGACATCAACTCATGGTGCTCTAAAGGCCTAGCACAGTATTTTTCCTCCTCACTTGAAATCTTATTGTTGTTGTTTATTAGCAGGAAGTTTGTGATTATCTTCATACTTAAATCAGTCCAGCATTTACAGCATTGAAAAAAAGATTCTTTGACTCAACAAGCCTCACTTACAAAATTAAGTTGCTTCTACTTTACACCAAAATTTTTTTAGCTTTACTTTTGAAATAAATATGAGCAACACACAAACGTAATTATTTTCTGAACACATTCAATGAAATAAATTAAACGAAAGAATAATGGTGAATTAATTCAACATCCATATTCTTCCTGAGCCGCATTTTATAGAGTCTCACAGTGCAGAGATCTTTTGTAATTTTTGGAAACGACCACTTTTGAACGCAATTCATTATGTTTGTGCTGTTTTCTTATGTTTTGTGCTTTGTGGCCAGTAAGACAGCTATGCTATACTAGGCTACGCTAGCTAAGCAGCTAGTGACTGCTAGCTAAAGAATTTGAATAAAGTTAGCTATCGTAAAATAGCTAAGCTTAAAAAAGTGATGTTTCTTCAGTCTAAAATTTGAAGATACTCTCATGTATAAATTGTTAATGTTGTATATTTGCTTTAGAGACATGAAGAGACTTGTAAAATTGTAACCTGCCTCATTAGCTGTTTGGAATAATAGCTGCATCTGGACCACTGCAAGGTAAAATTAACCTTTACTAAACCTTAGTTAGCTACTGTCAACAGTTTGTATTAGTTTGGTGATTTAAAGCTTTTTTGTTGAGTATTTATCTGTTTATTGAAAAACAATATGATTTGAATTTGAGGGGCTGTTTAATGCAGCTCGGGTCGAGTCGGAGGGGAGTGAGAGAGCGAGCAGCAAGTGCAGGACCTTACTTAAAGTTAGCTTGATTCGCAAGGCTACCTAATGCTACTACATGTAATTAGCAAAGTTGTCCAGGCTGAATTTGCTTTCGCCTTGCTGGGGTTTTTCCACGTCATGAAAATGTGTGACCGTCAGATGATAATGTGGTCATCCTGAACAACACTACTCATGACTCAGTGCTCTACAGGTGTTTAATCTGCTACCCTAAAAGTTCATGATTAATTGAAATTTTAAGGCAGTTAAAATAAAAACTTCCTGAGGGAGCATGCTACCACACTCCCTTAGTAAAAGCTTAGCCCCCATCCATAAATCTGTAGTGATGTACCTGCTCAGAAGCTAAAGCAGAGTAAAGCTTATCTAGTGTCGGAAAGATTTACCACAGCCTAAGATAAAAAATAAGAAACGTATGAAAACACCCATTCATAGAACCCAGAAGCTAAAAAGAGAAGACCACAGAGTTGTAGCAGTAGGAGCAATCTAACTTACTTTACACCTTTACAATGGACACGGTTTTATTCAGTCTCAAATCTGGGCCATGAATTCCTTTGTAGGCACAGATCTGACCAGGCAGTTACAAAATCATCCAAACAATGGATAGCTTCAATAATAGGCTTATTTATTCAGTAACTAGTAAATAATGCACTACAAGGTAAACATTGCATTAACTGATGGATTTAATTGACTAATATGCATGAGAAATATTATTTAAAGAATAAAAATAGAGAAAATGGTGAAAGAAACCAGTAGGCTAAAGAGAGAGAGAGAGAAGGATAAAGAACCAAGCACACTGTCAACTGTCACTGTCAACTGTCACTGTCAACTGTTTGTCAAATCATCCATCATTGCACATATAATACAAATGAAACGCATTTGGGGGAGAATATGCAGTACCACAGTGTATGAGCTGCAGGCTTGGCTGTGTTCGGTAACAGAAACATAACAGGAAATTACATTTCATTTTATCCTTAGCTTTTAGAAACAATGTAAAACTAAATGACAGTGTAAAACAAAAAAACATCTTGAAATCAGGCCTGAAGTCACTTTAATTCCCCGCAGGCCTTTACTCTCAAGATGTTATATGCTTTGGTTATTGGTCGTTACTGCCCATTTCCAACACGGCCCTTAGTGCACTTGTGGATTGTCCCAGTCTTAAAATGCCTGAAACTCTTCCCACACTCTGAGCAGTGATACAGTTTCTCTCCTGTGTGAATGCTCTGGTGTCTTTTTAGATTACCCTTTTGATTAAAACTCTTCCCACACTCTGAGCAGTGATACGGTTTTACTCCAGCGTGAATGCGCTGGTGTGTTTGGAGATTACGCTGTATAGTAAAACTCTTCCCACACTCTGAGCAGTGATACGGTTTCTCTCCTGTGTGAATGCGCTGATGTATTTGGAGATTACTCTGTTGCCTAAAACTCTTCCCACACTCTGAGCAGTGATATGGCTTCTCTCCTGTGTGAATGCGCTGGTGTGTTTTGAGAATACTGTGTTGACTAAAACTCTTCCAACACTCTGAGCAGTGATACAGTTTCTCTTCTGTGTGAATGCGCTGGTGTCTTTGGAGAGAGCTCTGTTGACTAAAACTCTTCCCACACTCTGAGCAGTGATACGGTTTCTCTCCTGTGTGAATCCGTTGGTGTGTTTTGAAATTACTTTGTACACTAAAACTTTTCCCACAGTCTAAGCAGTGATACAGTTGCTCTCCTGTGTGAATGCGCTGGTGTGTTTTGAGAATACTCTTTCGTGTAAAATATGTCCCACACTCTGAGCAGTGATATGGTTTTACTCCTGTGTGAATGCGCTGGTGTCTTTTGAGATGACTCAGTTGCGTGAATCTCTGTCCACACTCTGAGCAGTGATACGGTTTCTCTCCTGTGTGAATGCGCTGGTGTATTTTAAGATTACTCTGTACAGTAAAACTCTTCCCACACTCTGTGCAGTGATACAGCTTCTCTCCTGTGTAAATGCGCTGGTGTGTTTTGAGAGCACTCTGTACGGTATAACTCTTTCCAGGATCCAAGCAGAAGTGATTTCTCTCCCTGAAGCATTTGTAGGATGTGTTCACATGGAGGGTACCAGATGATGTTTGCTGGGCAGTTGAACGTCTACTGGATGCCATATTCTCATACTTCATCTGTTTCAGCAGCTTAATATTCCTCGTGGTAGACTGTCCTGATGTGTTTAAGGAGGCACCTTTAGGCTGAGTAGGAAAGTGCAGGAGAAGTCTTCAAACAAAACATGATCCATTTCTGGAAGAAGAAAAAAGAAAAATCTCAACTAAACTTAATGTGCAATGCAACAAAAACAGTCTGATCCAAATGATGAATGCTCCACTTACATCAACTGGCAGAAGGTGTAAAGAAAGAATGAACTTCCATCTGATGTGGACATTCACAGCTCTCACACTACACCCCCCTTTACTAAACAGACCTCATACACCCACCATAGACAACCATTGACTCGCTATAAATTCTTGTCTGCATTAAAAATGTTCTTCCGAGTGAAAATAAAGATTGACCGACTGAAGTAAGAAGAACTTAGCAAAAAAGTTTTTTGCTCTCTATATTACACACAAACTTTAGGAGTTTCATGACCATGTATACTTCTAAAGTGGTGCTTAATAAATAAAAGGAAATAAAGCAACCTAACCAGGCTGAGACGTGTTCATTTTTTCTGTTCTGTCCCATCAACAATCTTTCCGCCTGCCTTGGAGGCATCTTAAATAAGTCATGTTTAAGATATTAAATAAAGTAAATCAAAATAAGGATGTCAAGCAACAGGGTGAAAAGGCCTTCACTGGCCTTCTAATCAGCCTGGGTGATGTTAATTTTTAGTATCATCCTTTAAGACCAACAAAAAAGCCAGATATTCAATATGAAGAAAAAAAAAAATGATGACAGAGCTGTTGGTCCAATGCCATTTTGCTCAGCATTTTCTGGCAAAACTTTGCTTATCATTTTTCAACCAAATTTCTGATTTTTCCTTCATTTCTTTAGTTACACTTTATAAATTAGTTTCGTAAATAATTTTAATTTAGCACAGTGTCAGCAACAGTGACTATAAAATTATTTTTTTCCTCAGCTGTTTGCAATATTTGTCTAAGTTTATTTTCTAAATACAAGTCTCTGAACAATAAGTTTGAGGAGATGAAAAACTAGGTACAGCTTGTATGGAGGGTCCGAGGGTAGACCAGCAGTGGCAAACAGTCAGTAGGATGCCAACCTTTTCAAACCAGCAGACTGATACATTCTCGCTATCTGGGAAGTCTGACTGTAAACAGTGTCCGAAAAGTCTTACTTACATGAAATACAGCCATATTTTTTTATTCTTCTCCATTCCAGTCCTTCAATGCTGACTCTGTTTACTGGCACCTTAGGTTGCTAGCTAGCTAGCCAACATGCTAAAAACATTCAGAGCTGCTGCTCTGTTCAGCTCTGAAAACGCAGTAACGACGAGTTTTCAGTCGTTTTTACTGATTTATCAAACACTGCAGTCGTATTTATAACTAATCTCACTTTACAAACAATGTGTATCTCTATTTTTCATGATTATTACTTACCGAACATGCAGCAGCTGCAGTGTCTGACTGTCTGTCTGTCCGAGACTGAGCCGCTGAGATTTTGAATCCCAGCGTAGCTCCGTGATTCCGCGACCTCATTGGTCGAGCTTGAAGGCGGAGCTGACAATACTGTTACTTGATTGGCTTTGATCGAGGAGGCGGGACGCAGCCTGGCAAGCTGAGCAGCCTGTAAATCCACGTTCAGAGCCATGAGGACCGCGTGTTGTGTTTGGGGGAGACTCTGAAACGGAGACTCAGTCTGAGATTAAAGAGCTGTAAGTGCTGCTTTAAGCTGGTTTCAGTCCTTATATGTCGGTGTAACTGACTGATGAGGGTCTTTTTTCAGGTAAAGTGGCGCAATGTTTTAAAAAAAGCCACGGTATAAGGTTTTACGTTACATTTTCGTCATATCTTCTTCTGTGAGTCTAATGGCTGGTGGCAAAGCAGAAATAGACCCGGAGTTTCCCATTATCTGATTACTCAAGTGCATGTTAACGTGTTGATCAGTTTACTGACAAAATCTGATTTTCTGCAGTTATTGGATTATTGAGTGCATGTAAACACACTCAATGTAATTTCTCTGACATCAGCTCAATATAAACACCTCAAGTTAGTGTAAAGTCTACTTGTGTTTAAGTTCACCTTACTAATAAAAGGTCCCCAAAAAGGTCCCAAAAGAATTTCACATTATTCACAATTTACTGAAAGAACTGAAAGTCAATATATGCGATTCATGCCATTAATAAAACACCACGGATCTGTAATGTAGAAGATCAAGTTCAACCTTAAAAAGACTCATTCCATCCAGAACAATTACTAGTTTGGTTGAGTCATTTGCTGCACTAATTTTAAGATTATATTAAGCAGTGACTGATTAATCCATATTCTACAATTAAATACAAAAAGAATAATCACTTAATCATATGATCAACTGCTGCAGTCAGTGTATTAAACCACTTTAAGCTTTGTGTATTCTTATAAAAACACCTCCATATCATACACAGGGAAAAGTGACATCTGCTGCTCCTCAGACATACAGCCCATTTACAATCCACCATCTGAGACACCCAAACACACATAAATTAAGATGTTTACATGAACTATCTGAATATTTCAGACGGTAGACATTAATAAACATAGCGTGAAGACACACATAAGTTCCCCCTGTTGCATCCGATTCAGTTCCCCCTGGAAATCATGTTCCCTTTGAGAAATCAGGTCTTCGGGCACGCGCATTTGGGAAACAGAAACCAACGTCAGGGAACGCTGGAACTACGGGAAGCGAAAGGGTCCAAAAAGCGTGTTTCCACTGGCGGAGAGCAATACGAAAAGTATTTCCCAGTAAAATGCTACCAAAATCGGTCTTTTGTATGATTTATTTCTGTTCACTGTGAGATAACATTATTTCTGAAATGTCAGTTCTGTGTTTGTTGTATTTATTAACCACCGCTCGTGAAAATAAAAATATAGTCATCACGATAGTCTCATGGTTGCTGTTTAAGCACGTAACACGTGTTGTTGCAGTGTATAACACAAACATATTACTCGACTCAGTATTTTTATGCGGTACAGACTTCACCATGCTACAAACAGTGTAAGCAATACGACCATATGTAGACGAGTGAATAGCCTCATCCAAACGTGTTCCCCCTACCAAATATAACTTAAGAAGTATCTGTTATAAAAACTTATATACGGACTCTATTATTCTCCTAACTTAGTGTTACGCCTGGGTGATTACTGTGGAGCAGAGTTTTTTTTTCTTTTGGGAAATACTTTTTGAATTCATTAAATGCCTTGTCCACAGCTGTTCCAGCAAATAAAGCTCAGGGAAGGGGTCTCCTTAACACCAAACCATAGTGATGAAACACTTAAGGTCATACTAAGCCATGCTGCACCAATTATTAATGAGAACCTGTACACAAAGAGTTCAGTAAGGGGAATCCATTTCGAATGGGACAAATGCCTCATCTGTATCTCTCACCATTCACAAACACAGCCCAGAGAAATACTTAAAATATTACTCCATTATAGGTCAGAAGGGCTTTGTAAACAGCATATATATGACATACATTGCTTGTTTACCAGTGTTACACAAATATTATTGTTCTGGCACTGATGATTCAGTGTTTCCGTATAAAAGGAGTTCTTCCAAACAGTTGATTCCAGTGTAACTCATTGCTTTTTCTTATTATGATAGAAAACACTGATTCAGACATATGTATGACCTTAAATGACCACAATGATTGTTTGATTAAAGACAGAACAAAATTCCTTCACACAACATAAATCATAGTATTTTGCAAAGTTATTCAATCATTTTATTTGTTCCACATTTCTGTTCAATATTTGTACAAGACCAGTGTGTATGCATGTATATTGTCCCTCCAGCTCAGGGTTATTGACGCAGCCTGTGTGGAACCACCTTTCACATTTATCACAGGCAATCTGTGTAAAACAAAAAGAAAAGGTGTCTGCTTTTTTCAAGTTTACATAATAAAAATAGTAGTGGACAAAGTGCAAAACTCATGTATTTGAGGGAACATAGAAAATCTAAACTTTATATTCATATTTATATTAATACTCATGTTAATACTAGAGTTTCTTCCCGCATCCTTACACCCTTAATCAATGTTAAAAGTTATTATTCATTAATTTCCATTACTTTGCTTAACACATTTGATTAAAGAGATATGAGTGGCTACAGACACAGACAATGAATTCCATTCTTCATGTCTGTTTCAACAAAGGTCTCCTTAATGGAACTTTAACTCTATTAGAAATATAGATTTTGTTTTGTACTTTGTCAATCACTACAAAGAAGCATTTGAAAATACTGTAGTACTCTTATGAAGTAATAAATGTATGTACAGCCATAATGTAATAATTACCCAGAGAATTTCTGCAGCTGACTCTTGATGTAATTCTGTCTCTCCACAGAAATGGCATAAGTTGCTAAGGTCATCTGGTGATTCAATCATAGGGTTAGTAGAGTAAGTAGTCTAATTTACACATGAACCCAACATATTCCCCATTCCCATTTACAATTGTGAAGATGCTTATGTGCTCATAAGTTGCTATGTCTTAAGAGGGTTCTTTAACTACATGAAACATCATTCTATTGCTCCAGCAATGAGAATTTTTATTTCTTGCCAACATATTGTGTACAACAAATATATTTGTACTGGCTATCAGTTTAATTATGAGTCTGAAATGCTTCCTAAATGTGGGACTGAACTATGTACTACTGGTATCCTTGCTGATGATGTGAACTACTTACCAGATTCACAAATCAGAGTGGTTGTTATGTCCCACCTCATTCTTTTCACTGATTCTTGATCAGCTGAGAAACTGACTGGCTTGCCAGCCAATATTAGCTCTGCAAACTAAGGCACAATAATGTATTACTGTCATGTCATGTGATAAACAATCACCCAGTACACTCTCGTGTTTTTATGTTTATGGGATTGTGTTAAAATAATGATTGCAAATCTTCAACCTGTGCTGATAGTGTTTTGACAGATATGTTGCAAATTTGTTCATACACACCTTCAGTGCAAATACACCACAAGATGTAGCATCTAGTTGAAGTGGGTGAGGCATTGTTTCACAGCACTACCTTGAGACTGGCAATCCTGTTTTTCTCATCAGCGCTCTCCAAACATATAAAGACATTTTTTTGTTTAAGTATTTAGATAGTAGCTTTTGGCAAGACAAAACAATATTATAATATGATATAACAATCTAAACGTCACCTGGTTGACTCCAAACACCTTTTTTTCTTATGTTCTGATTCTCCCAATGAATCAAGGAGAACAGTTTTTTTTTCTCGCTGGGATAGATGACCTGAATTGTAGCATATACAATTATTTAGTCCACACATATTACAAAGCGCCTTATTTAAGAGATGTCTAATTGTTATGGAATAGGTTTAGGGGTGCCATTAAAACATACTTACCACGAGAAACCAGTGATGGAGGTCGTTCACCACATCCAAGATGATGCTGTATCTAGATGGGTCCCACTAATAACATATATATTTTAACTGTACTTCAGCAAGACAAGGTGCAAAACAGTGACCCGTTGTTAACAATCGGTAAGATACATGACAATTATATAGAGATGTAACAGACACAGACCTCCATTTGTTATAAAATGGTGTGCAGTGTGCGAGGACCCAAAGGAGGCATGCAGCCAGACACTTTATAGAAAGTATAGAAGTTAATTGGAATAAGCTAACCTACATTAAGTAAATTATGTAGGAATAATCAGCTAACCTTCACTCTTAGAGTTTTGTTATTCCAAATTGCTGATATTGCAAAAGAATCTATGTGCAATGCCTCCTCACCAGACCGCTTATTGTGATTCCTCACCAGGATGTTAATGTATGCATTCATTGCCTGCATGGATATACAAAATAAGAATTAGTAAGATCGCTTCATTTAATACATAGTTAAAAATTATGTGAATTATTAATAGAACACACCTCACTTTCCACTTCTTTTCCGGGGCCTAATCTCTCAATATCTGAAAAAAAAAATTTATATGGCCCTACTTTGGCCATTAAAACATGGCAATTTTTTCCAGACCAAGCATCAGCGAGACCTTTTAGAGAAAAATATTACTTTTCAATACAGATTTCAATTTTCACATTATTGTTTCTGATACAGAAATCATGCAAAAAACATTTTCCTCTTTCACCTTTCACAATCTGGTTAAGTTATACTTACACTTATGCACTTTGTCCAAGGAAGTATCTGATGAGCCAAGCTCAACTAATGAACTGCCTTTAATAGGCGCAGACAGCAGGACAGATTGCAGTGCCAGATTACTTTGCTTAACTGTTTTAGACAGTGGAGCAGACTGCGGTAGTGGATTTTTGCGTTTAAGTGTTGCAGACTGCTGTGACGGGGGGCTGCCTGTGAGTGATTCACTTACAACAGCAGACTGCTGTGACGGGGGACTGCCTGTGAGTGATTCACTTACAACAGCAGACTGCTGTGACGGGGGGCTGCCTGTGAGTGATTCACTTACAACAGCAGACTGCTGTGATGGGGGGCTGCCTGTGAGTGATTCACTTACAACAGCAGACTGCTGTGAAAGAGGACCTCTCTCATATGCATGTTGGTGAGAAACTGGGGACACACTGCAGGTGCCAGCTTTGCTTAGGATTTTATGTGGAATCCTTATGTGGAATATTATTTTTTTTAGGCAGAAAGATGGAATCTTGCTTCATTACAGTATTATTCCACCCTTCTCATTTTATGGGTTTTACATACTGACAAGGTTAATTACAGTCATGATATTCATGATCACTCAATCCCTCTTGTGTTCTCTGTCGTAAAATGCATTTTAAACAAATTATAACAACTGTTTGTACTGGTCTTTCAGTGTTATTTAAGTACTTATTTAAGTAAATAGGACAGGCTCCTATTAGTTGTCACTATTAAACAATAAGTGCAAAGTCTACTTAACAAGTTAGTATTCACACTGTAAATCACTGGTATTTTGTGTTGTGTTACAACGTATGGTTAGAGCCCAAATTGAAATTAGTTTTTGCATATAATTAAGTAATCATTAAATTACAGAATATGTTTTTTCAGAATTATTTCGTAGACATTTCACATCCAGGTGAGTGAGTATCAACTTTATTTTTCTGGTCTGTGTCTTTTCAGTGACTACATTTGGCAATACAGGTAGACTAAAACAACAAGGCATAGTGATACATGTCACAGAAGACCAGTGATTTTTTTTTTTCAGTAGGATATTGACTGTAGTGCTTTTAAGACATTAAGGTGACCCTCTCTACTCCGTCCAGACTCACAGGACTGAAAAGTGCACTGCATGCACAGATACTCAGCTATTTCTGTGCATTATTTGAATAACTTGTATAAAAATAATACATGTGACCGCTGGAAAGAAAAGCTTGGGTGCTCCAGTCCTGGAGGGCTGGTGTTCAGCATAATTTGGTGATTTCTCTGCTTATTCTCTTCACCTGGTCCAACTCAATTTTTATTTGCCAGGTTTAGTGCGCATGATTATGCACACTGTCAAACTGCGCTGGGCACCAGCCCTCCTGAAGAGAAGATGTACACCTCAGATCTTGGACTACCCAAAAATATTTGTAGATAGTGACAGACTCACTGAGCTGGCGAAATCATGTTCCCTAGTTTCTTAAAGGGCCTCTGGAGCTGATACAAGTGTGTAGGCCTATATTAACTCACTACTATATTTTACAACTTAACTATATTAAACAGAAGCCTTACCATCAACTTCAAAGTTTGAGCATCGTCTTCGAGTAACATATTTTTGTTCTTTTGTGAGACACCTTGTGTCTTGTAATTTAAGATTTCACTAGAAAGTGCTGGATCCATGTTTAACCTGTGTGTCTAATGGTGATGGTCGACTTAGGTTCTCTTAATGATGGCCTCATGACCTCTAAAGATACGTGAGCAGCAGTTTATGTAAGTGGAGAAGTGGAGTGAAGCGGCACTTGTCCCGCAAAGCATCATGCAGGCTAATCACTCCACTCCGCTTGCTTCGTGTATTTCATGTTACGAACACGGTGAGCATAGAGGAAAGTGTGTGGTAAATGGATTCCCCTTACTGAACTCTTTGTGTACAGGTTCTCATTAATAATTGGTGCAGCATGGCTTAGTATGACCTTAAGTATTTCATCACTATGGTTTGGTGTTAAGGAGACCCCTTCCCTGAGCTTTATTTGCTGGAACAGCTGTGGACAAGGCATTTAATTAATTCAAAAAGTATTTTCCAAAAGAAAAAAAAACACAAAGCTTAAAGTGGTTTAATACACTGGCTGCAGCAGTTGATCATGTAATTAAGTGATTATTCTTTTTGTATTTAATTGTAGAATATGGATTAATCAGTCACTACTTAATATAATCTTAAAATTAGTGTTTATTCTGTAGCAAATGACTCAACCAAACTAGTAATTGTTCTGGATGGAATGAGTGAACTTGATCCTCTACATTACAGATCCGTGGTGTTTTATTAATGGCATGAATCGCATATATTGACTTTCAGTTCTTTCAGTAAATTGTGAATAATGTGAAATTCTTTTGGGACCTTTTTGGGGACCTTTTATTAGTAAGGTAAACTTAAACACAAGTAGACTTTACACTAACTTGAGGTGTTTATATTGAGCTGATGTCAGAGAAATTACATTGAGTGTGTTTACATGCACTCAATAATCCAATAACTGCAGAAAATCAGATTTTGTCAGTAATCTGATCAACACGTTTACATGCACTTGAGTAATCAGATAATTGAAAACTCCGGGTCTATTTCTGCTTTGCCACCAGCCATTAGACTCACAGAAGAAGATATGACGAAAATGTAACGTAAAACCTTATACCGTGGCTTTTTTTTAAAAACATTGCGCCACTTTACCTGAAAATATGAACAAACATCATTGAGAAAATGAAGAATATTTAAATCCTTTATTACCTGTTTGGTTTAAGCACCACTCCATCAGTGTTTTGCTGCGTCTCGCGACATCCACCCTATGTTCTCAAGCATGCGCAGACTGTGAAATCCAATTTCTGCAGCTATCCGATTATTCAAATGGTCATGTAAACATCATACAGTTAAGAGTCGTTGCCATGGCAGCAGCATGGGGTATGTGCTTTGGTAGCAAACATGCAAAACTGAATAACGAAACACTTCCTTATTAAAATAACAATAGGCCTTATTAAATTCTGACGCAGTGGATCTTTGATTTTTGGATGTAATATGTAGCTAGTGCTCTTACAATTGTTACATAGTCTCCTGACTGTGATTATTTGTGCTGACTGTTATCATTCAGTGTGACAATGATCAGTTTGCAGTCATTAGATTTTACATTAGTATCTCCCTTTAATTGATTACTAGGCAAGTAAAGATATACAACATGTAAAATCTGATTTTGTGTGATACAGGGGTGTAGTATACAGTAGTATAGAGTTTAGTATACAGAAATAAGTATTGCCTTAATATGTACCTCATGGTCATGTATTAATGTCAGTATGTTAATGTCTTTTATTCATTAAATCCAGTTTATCATACTTTTGTTTTGACCTTTTTAACATCAGTAACATTAGCTGTGTGGCTAAATAACCTACATTTTCAGCAAGTTTACATTTGAGCTGTGTGTGTATGATCGGTTGTTTGGTAACAGGCATGACACTTAATTGTTGGCTTTACTTAAGTAGTTTAGGATTTAAATAAAAAGCCTGATCGATGCTGTAGTAATTAAATTTTTCTCTAATTCAGTTCAGAGCCTCAGTGTGTGCAATACAGCATTTAATTACATTTACAGCATTTGGCAGACGCTCTTATCCAGAGCGACTTACAATGTGATCATTTTTACACAGGTAGGCGAAGATGGTGTTAGGAGTCTAACCCAAGGACTCTTATTGGTATAGTGTAGGGTGTTTGCCCAGGTGGGGATTGAACCCCAGTCTACAGCATAGAAGGCAGAGGTGTTACCCACTACACCACACCAACCACATGCCATGAAGTTCACAAAACATAGGTACACCGATCAGGCATAACATTATCACCACCTCCTTGTTTCTACGCTCATTGTCCATTTTATCAGCTCCACTTACTATATTGGTGCACTTTGTAGTTCTACAATTACAGACTGTAGTCCATCTGTTTCACTGCAAATTTTGTTTGCCCCGTTTTACCCTGTTCTTCAGTGGTCAGGAGTCCCATGTACCCTCACAGAGCTGGTACTATTTGGTGGTGGGTCATTCTCAGCACTGCGGTGACACTGATGTGGTGGTGGTGTACTGGTGTGTGTTGTGCTGGTATGAGTGGATCAGACACAGCAGTGCTGCTGGAGTTTCCTTACGTCCATGTCGTTCGTTTTCATGTCAGCTAATCATTTAAAAAATGCCATGGACATATCTTTAAGTGAGTGGCTACATGGTCTTAGTTGATTCCTAATAGAAAAGACGTTGCATTGTGCACAGTGAGGCCCAGTGACGTGCACAAACTTTGTGTAATCACATTGATATGCAATGTGATTTGTTTTCTGTGAGTGCTGTCACTGTATTATAGCCAGTCGAAATCTGCCAAGCTCTGTGTTATTTTTCTCAACCCTCCAATCACTGCTTAGCAACTGGTACTATTCTCAACTACTTCAGTATGTTAGCAGCATGTTCATGAGTAGCATTGGGACTTTATGATATTCATTGTACATTGTACTATGTACAGTATGTACTCTGCCTTTGCAGGCTAGCTGAATGAAATCTCACCACATCTCACAACATCCTGTAAAACTGTCATCAGCTCTACAAAAACTCCCTAAAGGGCTGGACCTCAGTAACAATGCAAGATTCAGGAGTGGAGCTGCTGTCTGCTGGACTGTGAGTTCACACTGTAAACTGGAGACACGTGTATATTAGATCTTTAATAAATATTAAGCTTTTACATTTAATATGTTAGGATAGGTAGGGCATGCTTAGTTAGACAGTACATTGTCAATTACACCTTTCATCCACTGCTAGCTTGCCTCCAGGTACTCTGGGGAGTATAAAAGGCCCAGAAATGTGCCTAGAGAGAGAGTTGGCATGACGGAACATGTGGTGGCACCGAACTTGAAAGTTAAAGCCGACAGCCATCCTTCTCTGCTGAGTCGTTGTTTGGTGTGGGGAATGTGTTCCAGCTTCCCACTTTTAAACCTCTGCACAGAACTAACGGGCTTGTGCTCTCCGTCCTGGAGGGACTGTGCTTGGGCTGGCCTGGAGTGGTGAAGGTAAATTCTCCCCCCCATTAACACTCACTTTAGCATTGTAGACACTGATAAACACATCACCTGCACGCACCTTGGTTAGGGGTTTCGATTGAGTATACATTTTTAAGATCCCTAGACTAGAACAATAAATAGTCGTTAACTCTTAACATAATATATGACTGATTTTCAGGAATGAACACTCATACATTGAATGTTATTTTTTGTAACTTTGTCATTTTGAATGACACATATACTAAATGAATTAATGTCAGTTTGGGGATGTTGGGTATTCCTGCTCCCAGCAGAGAGAATTTCTAGTGTTGATATACCATGTTAGGTCATCTGAAGCCTTAACAAGCTTAGTTGGTCCAGAATGCTGCAGCCAGAGTCCTTACAAGAACCAGAAAGTTCGACCATATCAGCCCAGTTTTATCAACCTTACACTGGTTGCCAGTTAAATTTCACATTGATTATAAAATTCTCTTACTGACTTATAAAGCTCTAAACGGACTCGCCCCTCAGTACCTGAGTGAACTTCTCTCTCACTATGAACCATCACGCCTACTTAGATCACAAGGTGCTGGCTTACTATTAGTACCCAAAATTAATAAAGTTACGTCAGGGGGGGAGAGCTTTCTCATACAAAGCCCCCCGGCTTTGGAATAGTCTTCCTGTTAATGTTCGGGACTCAGACACAGCCTCAGTGTTTAAGTCTAGGCTAAAACTTACTTGTATAGTCAAGCCTTTGGTAATTAGTTTTCCCTGTCAGTTCTATATCTGCCAGAGTCTCTGCTAACACTGTAATTTGTGATCGGTCACCCATTACAGAACTGACTCTGTGTGTTTTCCTTTCTTTTCTTAGCCGAGTTGAACAAGCTACCCATCCTGTGCGTTCTGATGCTGCTGCCTTTTCTGCCTTGATCGGGTGCCACTGCTCGCCAGCCCTCTGGACCGGCTTACCAACATTGAGCCTCCTGCTGTACAACGCCGTGCAAACCTCACCCTCACAACCTGACCCACTGATACTACTGCTGTTGCTGCATGAACTAATCAAAATTATTCACTTGAACCAATCATTCAAACTAATTCAAATTAATCAATCACCCATTGCAGAACTGACTCTGTGTGTTTTTCCTCTCTTTCCTTTGCCGAGTTGAACAGCTGCCCATCCTGATGCTGATGCTGTTGCCTCTTCTGCCTTGATCGGGTGCCACTGCTCGCCGTGCAAACCTCACCCCCACAACCTGACCCCATTGATGCTGCATAAACTAAACTATTCAAATTAATTGTTTCCTCCACCTTTTACCCTGTTTTTGTACTATAATACTTTATACTAACAATGTTTACTATCCGGTGTCGACCAGAGGAGGATGGGTTCCCCTTCTGAGTCCTGGTTCCTCTCAAGGTTTCTTCCTGTTTCTCTTAGGGAGTTTTTCCTTGCCACTGTCGCCACTGGCGACGCTCATGATGGCTCGGACCCGGATTTCTTTTTGTAATGCTCATTTCCTTGTAAAGCTGCTTTGTGACAACACCTGTTGTAAAAAGCGCTATATAAATAAACTTTACTTACTTACTTACTACTATATTGGGAATACATATGGAGATTACAGAAATTTTCTCTGAATTACAGAAATGATCATCTGAAGTTCAATTTTGTAAATGCAGTATTCAGAAAACCATCAGCTTTAACGTTTTTAATGAATACTTTTAAAATACTTACTATATATATAAATACTAAATATAAGAAATGTGCATGTGTGCACAAGCAGCAGTGCTAGTCTCCTTATAAGGGACAGATATCCAACTACGCCACTCTCAGTTAAAAGATGAGGGCAACCTTTGAGTTAAAAATATATACAAAACAGACTATTAAACACTAACACCATTTATTCTTTCCCACACGAGGTCGGTTCAAATAAATGAACATCAGATGACAGATGTACAACAGGATAACAAAAACAAAACAAATTAAAGCTTATTTGTAATCAAGTTCCACCATTGAAGTCTTAATCATACTTATATGGCTAGTACAATGGCTTGATTCCCAAGCGTTAAAGAACACCCACTGGATTTAACGCAAAGCATTCCACCTTAAGTGACACCTCAAAAACAAGCAACCAGCAAATTCCAGGACCATGAATAAAAGAACAAATAAAGCAAACAGTCAGGCAATATAAAACAAAGCAATGAAAAAACAGAAGAAAAAGCACAAACAGTGGCTAGTGCTTAGCTATCACATGCTCCTGTGTAGTAAACTGCCCCTATAACTGCAGCAGCTATTTACTACCTGGATAGTGTCCATGAACTGTCATGAAGATTTAAACTCTGGTTGGAGTCATCTGACAACAGTAAGAAGGTTTCAACTGAGCACCACTCAGGTTAAAGTTGGGAACAACACTGGTTATCCGAGGCGTTTCCTGGCCTTCCACTAGCTCTCAGGATTCAAATGGCAGAGATACTGGTCAGGGCAACTGCAACCTTTCTGAGATGAAATTTATTTCCACTTCCAAGCAGGCACACCAGTCTCACACAACAGAGGAACACGTTTTCCCCATGCACGCACACACGAGTTACAAACTCAAGTGAGCCACAGGTGAGCTTAACAAAGAAGCAGTGAAACCACGTTAGTTCATAAGAGCTGCCATGCCGTTGTAGAAAGGAGAATTACCATTCTGCAATGTCTTCCAGGTTTCTCAAACACCAGAGGGCGCTTCCAAGTGAGTCCAAAATGAATGGGTTGATATGGAGCATTTGAACAAAATTATTGTTTATAAATGCTTAAACATTTTTAATGTAAAAGAATGCATCCATTTCCTGAAAACAGAACAGCTTTTAAACTTGAGCTATAGGAGTTTAAAATTGCAACCCATGTATGTCCATCAGTGAGCGCGAACAGCCAATGAGCTGTGCCGCTTACCAATCAATCAGCACTCACTAGCAGTAATGCCCGCCTTCTGCTGCCCAGAACATGTTTGCTGTAGAAAAAAGGAAATATATAGGTAAGATTTCTTTGTTTTTTTAGTGAAATACTTCTACTTTATAACATTAAAGAAAAGTTCTGGGCGAGTGATTAGAAACTATTTTAACTTTTAGTTTTTTAGCCGTTGAGCGCCATTTACTCCCATTCATTGAGGACTCCCTTGTGGGCGCCCTCTGCTTTTTAGCAGTCCTGTTTTAGATATATAACAGGGGAATAGGAAGTGGCCAGGCTCCTCATAAATCAGCTCTACCTTTGGGTCCTACTGTCCCTCAGTTAGCTGTAGTGCTGCCGGGTCTTACTGCTGTTCTATCAGCCACAGCTGCTGGGTCCTAGTGCCGTACAGTTCACCTACCGCTCCCCAATCCTCTTAGCTCCCACCAGTTACGTACATAACCCTAAATGTATTTAGGAACTTAGAGAAACACCATCAATGTTTAAAATCAGCGCATATTATGTAAAGACATACTCTATTGAACAATTTAAAAACGGCTTCTTTACAAATACTGTTTTCACTTCTATACTTTTTAGATTTTGTTACTGTGATATGGTGAATTGTTTGTTTAGTTCATCAGATGGCAGTGGGACTATGGGAGCAGCAGTGAGCTGAAGCAGGCTGAGGCTGATTGAGCCAAAATAATGTTAATGTTTTGTCCTTATTTAACTGAAGGAAATGATGTGCCCATACATTCGCACAGAGAGTCTGTTAGACTGTAATCATCTGGTGAGAGAGTCAGGTATAGTTGTGTATCATCTACATAACTATGGTAATCATTGTTGTCATTCTGTTGGAGTGATGGGGTAAAAAGCAAAAAGAAGGCTGTTCTTCCATCCAGAATAGAATGTTGGAAAGCTCCTCATTATTTCAAAGACAGCCATTTTAACACTGATTTGCTCTCTATGTTCTTGATAATGGAATCACCCACGATTAGTGTTCAATGCAGTGTTAGTGTCAGCCAAGAACAGTGGTGGACAGTAATGAAGTAAATGTAATTTGTTACTGTACTTAAGTAGTTTTTTAATGTATCTGTACTTTACTGAAGTATTTCCATTTTTGGTGGCTTTACTTTCACTCCACTACATTTTTCCACACGCACTTTGTTTTGAGCTTGTTCTGACCTGTTGGACACAATAACCCGGTGCAAGCATACGGTTCAACGTCAGTGCAGCAGCGTAAAGTTTTGGGAGTAGTTATGCCAACATAAATGATGGTAGAAACTCCTGACTCTAACCTAACTTTGTGTAAATAGACCACAATATAGAAATATGTACACATATGCCAGTCACAACTGCATGTTTCTTTTTTCTGAATTTATACAAACACTTTCATTTTATAGTAAATTAATTTTGGCTTGTTTATGAACATGAGACCCACAGATGCAATATATTACAGGAACACTCATTTGGGAACCTGTGTTAGCTTGCTTGTAAAGCAAGATTTTATTAAATTTAACCTTGTTTAAATGTAAACTAATTTTTATTTAAACTTCAGAGCCACTTGTTTCTACCTAATGGAAATTGTTTGCCTTCAGTGTTTTGTGCTTTTGATAATTTTAATAGACAGCGTCAGACTAATTAATGACATTTTATTAAAATATTGTTTTTCCAAGAATGACACTAGAGTAGTTGATAAAGCAAGAGTTCTAAAAATGATAATAGGACATTAGAGCCATAATTAATCTTTTAGTACTTTCACTTTTGATACTTAAGTACATTTGAAGGCAAATACACTTTGTACTTTTACTCAAGTGGAGGTTTAAAGGGAGAAACTTCTACTTTTACTGGAGTAATTTTATACCTTTTTTTTTTTTTACCGAGCTGGCAGGGGGCCACAGATGAAAGCATCAATTTTATATTTGCTGATGAAGTTCATAAGTTCACAGAAATCCCTTTTCAGAATTTCAGTGGTTTCTTGAATATCATTTCCTACAAGTATAACAATGCAATTTACCAATCGGTGATCCGCAAAAATTTTGGGGAGTTTGTCTTTGATGTCTGCGACCATAGCACTCGGGAGGCAGCGGGTAGTGAAGTTCTGGTTGGCTACGTGTCTGACTATCGAATCCACCACTGTCAGTGTGCTCGTGCGGTTTCATATGCAAGTATATTCAAATCTTTGCTGGTCAAAAAACAATAAAAAAAATCTGCTTTTGGCCACATAATGCTCTTGACCTTTCTATATATAACAAGCTCAAACCTTGTAACTTGAAAAAAGAATATAAACTTCTGAAAATAAAAAGCCAAATGAAAGATAGCATAGCTAAGCAAAAAAGCATCTGAATAGCACTGTGCAGTCTTAATACAGATCAAAAAGATTTTTTATTCTTTATTGATAAAGATTCAGATGTGTTTATTCTTTGTTAATAAAAAATTGAGTAGGTTTTCTTTATTAAGGGAGGGAGAGAGGGAGGGAGGGAGAGAGGGAGGGAGAAGAATAAAGAGCCAAGCACACTGTCACATGTTTGTCAAAACATCCGTCACTGCATCAGAAACAGTACACTAGCTTAGATCTACTGAATTAGAAAGTTAAGAGCTTCTTATTATTGAATGTGGAGCTTCTCGGTTTGTTTTCCACAGCATGAGCAGTGTGAACGTTTTGGGGAAAACATGCAGTACCACACCTTCTCATTGGGTGTATGAGCTTTAGGCTTGACTTGATGTTCAGCACAGGACATAACATTTCACTAAAGAGTTGGTTTTCCCCCAAAATAGACTGAAATCTGGCCTGGAATCAGTGCAGACCTTTACACCCGGGATGTGTAAGGTTACACTCACTACTGCTGATATTCTCCACAGCTTTTAGTGCACTTGTGTGTCTTTGCAGTGTTTGAATGCCTGAAATTTTTCCCACAATCTGAGCAGTGATACGGTTTCTCTCCTGTGTGGATGCGCTGGTGTCTTTTGAGAGTACCCAGTTGAGTAAAACTCTTCCCACAGTCTGAGCAGTGATACAGTTTCTCTCTTGTGTGAATCCACTGGTGTCTTTTGAGATGACTCAGTACAGTGAAACACTTCCCACACTTTGAGCAGTGATACAGCTTCTCTTCTGTGTGAATGCGCTGGTGTATTTTGAGAGTACCCAGTTGAGTAAAAGTCTTCCCACACTCTGAGCAGTGATACGGTTTCTCTCCTGTGTGAATGCGCTGGTGTGCTTTGAGACTACGCTGTTCAGTAAAACTCTTCCCACACTCTGAGCAGTGCTGCAGCTTCTCTCCTGTGTGAATGCGCTGGTGTATTTTGAGAGTACCCAGTTGAGTAAAACTCTTCCCACAGTCTGAGCAGTGATACGGTTTCTCTCCTGTGTGAATCGACTGGTGTCTTTTGAGATTACTGAGTACAGTGAAACACTTCCCACACTCTGAGCAGTGATACGGTTTCTCTCCTGTGTGAATCGACTGGTGTCTTTTGAGATAACTCAGTACAGTGAAACACTTCCCACACTCTGAGCAGTGATACGGTTTCTCTCCTGTGTGAATGCGCTGGTGTCTTTTGAGATGACTCAGTACAGTGAAACACTTCCCACACTCTGAGCAGTAATACGGTTTCTCTCCTGTGTGAATGCGCTGGTGTATTTTAAGAGAACTCAGTAAAGTAAAACTCTTCCCACAGTCTGAGCAGTGATACGGCTTCTCTCTTGTGTGAATCCGCTGGTGTCTTTTGAGAATACTCAGTACAGTGAAACACTTCCCACACTCTGAGCAGTGATACTGCTTCTCTCCTGTGTGAATGCGCTGGTGTATTTTAAGAGCACTCGGTACAGTAAAAGTCTTCCCACACTCTGAGCAGTGATACGGTTTCTCTCCTGTGTGAATGCGCTGGTGTGCTTTGAGACTACGCTGTTCAGTAAAACTCTTCCCACACTCTGAGCAGTGATGCAGCTTCTCTCCTGTGTGAATGCGCTGGTGTATTTTGAGAGTACCCAGTTGAGTAAAACTCTTCCCACACTCTGAGCAGTGATACAGTTTCTCTCTTGTGTGAATCCACTGGTGTCTTTTGAGATGACTCAGTACAGTGAAACACTTCCCACACTTTGAGCAGTGATACGGCTTCTCTCCTGTGTGAATGCGCTGGTGTATTTTGAGATGACTCAGTACAGTGAAACACTTCCCACACTTTGAGCAGTGATAGAGCTTCTCTCCTGTGTGAATGCGCTGGTGTACTTTGAGAGTACCCAGTTGAGTAAAACTCTTCCCACAGTCTGAGCAGTGATACGGTTTCTCTCCTGTGTGAATCGACTGGTGTCTTTTGAGATTACTGAGTACAGTGAAACACTTCCCACACTCTGAGCAGTGATACGGTTTCTCTCCTGTGTGAATCGACTGGTGTCTTTTGAGATAACTCAGTACAGTGAAACACTTCCCACACTCTGAGCAGTGATACGGTTTCTCTCCTGTGTGAATGCGCTGGTGTCTTTTGAGATGACTCAGTACAGTGAAACACTTCCCACACTCTGAGCAGTGAAATGGCTTCTCTCCTGTGTGGATGCGCTGGTGTCTTTTGAGAGTAGCCAGTTGAGTAAAACTCTTCCCACAGTCTGAGCAGTGATACGGTTTCTCTCCTGTGTGGATGCGCTGGTGTCTTTTGAGAGTACCCAGTTCAGTAAAACTCTTCCCACACTCTGAGCAGTGATGCAGCTTCTCTCCTGTGTGAATGCGCTGGTGTCTTTTGAGATGACTCAGTACAGTAAAACTCTTTCCACACTCCAAACCATAGTGATTTCTCTCCTTGCTGTGTTTCTGTGTTTGTCTGTGAGATGTCTTCATGTGGAGGGTACCAGATGAAATTTGCTGAGTATGTTTTCTTGATGCCATATTCTTTTATCTCGCCTGTTTCAGCAGCTTAACTTTCCTCTTGGTGGAATGTCCTGATGTGTTTACAGAAGCACATTCAAACTGAGTAGAAAAGTGTAGGAGATTTCTTGAAACAGGCTATCATTCATTTCTGCAAGAAGAAAAAAAAAAGGAAAATATAAACTCAATTTGCAATGCAACAAAACTAGTCAAATTCAAATCAACAATTACCTCAACTGGCAGAAAGTGTAAAGAAAGAATAAACTTCCATCTGATGTGGAAAAGCCAATAACTTAATAACTCAAACTCCTTAAATATACATATAGACCTCTGAAGCCATGTTGCTATGCCGATATTGGAAATTGCAGGGCTAAACTGGATTTCTCCTTGGCTAAAATGACTTGGATCATTCAAAAACCACCACCATTTCATTCTGTCATCAAATTTGCAGATGACACCAAAATGGTGGGCCGGATCTCCAATGACAATGAGGAGGCCTACAGAGAGGAGGTCAGCTTCCTGACACACTGGTACCAGGAGAGCAACTTCTCTCTCAATGTCAACAAGACCAAGGAGCTCATAGTGGACTTCAGGAAACAAGAGAAAGTGCACACCCCCATCTCTATCAATAGAGCCACTGTAGAGAGGGTCAGCAACTTCATGTTCCTCGGTGTTCACATCTCAGAGGAACTGACATGGACCAAACACACCACAACAGGTGGTAAAGAAGCCACAATAGCACCTCTTCTACCTCAGGCAGCTGAGGAGGTTTGGCATGAATCCCTGCATCCTCAGAACATTTTACACACGTACAGTGAAGAGCATTTTAACAGGCTCCACCACCACCTGGATTTGGTTCCCAAACCTCCTGGAAGAACACCAGAAGGATTCTAATAAACTCCACCCACCCAAGCCACTCTTTATTCTCACAGCTGCCAAGTGGGAGAAAAAACAGAAGCATAAGGTCCAGGACCAGCCAGTTCCAAGGCAGCTTCTTTCCCCGGGCCATCAGGCTGCCGAACAGCCAGTAGTGCTGGTGCATCAGTCTATGAGCCTGTCACTACACGTCTCTCCATGGACAATCCACACTGCATCCACACCTCAAACAGACTCAATTTGATCTCACTGTAACTACAGTCTAGCAAATCTATGCTTGCACATATAGATGCACATCTACTCATATCTTGCATAATCTGGATATGTACATATCAGTATTCTATCAGTATTGAGAACTTCCCCGTTGTGGGACTAATAAAGGATCATCTTATCCCCTGTGTACTCTGCATCTCATTTATCTACGTCAGACTCATAAATTGAATACATGGAAATGTGTAAAACTGTACATATCACAGCTTTTTATTTCATAACTATATTACTTTGCATAACTGTACATTGGAAATAGTGCAATTGTGGTGTTTCAGCTTCAGTTTCTTTAAGCCCATCTCTCTTTCATTTCTGAGACTAGTAGTTTTTCACATGAAGCCTACATCCTCTCCCAGCGATATCATCCCCACTTCTCTCTTGATAGAAATACTCAACACATTAGTTCCCAGTTTGTTATTCATAATCAATATCTCCCTATCTTCTGGCACTGTTCATACTCATTTCAAGCATGCTGCTGTCCAGGCTTTACTTAAAAAGCACAATTTTGAGATTTGGTAGGCCTCAATGGGACAGTGCTGAGCTGGTTTAAGTCCTATCTTTGTAATAGAACTTTTACAGTACGCATTGGTAATTTCCATTCCTCTACTTCTACCATCAGTTGTGGAGTTCCTCAAAGATCCATTTTAGGTCCAGTGCTGTTTTCATTATACATGCTTCTACTTGGAAAGATCATTAGAAAGTATGATATTAGCTAGATTGCTTAGCCAACTAAATTCAGTTTGCTAACTAAATTCAGTTTTTTGCTTTGTTATTTAAGCCTGGGTGAATATCCACCACACTACCACTCCCCGCTTTAGGGGACAAAAACTCTTTTCCTTTATTTTACTGCTATTTACAGTCACAATTTATGATGGTGTAGATATTGTAGAACATATTACAAGTAGTGGTGAAGCTGTGTACTCCACCCACCTCTTAGCTATACCCTCCAAACACCCAACCTACCCAAGTGAAGAAACGATAGGTGGTGACGAAAAGGAAGAGGGGAAAAAGAAAAAAGAGGGGAAAAAAATGAATAACACAATCATTCAAGGAAACCGACCCTTAGGTTCTACAATATATTAAGAGATAATTCCTCGTCCCACACTCTCTCTGTGAAAACATTAGAAACACATGTATAAGTTCACTTACGTCATTGTCATAGTATGTAAAACGTTGGGGAAAAGCTCTTAATATATTGTACAAAGTGAGGGCAGGTTTCCTCGAATGATTTAGTGTTACTTAATTATTTAGATCTGCTCTGAGTCGGTCCAGGTTGGCGTGATCCGTAAGGAGGTTGAGCCGGTGCTTTATGGAGATTTGGGTTCTGTCTTTCCAGTTCAGTAGAACACTTTTCAGCAATGGTGAGTGACATTAACATAAAGGGTTTAAGATATTTGGGAATTGTTAATGAGACATTAAAGAGGAATTCAGAGAGGTTTGGTGTGAAATGGTTCAGATTTCTTTACAGTGGTCGCCATGACTACAACACAAATATAGCCATTTTATTTACTATTCAAAACCACCAGTGAACCTACACGTGTCTTCTGAGCTTTTACATAGAATGCTGATGATGCTAAAATAGTGGAAAATCTGAAATATGAGCTTTCTTTTTCTTAGGGGACTAAAATTCATAGGACACTATTTTGGCTAACAATACCCTGCATGTTCCACTCTTTTTACCTCAAACACCAATGAAGCTGTATTTAATTGTGCTGAAGTACTGTTTACTGTTAAGACCACAAAGATTTGCAGGAAGAATGACTTCAGCATCCATATGACTACCCACTCAATCACATCTCAGCTAGACTATCAAGCTCTTGAACAGCTCTCACACAGACTACACCTTACATAGGATGGTTGTTGTCAAAAAAGGAAACGGAACACATTGTCCTTTTTTAAAATGATCTCATCTATCTGGAACTAAGAGAGGAAGGGAGAGGAAGAGACAGGGGCCCATTCCCTATGGGACCTTGACCCTTGGACCTTTGGACCCGGGCCCCCTAACTTAAACATTCCAAACCTGCAAAGTCAGATAACACATGGAACTCCGAATACTACAACCTCCTCTAGAACAAACTACTATTTATTCTCTACATTCATACATATAATGGACTCTTTGGTATTTGATGATCAATTTGGTAGACTTTGTTTATATTTAGCTACACTAGCTAGATTCCATTGTTAACAGCTGCTACTATCCCAAACTGTTATCTGGCTCACATAAAGCAGCTGCCTGAAGCACATTTACCTGGGATTTTTGTACTCATGTCTATAAAAGGCTGATGCTCCAGACAATAAACCACCAATGATATAATTTCTCTGACACCAGCTCAATACAAACGCCTAACCAAAGTGTAAAGTCTACTTGTATTTAAGTTTACCTTATTAATTAATTTAACATTATTCACAATTTACTGAAAGAACATCTGAAAGTCAATACATGCGATTCATGCCATTATAAAAAAAAACACCATGTATCTGTAATGGAGAGGATCAGGTTCAACCTTAAAAAGACTCACTACAACCAGAACAAATTACTAGTTTGGTTGAGTCATTTGCTACAGGATAAACACTAATTTTAAGATTCTACTAAGCAGTGAAAGATTAATCCATATCCTACAAATAAATACAAAAAGAATAATCACTTAATTACATGATTAACCGCTGCAGCCAGTGTATAAACCCACTTTAAACTTTGTGTATTCTTATAAAAACACCTCCATATCATACACAGAAAGGGAAAAGCCACATCTGCTGCTCCTCAGACATACAGCCCATTTACAAACCACCATCTGAGACACCCAAACACACACAAATTAAGATATTTACATTAACTATCTGAATATTTCAGACAGTAGACATTAATAAACAAAGCGTGAAGACACACATACGTTCCCCCAAACCCGATCACAGCAGCTCCTCCTCTAAATCACTGCAGGATGAGCAGCATTTCCATCAATGAGGCTCTAACAGACATTTAAAGACCCTCATCAGTCAGTTACACCGACATATAAGGACTGAAACCAGCTTAAAGCAGCACTTACAGCTCTTTAATCTCAGACTGAGTCTCCGTTTCAGAGTCTCCCCCAAACACACCGCGCTGTGTGGAGACTACAACAACAGCGAGCGGAGTCCGACCACAACCGGAAGTGTATTTTTCAAAATAAAAGTTTCTAGCGCTCAACACGTTTTACATTAAACAAGCGTCACCACACATGTAGGAGTCTCTCAGACTGTGGGTCTGAAATGCTTTTTATCCTATTTCATTCACATTAATGAAGGATGGGCATAGTTTTAACTGCCCAGTGTGTAAACAATTCACTGTGTCAACATAAACCCACACTGAAATGAAATCACCAGACCCTCCTCTGTCTGGAAACATGGAGTTTTATACCAAACAAGCGTCACCACACATGTAGGAGTACAATGGGTGTGACATTCCTTATAGCCTATTGTTTTATTTTAATAAAAGATGGACATAGTTTGTGTGTTGTTTGTTTCTTCACTGTTATTATTAATTTGTCAGTTTGTAAATATTTTTTGTTTAGTTGTGTGTGAAAAAATGTGTTCATTAAAAAGTAATTGTTGAAAACTGTTGGTGACTGTTTAAAAGTCCTAGGTATGCTATGGGGGTGAAGTAGTGATGGTACACTCTGTATACTCAGCACTCCATACATACCCTATTTACTATATCAGTTTATATACTTTCTAAATATTACATAACATCTGATACATACTGTTTAATATCTTACAATTTTCTACTACAAAAATAAGCAAATAAATAAAATGTCAAAAATATGGAGATTATTGACCAAACAATAAAATTATGAATCAAATAATTATAATAAAGAATTATGAGAATCTTTATATAGTTAAACATCATTATATTAAATTTATTAAAACAAGCATTAAAACAAAGATCTTTTTCCTATATAATATAAGTTATAGTTTGCAAAAATACTAATTGTTCACCTTGTAAAAGAAATAGCAGTTGAAAATCAGATGAAAAAATGTGAAAATTCATATCCATACAATAAATATTAAAACACCTTAACTGTAGTGTGAGAACTTTTTGTCTAGCACATACCCTGATAGCAAGAGGACAGTGGACCACTGTAGGCCTGCTGATTAGCTGGTGGTCCACTGGCGTTTTGCTCAGCGTTTTCTAGGTGGTCCACTGGCAATTAAGCGGAGTATTTTAGAGTATAAAATTTCACTTATCATCACTCCTTTTCTACTCTTGGTCCAATTTACTTATTTTTCCTTCCTTCCTGTCTTTAGTTATACTTTACAAATTAGTTTAGTAAATAATTTTACTGTAGCTCAGTGTCAGCAACAACATTTACTATAAAATCATTTTACAGGCCTCATCAGTATTTTTGTCTCTCAGTTGTTTGTAAAATTTTTCTAAAATAGTAGTTTTTTTCTTTAGTTTTTTCTAAAATAAAAGTCTCTGCGCATTTAAAATCTGTTTGAGGAGAATAAAAACTAGTTAGAGCTTATATGCAGGACAGTAATCCGGGTGGTCCGAGGGTGAACCAGCAGTAGCAAACAGTCAGTGGGTTGCTGACCTTATCAAGCCAGCGGACTGATATATGCTCGCTGTTTGGGTATTCTCATGGCTGATTTCCATACGTTTTAAATGTCTACTGAGACAGCATAGAAATATCAGGGCGTGCAGTTATTTGATTTTATGAAAATCTCTTTAAACCAGTGGGGCTTAGCTCCACTCCTGGTGGGTGGAGTCCATCACAGTTTGGAAATGTCATCTATTGCTTAGCTGAATTCTGTTACAGCAAGAAAGTTACCAAACAGGGCTGGACTAAAACCGGGATTGGAGTTGAACACCCCTCACATTACACTCTTCTATTTCATGTCATCTAAAATGTGTCAAGATACAACTGATTTAGTTTAAATATGAGTTGAAAATGTGTAGATGACACTATAAGCCACAGCTATACAGTTAATTCAAGGAGTTTTAAATAATAAAGCTTTTGATGGAGAAGTTCATACAACAAATGGATTTAGTGGATTTTTGCAAAATGGATTTTGCAAAACGGATTTAGTGGAACATTGAATAACACTGCCTTTGTAAAGAAGCACACATAAAGACCCCAGTCGCCACCACACATTTGCCTCCAAAAATGAGGGCACTTGTGATAAAATTCGTATTGTAAAGACACGTCTATAATTGTTCCATGTAATGCCAAATATTGGACAACCATATTTTTTTGTATTTTAGGAAGAACTTTCAGACTTTCATGTTCATATGACTTTAATGAGCCTAAGATTTTTAGTCTTTAGTCTTTTTTTTTGTCTAACAAATTTTGTGTCATATTGAAAACAGCAGTAACTCAGTGTACAGAGCCTATATTACCTGGAATAACTACAATGTTATCTCCACCAGTGTCTTTTGAGTTTTGGATCATCTGGCAGAATTTCTATGTTTTCACAGCATGAGTTGCAAAGCTGTTGATCTGCAGATGTGGATCGGCACATCAACACCTCTTTTTCCTTTACCTTTTCTTCTAAAAGAGGAAGATAAGTATCTATAATTCTGTTCCTTAGACATCTTCCACTTTTATCAACTCTAACTCCTCTTCAAATGCATTTTTTTGAAGATCATAATGGTTCATCTGAACGTTTGTAAGGGTTGGTTATCTCACATGGCTCTGTACATTCATGTTTTGTCTCCTGCCATTTTAATGTTAATTCTCCTGTCTTTGCACTTACTGAAAATATGAAACTGTTAGAAAAAGTACAAAAATAAAAGATGAAAAAAGTAAAGATAAAGTGCAACCCAGTATTTCTGAGGACACTTTAAAGTGTAATCTGTCTGACTTTGCAAATTTTTGTGTCGACATCCCAAATTCCACTACTTTTACTTCCTCTGAGGAGGAGTGGCATAACCTACATACAGAACAAAGGGGTGATATTTAAAACCCTATCACCTCGGGTGTTTTCTATGAAAAACACAAAGAATCCATACTGCATACGGATGTCCAAGAACCACTTATTTAGCACATCTCACAAAGTGAAAAGAAAGTGGAAACTGTGCAAATTATCTGTATAACATATTAAAAAGCTCTCAGAGCTGAAAGAGTCCATAGAACTACAGTATGAGTAAGAGTGGCTAAACGTTTGTAGGCTGAATAGGTGGAAGCACATAAATTAGTTGGTCCTCATGACATCACAGAAATTATGTTTTTAAAATAAGATTTTTTAAGTTTAGTATCCATATGTGGACTGTATGGACTGGAGAGTGAATGATACATTTTGAAACTTTAGCAATGTTTACATTTTACTTCAAAGTCTTTTTTAAACTCCTATTTAAAAAAAAAAAAAGTGCAGGAAATGTGATTTTCCATGGTAAGGGCCCTTTAAATCAAGTGTACTGCTGATGGAATTTAAAAAACAATCCATGCGATGGCATCCAGGAGAAATCCACAACCAAACTTTGTTCTTCCAACTAGCAAACAAGGCATCAACTACAGTTTAAAAAATAAGAAATTAGTGTTTACTGTATTTATGTTTATTTGTGTCTGTTCTAATGATATATGGTGTTTTTACAAGGAAAATATCCCACAATGGGGAAATTCACAGTGCTACTAAAGCATTAAAGGGTTAGCAAGGCACTCAAGAAATGAAGTAACAAGAAGAGAATTAACAAGCAAGTCATATATAAAAGCATGACTTGACTAGAAACTCTTACGTTGAAAAATACCTTTCCCGTTGTAGTCTCCACACAGCGCGGTGTGTTTGGGGGGAGACTCAGTCTGAGATTAAAGAGCTGTAAGTGCTGCTTTAAGCTGGTTTCAGTCCTTATATATCGGTGTAACTGACTAATAAAGGTCTTTAAATGTCTGTTAGAGCCTCATTGATGGAAATGCTGCTCATCCTGCAGTGATTTAGAGGAGGAGCTGCTGTGACCGGGTTTGGGGAACTTATGTGTGTCTTCACGCTTTGTTTATTCATGTCTACCGTCTGAAATATTCAGATAGTTAATGTAAATATCTTAATTTGTGTGTGTTTGGGTGTCTCAGATGGTGGTTTGTAAATGGGCTGTATGTCTGAGGAGCAGCAGATTTGGCTTTTCCCTTTCTGTGTATGATATGGAGGTGTTTTTATAAGAATACACAAAGCTTAAAGTGGGTTTATACACTGGCTGCGGCGGTTGATCATGTGATTAAGTGATTATTCTTTTTTTTTGTATTTGTAGGATATGGATTAATCAGTCACTGCTTAGTAGAATCTTAAAATTAGTGTTTATCCTGTAACAAATGACTCAACCAAACTAGTAATTTGTTCTGGTTGTAGTGAGTCTTTTTAAGGTTGAACCTGATCCTCTACATTACAGATCTATGTTTTTATAATGGCATGAATCACATATATTGACTTTCAGATGTTCTTTCAGTAAATTGTGAATAATGTGAACTTCACTGTATCTTGAGATCTTTTATTAATAAGGTAAACTTAAACACAAGTAGACTTTACACTAAGGTTAGGCGTTTATATCGAGCTGGTGTCAGAGAAATTATATCATTGTTGGTTTATTGTCTTTAGCATCAGCCTTTTAAAGACGCGAGTACAAAAATCTCAGGTTAATGTGATTCAGACAGCTGCTTTATGTCAGCCAGCAATGGCTGCCAGTTAGTGTAGCTAAATATAAACAATGTTTATCAAATTCATCAAATATCATAGAGTCTGTTATATGTAGATTTGTGGAGAGGAAATAGTTCTTTGTTATAAAACAATATGAAGTGCTTCCTGAGAGCTGTGAATGTCTGGGCGGGGGTGCAGCCCAATGGTTGGTAGATCTGGTAGGAGTGTCTGTAGTAGGTGTTTGAGGTGGTCTGTTTAGAGGGGGGTGTAGTGTGAGAGCTGTGAATGTGTGTGTGGGGGGTGCAGATGAGGGAAAGTATCAGATTGTGTATAGTGTGCACTCTCCAGGTCCTTGATCTTTCAATCTTTCTTCAGTGTGAGTGTGAATAGGGTGTGGTGGGGCGGGTAGTCCTATAATGAAGTCATTCTTGCTGTAGATCTTTGTGGTCTAAACAGTAAACAGTACTTCAGTACCAATAAATACAGATTCATTGGTGTTTGAGGTAAAAAGATGTTTTTTTATAGTTCATAGAGCTAAATGCTTTGGTAGCAAACATGCAAAACTGAATCATTACTTCAGTATCAAAATAACAACAGGCCTTAGTTAATTTCTGATGTGGTGGATCTTTTGTTTTAGGGATTAATATGTAGGAAAGTCTTTTAATGGTCAGAGAATTCTTGTCTAAACCTGACCACTCACAATTATTACATCATCTCCTGACTTGGATTATTTGTGCTGACTGTTGTTATTCAGTCTGACAACATGAAAAATTGATTCAGTGTGATACGGGGCTGTCTTAGTATGGTTTATTAATGAGCAGTGCCTTAATATGTGCCTCATGGTCATGTTTTAATGTCAGCATGTTAGTCTTTTATTCATCAAATACATTTTAGCAAACTTTTAGTTTTGTTTAGACCTTTTTAACATCAGTAACACTAACTGTGTGGCTAACTATCATCTTCCGCAAGTTTACATTTCAGCTGTGTGTATATGGTCAGTTGTTTGGTAACAGGCATGACAGTTGATTGTCAACTTTAGTCTAGTAGTTTACGATTTAAATAAATGTCTTACCCTTATTCTGTGTTAAATGGCAAGTTAGGGAACCCCTAGTCAACATTTTTTGTTAAATGGGAATAGTTAAGTGAGTAGAAGTTGAACTGATGTCTAAAAGACATGAAGTTAAAGATTAAACATTCTTTTCAACGTTTTAAGCAAGATCAGTGTATTATTCTACTGTGCAGTGACACCTACAAAAATATGACCTTTGTGGAAGAGTTACCAGAGGAAAAGATTTCCTGCATCCTTACCACAAAATTCAGCATCAGAAATTTGCAGAGGACCATCTAAAAAGCCTGTTGCCAAGTTAAAATCTAACTTTTTGGCCACACTGAGCAAAGGTATGTTTGGAGAAAAAAGGTGCAGAATTTCATGCAAAGAACACCTCTCCAAATGTTAAGCACAGGGGTGGATCGATCATGCTTCAGGCTTGTGTAGCAGCCATTGGCACAGGAAACATTTCACTGGTACAGGAAAGAATTGATTAAATACCAGCAAATTCTGGAAGCAAACACCACACTGTCTGTAAAAAAGGGTAAGGATGAAACAAGGATGACTTCTATGACAGGATAATGATCGTAAACGTACTACAAAATCCACAGCACACTACCTCAAGAGGCACAAGCTGAAGATTTTGCAATGACCTAAACATCATCCAAAATCTGGGGACATCATAAGAGCAGTGCATGCAAGGCCTTCCAAGAATCTCACAGAACTAGACGGCTTTTGCAAGGAAGAATGAGTGAAAACCCACAAACAAAAGAATTGAAAGACTCTTAGATGTTACAAAAAGTGTTTAAAAGCTGTGATACTTGCCAAAAGAGTTGTTACTAAGTACTGACCATGCAGGGTGTCCAAACTTTTTCTTTAGGCCCTATTCCTTTTTGGGTCTTTTTAAACTGTAAATTACCAAGAGAAATAAAGTAATCTTACCTAAAATATTAAAGAAATGTGTTATCTTTTAACTTTAGGCCATTTGGAAATCAGGTCATCTTTTTCTCACTTAGCTTTTCACAGTAACAGAAATTTTGACCAGGGGTGCCCAAAGTTTTGCATGCCACTGTATACGGACTTACAAGTGATTTTATGATTATTTTCTAAGAATCTCGCAGAACTAGAAGGTTTTTGAAAAGACAAATGGGTGTAAATCCCCTAAACAAGAATTAAAATACTCTGACCATGCAGAGAGCCCAAACTTTTCATTCAGGCATGTTTCCTTTTTTATTATTTTGATACTATAAATTATGGAGACAAAAAAAGTAATCTTGTTAAAATATTAAAGAAATGTCATCTTTTAACTTTATGCCAGGTCATCTTTTACTCACTAAGCTATTTATGATTGTTTTCCATAGACACAGATTCAGATACTGAGTTTTCCAGATACAGAAACTGAGTTTCAGCAGAGGATTAGATATCGCTTCAATAAAGTGTAAGTGCCTAAAGCCATTGATGTATCTAGTCAGGTCCATATGTAATTTTGTCTCTGTAGACCACCACAATGAAGCAGTCATGATTTGATTGAAGTTTAGATTTTATCTTTTCAAGTACTTTAACAAAATTATTGCGTTAACTTTTTAGGAATTACAGCCATTTTTACATAGTCCCTCCATTTTCACAGGTTTAAAAGTAATAGGACAAACTAACTTTATTATAAATACAAGAATTATTTTGATATTTGGATGCAAATCCTTTTTTCAACTGATCATCAGTCAACTGTCCAGTTATTTCTGAGGAATGAAAATGGAACTGTAATATTTTTGCAATATTTTTGCTAAACTCCTTGAATTAAAGCTGAAAGTATGAACTTCAGTCACATCTTTGCTTGTGTCCCAACTTTTTTTGAGTGTGTTGCAGGCATCAAGTTGAAAATTTGCTTATAATTACAAAATACAATTGTAATGGAGACTCTTCAGACTGATTAGAATCCATGAAGGCTGTTTACTCAAGCACACAAAAACCAATATCAAAGTCAGAAGTCAAAAAACCAGAAAAGATCACAAAAACAGCAGAGGTACCAAAGGGAGATCAAAAGCAGAGTCCAAGAGTTCAGAAAAGGGTCTAAATAATCCAATGACAGCAATCCTAGTTGAAACAAGGCTTGGTATGCAGATGAGACTGGCAATACTTCGCAGTGAGCCAGTGTACTGAGGATCCTTATATAGGAAGGATAACAAGCTGCAGGTGAGAAGGGTCAGGGTTGAACTGGAAAGCACGTCAGTATTCAGGTGATGCTGACCTCTGGTGGCGAGTGTGGTTGTCACACCTGACAACAATCAGTTGGTCAGCCAAAACATTAAAATCATTTGTTTGTACTTTTATCAGTTAAAGGTTCAAGAGAGTTGACAGAATACAGATTCTTATTTTTAAAATGGTCAGAATTCTTCCAGAAATAAGGTTTGTATAGTAGTTGGGGGAAAAAATGAATAAAAGTGTGGTGTGTGTCCAAAAGTTTGGGCACCTTCTCAGTCATTGGTGGAAATAGCCAAAGTGTTCAGTTTTTGTTTTATTAGACCTAAACACTTGATTCTCTGGTTTATCTAAGAGTTGTTTGCAAATTTTAGATGTTGACATTTGTGATGAGATTACAATTAAGGCTACCATCTGATAATCTTTCCATGTCAGTGATACAACCACATTTCCAAAAACACTGTGCAATATGTAAATAAAGATAGAATGCACAAATCATTAAATCCTATATTTAACTGAATATAGTACAAAGACAATATTTCAAATGTTGAAACTGAGAATTAGTGTTATTATTTTGAAAAATGTGTCCACTGAATTTGAATTTGATGCCAGCAACATGTTCCAAAAAGGTTGGAACAGGAGCATGTTTACCACTCTGTTGCATCACCTCTTCTTTGAAAAACACTCTGTAAGTGTTTCTGAACTGAGGAGAACGGTTGCTGTTCTTTTGAAAGTTAAATGTTCTCCCATTCTTGCTTGATACAGGATTTCAGCTGCTCAACATTCTGAGGTCTGCTTTATCATATTTTTCATTCATAATGCACCAAATGTTTTCAGTGGTGACAGGTATGGACAGCAGCCTGGTCAGTTTAGCAGCCAGACTCTTTTACTCTGGAGCCATCCTGTTGTAATACATACAGAATGTGGTTTGACATTGTCTTGCCGAAACAAGCAAGGCCTTCCCTGAAAAAGACGTTGTCTAGATGGCAGCATATGTTGCCAAAACCTGTACATTTTGTTCAGCATTAACGGTGCCTTCACAGATGTACAAGACACTCATGCCATGTGCACTAATACTCCCCCATTTCATCATGGATGATGACTTTTGAACTGTGTGCTAATAGCAAGCTGAGAGGTCTTTTAACTTGGAGGACGCAGTGTCCTTTATTTCTAAAAAGAATGTCAAATTTTGATTCATTGGACCACAGGACACTTTTCCACTTCGCCTCAGTCCATCTTAAATGAGCTTTGCGGCGTTTCTGGATCCTATTTATATGTGGTTTTTTCATTGGATAGAACAATCTTAACTTGCTTTTGTGGATGCAGCAAAAAAAACAAAACAAACAAAAAACGGTGTTCTCAGACAATTGTTTTCAGAAGCATTTCTGAGACCATGGTGTGATTTCCAGCCAATATTGGTTTTCAGCCTTGTCCCTTACATACAAAGATTTCTTTTGATTATCTTTTAATGATATTATGTACTGTAGATGATGGAAAGCAAAGTTCTTTGCTATTTTACATTCAGAAACGTTTGCCCATGCAGTCTTTCATGAGCAGTGAGTCCCTCCCCATCTTTACTTCTAAAAGACTCAGTGGTCTGTTTGCATGTGTACGGACTATAAGTTATAAGGTTATTGGGTTTTTCCACATCACACGGAAGTTTATTCTTTCTTTATACTTTCTACCAGTTGATGTAAAAGGAAGCATTCTTGAATTGCATTAGACTTGTTTTGTTGCGTTGCAAATTGTGTTTATTTTCTCTTTTCCTTTTCCTGTAGAAATGAATGACGTCCTCTTTCAAGTCTTCTCCTGCACTGTCCTACGCAGCTTAAACATGCTTTTGTAAACACGTCAGAACATTCCACCAAGAGGAAAGTTAAGCTGCTGAAATGGGTGAGAGAAAAAAATATGGCGTCCAGAAGACATTCCTGTACTCAGGAAACGCCTTCTGGTACCCTCCACGTGAACACATCTCACAGACAAACACAGAAACGCAGCAAGGAGAGAAATCACCACTGCTTGGAGTGTGGAAAGAGTTTTACTGTACTGAGTGCTCTTGAAATACACCAGCGTACTCACACAGGAGAGAAACCGTATCACTGCTCAGAGTGTGGAAAGAGTTTTAGTCAAAAGATTTCTCTCAGAATACACCAGCGCATTCACAAAAACATCTTGAGATTTCTCTCAAAAGACATCAGCGCATTCACACAGGAGAGAAGCCGTATCGCTGCTCAGAGTGTGGACAGAGATTTACTCACCAGAGTGCTCTCCAAAAGCACCAGTACATTCATACAGGAATAGAACCCTATCCCTGCTCAGAGTGTGGGAAGAGTTTTAATGGACTGGGTACTCTCAAAATACACCAGCGCATTCACACAGGAGAGAAACCGTATCACTGCTCCGAGGGTGGGAAGAGTTTTAATCAACAGGGGACTCTCCGAGATCACCAGCGCATTCACACAGGAGTAAAACCGTATTACTACTCAGATTATGGGATGAATTTTACTCGACAGAGGGCCCTCCAACAGCACCAGCGCATCCACACAAGAGAGAAGCCGTATCACTGCTCAGAGTGTGGGAAGAATTTCAGGCTTTCAAACACTGTAAAAACACACAAGTGCACTAAGGACAGTGTTGGAAATCAGCAGTAATGAGTGGAACCTTAACACGGTCTGAGAGTAAAAGTCAACAGGAAATGGTAATTCCAGGCCAAATTTCAGTCTGTTTTTTGGTGACAACCACCTCTTGTTTTTTTGCAGTTTTTAAAACCTAGGCATAAAATTAAGTGTAATTTCCTGTGCTGAACACAAAGTCAAGCCTAAAGCTCATACACCCAGTGAGAAGGTGTGGTACTGCATATTCTCCCCAAAATGTGTTTTATTTCTATTATATGTGTAAAACAATCAAGAAGCTCCACATTCAGTATTCAGGGGCTCTTTTTAATTTAGTAGATCTAAGCTAGTGTAGTGTTTCCGATGCAATGCTGGATGTTTGACAAACACTTTTTTTGGTTTAGTTAAGCCTTTGCATGTGACGCGTGTTAACCTGTTGAGATTATTTTTCTCCATTTTCTTTATTATTATTGTTTTAAATATGCTTTTTTATTCTTCTTTCTAAATTCACTGTTTACTAAACTGGCCCATTTTGCTGTCACATGCCAAGCTTACAGTTGTTTTTAAACCACCACCCTCTACGGAGCCAGCCAACAAGTCTGTCTAGGCGTCGACTTTTCCAACTGTTTATGGGAAGTCATTTAATCTTTTTTAACCCTTTATTGTTTATTCTTTTGATCTTTAATTCAAAGTATAGCCTTTGTTTGAAGTATAATAATAAAAAGAGAACCCAAATTCTTATCAGAAAACAAATATTTCTCTGAAATGTGTGTGCCACAATTATTGGCACACACATGTAATTTAATAAGTTCCCTGGACAAAAAATTAGTGTGTTTAAGGTGGTAGTACTTTCAGGCCCCTGCACGAGGATGGTCGGGCTATAAATACCTGCGGGATGTGTGATGGGATTTATAGATTGAGAAGAGGTGGTACAGAGCAGTGAATGTCTCGTTCGATGTGTGGAAAATGGGTCGCAAAGCAGATGTTAGTGATTGGCTAAAAGGAGTGAATGAATTTGGGCCAAAGGCCATAGTGTGAAGGAAATAGCTGAATTTGTAGGTGTATTGAAGCATAAGGTCATACGGGTCTACCAGCAGTGGCAAAAATCCCAGTGTACAGGATATTCTCGTCAGAATTGTCGGCAAAAGACGAAACTGATGGACAGGGACTGCCGGTGTGTTTCACGGCTCGTTAATAAAAATCGCTTCCCAGCGGCGAGTTCTTTCAGAAATTGGTTGTGAAGGACCTGCGTTGACTTCTAGAAACAATTCTTGCCTGGAAGTAAAGCAGTTTTTATTCACAACCTGTGAAACATGCCAGCGGTCCCTGTCCATCATTTTTGTCTTTTGGACACACAACCAGTGCCATGAGGGGGCAGGACCGGGCTTTGCCCCCTGAGATGGAATTTCTACCCCCAGTTTAAGTTTTAGGGGCAACATTAATGAAGCACCTCCTTTTTCCATTAAGTGTTTGAGCTGGTTATTTGATCCAGTCTCTTCTCCCTTTGTGTCCCACAAACACTCAGACGTGGTTCTGATCAGGTGCAGAACCAAGGGGGGCCAATGCCACCCTTGAGTGAAGTGCAAGTCAGCTGCTCCTTTTTCTCTCAGAAGGAATAGTGCCCTTTTGGACAAGTTCTAATGTTTAATATGCTGCTGTACAAAACCTGTGTGAACTTAAAATTGTCCCTGGAGAGTTTTGAGAGCTTAGTTTGGTTACATTCATAAAATGGCTGGGAATAGCAGCCTGATTCGCTCATGCCTGAACTCTTTTTGCCTGCCGTTTTCAGTTGACGTCATATGGTAGCATCAGCACCAGCTTCATAACACTCAGGCTTTGTGCCAAACCACGAACGACAGCACTAAATAGTGTTTAAAAAAAAAAAAAAGAGCACCACCTTTTAGAAGTGTGTTCATTTGCGCAGTATGTCAAGCACAGAAATGGCCGATGTGTGACGCAGCCTCACTTACGTCATTTTAAATTTCACAGAACGTGGGACTGTAGGGTACGGTGCTCCATATGGCAATAAATAGAAAACTGTCATAATGAAACGTCTACAGAACCTGTATAGTTTGATACTAATATGAAAACACGCTTTGAGAATCTAGGGTTTAAGTTAGTTAGAGTTCTACTGAAGCTTCACCTGCAGAACTGCCTGAACTCCTACTGAACACAGTGACCACCATGCCAGCTTCTCATTTGAATCCCTTCGACCTTAAATGGTTCAGCAATTACATTCTGATACCTGCACAGGTGCAGTTAACTGCTGCGTGATTTAAGGTAGGAAGGAAAACTTGAACGGGAAGCTGGTGAAGAAGAATTCCTGAAGGATTCCATTCCTGGTTGAACAGAATTTCCTCCGTTATGTGATATCTTACACAATCTCTGCTAAGATGATCATTAGAAATATTAGGGTTATAGCCTTACACTCTAAAAAGGATGAGTGGAAATTGACCCAAATGGTATCATTTTTCCAACCCAGTGCTGGGTCAATACTGGACAAATACAACATGGGAAAGAACTGACCCAGCATATTGGGTTATTATTCTGACCCATCTTTTTGAGACAAGCAATTAACCCAACAGCTGTGTATTTTTTAACTATATTACTGGATTAAATTAAGGTTGGGTTGTTTTTTTATTGCTAAATCTGATTTTATTAAATAAACTGTAATTACTTTACACAGTATTATATCCTTACACAATGCTGAAGCAATGCTGAAATTCAAATAATATAAAAAAAATGGAGCATCACTTTTAACCATCACAAATGGAGTGATGTATTTTATGTATTTATATACAGGACATATTAATTGGTACATAAATCCGTTGAGTAACATGGGAAATTTTGCACCGAATTAACATAAAAAATCAGCACAATTACCACTTACCATAACTCAATTGGAAACGCAAACAATACATTTAAGAATAACAAACATTTGTCAGTGTTGCTTACAAAATGAGTGCCTAGAGATCTTACACAGCAAGAGTCTTCTAACTGTCCCTTCTTATTTTGGTAACTGATCATGGATGGACGATCACTGTTCAGTGGCAAAAATAAATCCAATAAGAGTCATATTACAGGGATTTCTGACCTGGAACCTTAAACACAACAGTCTGCACACTCCCAAACTGGAGAACACTGTTGGGGATAGTTTATATCAAATACAAAGAATGCCTTGAAACAGATGTCAGCTGCTCCAACAAGTGTGCCCTGCTCCACAGCTTGTCCATTAATGACAAAACAAATGGATCAGGTCTGCTGACTTTTGCCTGAGACAGGAACTCCACCATATTGGTAGCAACCTGTTGTTAATATAAAACAAACAGAGCATTAGTTATTTTAAAATGGCAGGAAAATTTTATTTTTACACACATTTTTACACACATTATTTCAATAAATAAGGACATGTATTTATCAGTCTGATATTGATTTTAATAGCTGACCCATCTGTAGATGTTCACAGTACCTCATTTGTAGTGAATCATGATAGTTTATGTGCATTTTTTGGCTGTCGGACCACAGCAGTCCGGGCCACGTTAGCTTGACCCACCTTCGTGGTCTGTCCTCTGTCGGTAATGCAATTTGAGGCGAATAAACCGTCAAAGTGCAGATGAACAGTAAAATAACTTCTGAAGATAAAGAACTTACTGCATCATGAATGAATGTGAAAATTAAGCCTTTATAAAAACCATGAAAAGTAAAAAGAACTAAAACACAGATGCCAGTCTAGGCCACAGTACTGAGGTTAGACTACATCTGTTTAATTAACTAAAAAATAAATAATAAAAATAAATAATATTTATTTTGTATATTAAAATATTGCTTCATATTTCAGTAATTTAATTTCCATCCTATTAAAAAATATTTTATATCTAGTAGGTTAAGCCCACAGTCACTGTAGCTCAGTGTGTTAACTCACCACATTGTATTAATGCAGTGGTTCCTGGATCAAAGCTGACCTTCTGTTTCTTATATTTTTGGAAGTCACTCACAGGATCCACAGCACTGTATACACTGCATGATCTTAAGATTTTTTATAAATACATATCAAGTAAATATGCAGTATATTCTTCATATTTTCACACTATATTTGATAAAATTCTCTCTATGTTAAAAATACTTTTTACAAAAATGTATATTTTGCACTTTGAAAACTTCAGACGGTCACTTACACAGAAACCAACCTCGCTACTGTTGGTCTGCTCATACCTCGCTCGACCAGGTGAGCTACAAGACTCCACATGCATGCGTTCACTACTATTCCTAATTAGCTGTGCAACTGAAAACTATATTGATTTGCTGAAAAAAGCAACTCCTTCATAAACACAACACACACACACACACAACAGCTTGTTATAAGCACAATTTCGAGTAACTAAGAGACTCGACAGAGAAGTGAAAATAGTTGCTTATTTAACTATGAGTGAATCAGTTCTCATTTTCTTACACATAAAATATGTACGGCAGCAATATTGTGTAACAAGTTGACATATAATTTGGGGCAAATTCTATCTTGATTTTTCCCCTGTTGTAGTGTGATGACATTGACTTCAAGAGGGACTGCATCCTTAAAAGCCTTGTCATCTATGTGAAGTCTTTTTTTCAAGAAATATTTGGTATGTTTATGACAGTTTTAATGTACAAGATGTGTCAAGATATTAGACATAACTAGATATTCAGGATATTCTCTCAAAAATAAGACACCAGTGAAAACTAGAATAGTGTTAAAGAAGAGTGATTGCACAGCTTAACCAGTTTGAGAATGTTTGCTAAGGTGTTGCCATGCAGTTGCTGTGGTATTTTATATGGTTGCTAGGTTGTTGCTGTGGAATTCCAGGGGGTTGCTGAGGTGTTGCTAGGTGGTTGCTATAGTATCCAATGTGGATGCTAGGGTGTTGCTAGGAGTTACTATGGTATCCAAGGTCATTGCTAAGGTTGCTATGTGATTGCTATGGTGTTACAAGGTGTTTGGTGTGGGATCCATGTGCATAGCTGTAGCTATTATAGCTATTGTATACCAAGTAGTTGCTAGGGTGTTGCTAAAAGGTTTCTATGGTATCCAAGGTGGTTGCTAAGGTGTTGCTAGGTGGTTGCCATGGTAGCCGAGGTGGTTGCAAGAGTGTTTTTAGGTGGTTGCTATGGTGTTGCTCGACGGGGTGTGACACATCAGGTGTAACTGGTGCTGGGCCTAGGCTTGGAAAATACTGCTCTCGGTGCTCCTCCTCTTCATCTATGGCTCTTATCCACAGGTTGTGAGCTGTTACGAGCTCTCTCTCATGCCATTTCCTGAGCATATTAATATGGAAGCTCTGCATCCCTTTCTTGCGATCTGGCATCATTATTTCATAGGTGGTCTGATTGATCTTCTTGTTAACTGTGTAGGGTCCCTGCCATTTTGCAAGTAAGCCAGTGTCAGATGTGGGTAACAGAACAAGCACTCTCTCACCTGGATTCAGCTCATGGTGTCTTGCCGTCTTGTCATACCACACCTTCTGCTTCGCTTGGGGAGCTTTCATGTTACCTCGAACCACTGCAGAGAGATCTGCCATTTTGTCCCGCATTTTAAGCACGAAGGACGGGATGTTCAACTTTTCAGAAGGGTTGTCACCCTCCCATGCCTCCTTAAGGACATCCAATGGCCCCCTCACTTCACGACCATAAAGCAGTTCGAAGGGAGCGAAACCTGAGGAAGCTTGTGGAACCTCCCTGTAAGCAAAAAGAAGGTACGGTATCCATGTGTCCCAATCAGAGCCGGTGTCATCCACAAACTTTTTCAACCTGGACTTGAGGGTTTTATTAAAACGTTCTGTCAAGCCATCTGTCTGGGGGTGGTACGGTGTCGTTGTAATGCCCTTAATGCCCAACAGAGTATACACATCCTTTAATAATTTCGCTGTGAAGTTAGTGCCCTGGTCTGTAAGAATTTCTCTTGAAATTCCTACTCTTGAGATTAGCTGAATCAGTGCATTGACTATTTGCCTGCCTTTAACCTTTCTAAGGGGAAAAACTTTCGGATACCTAGTAGCATAATCACATACAACTGAAATGTAGCGTTTCCCCTGTCTACTTCTGGTTAAAGGGCCAACTATGTCCATAGCTAGTCTTGAGAAAGGTGTATCAATTATTGGCATATTAATCAATGGTATTACATCTGATTTTTTGGTAGGAGCAGTTAACTGATATTCCGGACAATTTTTACAAAATTCCATCACATCCATATATTGGCGTGGCCAGTAGAATCTTCTAGCAATCCTGCTCCAAGTTTTAGCCTGGCCTAAATGGACCGCCCATGGGTCTGAATGGCCCATTTTACACACTTTTTTCAATTAAGCAGGAAGGTAAGATTAATTACTCTATCCCATTTTTCACTCTGTACAAGCGGTCGCCTTTAATCAGCACTTGGCCTTCTTGTACACCGTTTTTAGAGTTCTTAACCATTTCAAACAAAGGTTCCAGAGCTTTATCTTGTTTCTGTAGCACAGCAAAATTAGATGGTAAAGCAATCTCTTCTACTGCTGTTTCTACAACAGGTTTTTGGCTCCCTTCCTGAATTCTTGAGCCTTTTACTTTCTCCTGTCGTTTTTCGACTTTACTTTTCTTTCTTTTAGGTTCCTGTGCAAAAGGAAGTTCCCTGAATGCTTTCACCTCTGCATCAGTCATTTTATTTCTAGCACTCTGCCCCCTTGTAATTACATTAACTTAGGCTAGTTTTGGATCTAGATTCAACAGATCTACCAAAATAGGAATATCTCTGCCCAGTATTACTGCATGTGGTGCCTTTTGCACTATACCCACACTTACTAGGTAGTCTTGATTTAAGATACTGATGTTGATATCTGCCGTAGGGTAAATTTGCTTGTCACCATGGATGCATTTAACTTTGGTGAATAACCCAGCTGATTTGAACTAGTGAGTATACTGGGACAGACTCTGCTTTTGTGACTGATTGGCCACAACTAAAGCACTTAATCAGTACTTTCTCACTCCTAGTATTAAAATCCCTTCGCTTATCTACACTAATAGTAGCAAATTTTTGCCGACGCTGAACATTAGGTACCCAGGGCGCTTTACAACTACCACCAATTCCCCCAGACTTACCGGGCTGCAGAGATGGCCATTCACTCTCAGTAATGGCTCCTAATTGGAAGTCTGCCTCAGTCGCTCTTGCTGCGACAAATGCTTCAGCTAGTTCAACCGCTTGAATCTTTGATGCAGGACTGCGTTCAATGATCCAACTTCTTAGCTCGACATTCAGGATCTGGAGATATTGTTCCAGCACGATTGCGTCTCCTATTTCCTCTTTAGATTTTTCCACAGGTGCCATCCACTTCTCATAAAGCCCTTTCAGTCTCACATAGAGCTCATGTGGTGTTTCACCTGGTTGACCTTTATTGAATCGGAATCTCCTTCTGCACGTTTCCCTATTAATTTCATATTTCCTTAGAATGGCCTCTTTCACGGCATCATACTCACTTGCATTATCACTATCCATGGCCACATACGCGGCGCGCTTTGATATCCAACAGTGGCACCAGATGTAATGCCCAATTCTGATTCTGCCTTACTTGACTGTGCAAAAGTCCAAACTGGTGTTGTAGGGTCTTCCACCTCTGTTCCTGAACTTTCTCTCTGTCATTTTGTGTTTTCATAAAACTCTGAAGCAACTCACTGAGCTGATTGACACTACCTGCCATACTGCTCCAGGCTTGAGGGGATAAAGGTTGAGATTCGCTTAACTCCTCATCACATTGTTCCACCTCACGAAAAGGTGCTGCTGTTATTCTTTTTGGAGGCATCCTCAGAACTTTTTCACACTCTCCTTCAAACGTTCCCCTCTTTACCTCGTGAGGCACATCTTCCTTTGTGGCGGCTTTGAATGGCTCACTGAATAGTTACTGCCCCCTCTGGCGAGGCCGTGGCTTCACACTGTTTTCCGCTGCCACCATTTGTGGTTATGTGACCGTGTGTGGTGGATGAGAGGGAGACTTCGGGAGGACGCAAAGGTGAGGATCCATCAATTCTTGTCGATTTATTAAAGTTTACAAAAAAAGTAGGGAAAAAAATACAACAAAGGAAAAAGAAAATGTATTAAAAACAGTCACCGGGCTTCTCCCAGCCTCTGAACTATCCCCATGTCTACGAGCCCTCCGGCTAGGCCCTGCCACCCTTAGCAGACGACACGTCTGCTCCAAGCTGTCGTACCTCTCTCACATGCACTGCTGCCTTAATACCTCCCCTTCCTTGGAACATACCATCCTAAGGGGGTTCCCAACAAGAGAAGCATTAAAACCAGTACATAATATACATCAGTCAACAAAGACACAATTAACGTAGATTTCTCTGCATACATATCATAAATCTACAGCGTAATCCAATGGTCGATTTCTCCCTTCTCTCTCTACAGGAACTGCTAACAGAGGACACCCCCCTCTTGAGGATATCAACCAGGTAAGTACCACTATGCCCAACAATATAATTTCTCATCGGTGTGTATGTGTGTTCTCAAGCTAGCTTAATCCAATTTAGAAGCATCTTATATTACTAAAGGTGTAGAACAGATGTAAACCTCATTGGTGATGTGTCTGGCGCCTTGACATCATCACAATTTGTCATGGTGTATAAGGTGTTTGTTAAGTTGTTCACAGGGAGCTGTCAAGTGGTAGCTATGTGTTGTTGAAAATGAATGGGAGTCTATGAGAGGAAGGAGAGATGACAAAACAACACATAGAGGAGAGTGGGTCAGTGTGGCTGTGGATTATAGCTTAGAGATCTGGCCTGAGTGAGTGTATGCAGTTTGGTGGCTGTCAGCCAAATGAAAGTATACGGCCTGCTTGTGGGCAAAATGAATGGACGTAAATGGGAGGAGTGAGGGATGAGAAAATTACACATTGAGGAGTGCAGTTCAGTATGCTTGTGCAGTACAGTTTGAGGTCCTGACCCGAGTGAGTACATGCAGTTTGGTGGCTGTGGGAGAAGGTGAAGAATGAAAAAGAAAAGACAAACAGATGAATTAGAATGCGGATCAGAACAACATTGAATTTATGCTCGGGGGCCTGCCCTGAGATAGTATATGCAAAATGGAGTATTTCAGCTGTACAGTATATGGACATAGAACTTTTTACCCCATTCGTTCCTTTGGGTAAAAAAAATCACAATCTAAATTATAATCATAATCTAGATTCAGGAGTTGGAACAGTGTTGATATCTAGAAAACTGTGGGATTAATTAGCGGGCAAAAAATCCAGCAGAAAATAAGGAAAAAGGAAGAAAAAGAATATAAACTGGATAACAATAGCTTTGCACATTACTTTGCAATACCTAATCACTATTTACACCACCTGTTATTTATAAATAAGTAGTCAAAATTGTTGTGTTATGTAACTGAAGAGATTAATCATTTAACAAAATATGCACTTTCATTAAATCTGTGCAATAGCAATGAAAGCAGCAGTTTCATGAAGGTGGTGCTGTACAAACTTTAGAACTGACAGAATGCTGATATGATTCCTGCAATGATTAAGTGCTTATTGACAGATATGATTAGATATAACCAAGATGAGTCTTTGATTTATTGATTTGGTTAGATTCTGATCTCTGCAGGTAGAAAACATATTGGTGATGTTGAAATAGCATCTCAAGTTCATTCTTGGAAGAAAACTGATGTCTAGAGCCATAAACGTTCTAGAGGTGTTCAAGAAGATCTATAGGTTTTCAGAGGGATTGGACAAGGTTAACATACCAGGACTTTATGAAAGTCCTTCAAAAATGATCGTCTGAGGGAGTGTCCTTCAACCCTGAGATGTTACTTCAACATCAGCAGTATGAATTCTACCTGCAGCTGATTCGGAATCTAACCGAGTCGAAGATCAAGGACAGTTAAATCTAATCACGGTAATTATATCAGTAAATAAGCACTATAATATTCCTAATATTACTGACACAACATTAACCGCAGCAAACATCTGAGTCTGACTGAATTTGAGCTAATGTTGGTGAAGAGCTGAGCTACAGTTGTGTTTTTCACAACCCTTGAAAAGACAGACTTCTGCTTGTCTACCTCTCTGACCGGTCAGTGATTATGTGTTTGTATTTACGTTCAGGTCTATCATTGGTGATGTGGCATATGAGTGCACAATCATGGGCAATCATGAGGATGATCCTGAGCCATAAACAAAAGAAATCATTCTTGTCCTCCTGATTAGGATGGGGGTCTGTGCTGATAGGTGGGCATATGTCAGGTTTGACTGGCAATTACGCAACAATGTATCTCAGTAATGCAGAACTTACCAAGTAGAGTAAGGAATTACTGCCCACAGGGAGTAAAAAAGTAAATAACCTTACTTATTTTGGCAAATTTGGCGCTATATCAAATGTACATTTCATGAAGGAATTTGAATAATTTTGGACAAAATACATCATGTGGAGACATTTTCCCACTAATTGTTGTTGTTTGGCATGAAAATTATGAGAATTTTTGAACAATCAAAAAACGCACATGAAGGTAAAACTATAGCCTTACGTATTTGGGTAAATTTGGTGCTATATCTAATGTATATTTTCTGAAGGAATTTGAATAATTTTGGACAAAATACATCATGTGTAGACATTTTCCCAATTTATGAAGGTCGTTTGGCATGAAAATTGCGAGAATTTATGAACAATCAAAAAACGCACATGAAGGTAAAACTATAGCCTTACGTATTTGGGTAAATTTGGTGCTATATCTAATGTATATTTTATGAAGGAATTTGAAAAATCTTGGACAAAATACATCATGTGTAGACATTTTCCCAATTTATGAACGGCCAAAAAACGCACATGAATGTAAGACATATTTACGTATTTTGGCAAATCTGGTGCTATATCAAATTTACATTTTCATGAAGGAATTTAAATAACTTTGGACAAAATGCATCATGTGTAGACATTTTCCCACTAATTGTGGTGGTTTGGCGTGAAATTTAAGGGAGTTTAAGAACGGTCGAAAAACGTAGATCAAGGAAAGACTATAGCCTTACATATATTGGTAAATTTGGCGTTTTATCTAATGTACATTTTATGAAGGAATTTGAATAATTCGACAAAATACATTGTGTGGAGGCATTTTCCATCGATGTTTGATGTCTTTGAGTGAAGATTACGAGAATGTATGAACGGTCAAAAAACGCACAAGAAGGTAAGACTACATAGACTTATGTTTTTTGGTAAATTTGGCACTACATCAAATGTGCATTTTAGAAAGGAATATACAATATGTTGTATGAAATACATAATGTAGGGACATTTTCCACTAATTTTGGTGTCTTTGGTGCGCATGAAGGTAAGAATGTAGCGTCAAATATTTACGTATTTTGGCAAATTTGGCACATTTTATGAAGGAATGTGAATAATTTTGGACAAAATACATTATGTGGAGGCATTTTTCACCAATGTTTGATGCCTTGGAGTGAAAATTAAGAGAATTTATGAACGGTCAAAAAACATACATGAAGGTAATGTTATGCCTTGTGTTTTTGCCTAGTCTTGTATGTTCTTGTATTCATTCCAGATTCCATCCTGCAACTTTACCCTTCCCGCTCCCGGACACTGCTGTGATCCATTCCGTGGTTTCATCTCCTCCCACCTACTTAAAGAGGCCCTGATAGCTTGGTGAGGAGGAGACTTCCTCATTGTATTGCTGTTGCTTTTGTGCACATTTCATAATCCCTGATTCGCTTGTTACTGACCTTGCTTGTTTTGACTTTGACTTAGCCTGTCTCCTAATAACTGTATATATATTGTATATATTTGTAAACAGTCAGTGTGAACCGGCTGTAGGGAGTGGCTGCCATTTTGTTTGGGAACAGGGTTGTCTGTGTGTATGGTTAGTCAGGGAGGTAGGTTAGTATACTGTCTTTTATTTCATTTGTTTGTATGTAGGGTACATAGGATTTGTGTCAAAGGTAAGTGTGAGTTTGTTTGTTGTTTTGGCCTAGGCCATTCCTGACGTTGTTGCTGGTGTGAGAATACTGTTTGTACTCATATCAGTCACATAATACAGTCTTTGAACTTAATAGTTATGTCTGGTCTTTCTTCTCTTCACCCACATCACATTTAATAATCACTCTGTTCATATTGTGACGGCCTGACCTAGAACGGGTATAAACAATAGCCTTACGTATTTTGGTAAATTTGGCATTATATCAAATGTACATTTTACGTAGGAATATGCAACATATTGTACAAAATACATAATGTAGATGCATTTTCTCACTAATTTTGGTGTCTTCGCGTAAAAATTATGAGATGTTATGAACGGCCAAAAACACACACATAAAGGTAAGACTATAGTCATACGTATTTTGGTAAATTTGGCACTATATGAAATGTACATTTTATATACAACAGTATGTAGTGTGTTGTACAAAATACATCATGTGGAGGCATTTCCCATCAATTTTTGATGCCTTGGATTGAAATATTAAAATTAAATTCAATATTAAAGTTATGAAGAATATGATGAAGTGAGTTGTGGAACCACCAGTGGTCTCAAGGAGTTGAAGAGGCTAATGTACGTTTTATGAAGGAATTTGAACAATTTTGGACAAAATACATCATATGGAGGCATTTTCCCACTAATTTTGGTGTCTTAGAGTGAAAATTAAGAGAATTTTTGAACGGTCAAAACCGCACATGAAGGTAGCCTTACGTATTTTGGCAAAATTGTCACTACATCAAATGCACATTTTACACAGGAATATGCAATATATTGTACAGAATATAGCATGTGGAGGTTCTTTCCCATTAATTTTGCTATCTTAGAGTGAAAATTGAGTTATTAAGTTAATCAAGTTATTAATGATCGAAAAATGCACATAGATAGATAGATAGATAGATAGTAAGAACTTTATTGATCCCAAAAGGAAATCGCAGTGTTTCAGTAGCAAGACACATAATTTCACATAAACTTACATATACTATGCAGAAAATAAAAAAAGAAATAAAAAAGGCAATATTTAAATATAAATGCAGAAAGAAAGTATATATATTTTAAATGTTCTTTGAGCTGCAGCCTCATTCTCCTGCATCCACGAACGGCATTTATTTCAAAATCTCTTCGAACATGGAGCAGATAAGTCTCTTCTATTTTTTTAGTACAGAAACCTTATTAGAAATGTTTATGAGGTCTCAGCAGTGTGAAATGATGACGAATGTCAAGTTGGATTGATGTTAAATTTGCATGAATTCCGCATTGTCACAGATCAGATACGTATCGGATTTCAGTACCACATATGAAAGGGTCACAAACCAGAATTGAAAATGTCAGATTCAATGTGTTTTTTTGCTGTTCACACTGTGGATTTGGGCCGCTTTTACCTGCTTTGTGAATATAGCCTTTGTGAAGAACCAAGACTCCTCCCGGGGGCTTCACAGAGTGACGATATAGATAAATATGCATCCAGAAAATTACACAAACACTACTAAAGTAAACCAAATTTAAAAGTTGCTAATTACTCTCAAAATTAAATGTGCTTACATGATTTATTATTACCTGAAAAAGTAATCTCACAATACTTCACTTGTATGTTACTCCGTACCCTTTCTCACCCTCCCTTTAGTTCACCCTGTGTCATGACAGCTTTCAAGTTCCACAGTTCAAATCAGCCTCAGAGTGACCAAGTTCCTATTTTTGTGCAGTGTTTTAAGTTTGTTAATTTCTCTTCTCTAACTTTCCCTGTTAGTTTAACCATTTCAGTTTATCTTCAACCCAGGTGATAATGGGGGAGGAAGAGAACACTGTTGGTCTGTTAAATGATATAGTACATAGCACAGTAAAAAATATTTGACCCCTCCTGATTGCCACTGATTTTGCATGTTTCTCACACTAAATTGTTTGGGACACTCATGTAAAATGTAATAAGACAAGGAAAACGTAAGGAAACACAAAAAAGTTTTCAAATGATCATTTAAAAAATTAACTGCCCCATTAACTCAAAAACTGATTGTGCTACTTTGGCAACAACAACTGTAACCAAACACTCAAGTAATTTGGTCCACTCTTTTTTGCTTTAATAGGATTAAGACATTGTTCCATCGATTATGGCAAATCAGCGAGGCCCTGAAGCAGCAACGCACCCCCACACCATCACACTACCACCTCCATGTTTACCTATGGTATGATTTTCTTATAGTGGAATGCTTACTTAGCTTTGCACCAGATGTAACCCCTGTTGGAACCCCTGTTTTCCAAAATGTTCCAGTGTTGACTCATTTACAGAACATTATTTCAAAAGGCTTGGGGTTCATTAAGGTGGTTTTTGGCAAGTGTGACACAAGCCTGTATATTCCTCTTGGTTAGCCATGGTTTTTGCCTTGCAGCTCTCCCATTTATACAATTTTTCTCCAGTCTGTCTGTAAGGGTTGAGTCATGTATGCTGACATTATCTGAGGTGAGCAAGGCCTGCAGTTTCTTATATGTTTGTCTAGATTCGGAATTTTGGTTGGCAGACCACTTTCTATGAAGACTGACCTGAGTTCCAGTTTTTCTCCATTTGGAGATAAGGGCTCTCACTTTAGTTCACTAGAGTCCCAGAGTCTTAGAAATGGCTTTGTAACGCTTTCCAGATGGTTTCAATAAGTTTGTTTCTCATCTTTTTTGGAATTTATTTTGATTGTGGCAGAGTGTGCTGCTTGTTAAAATATTTTAGCCTACATCATATTGCTGGAGGGTTTCTATTTAAATGATGTTTAAATTCAACAGGGCTGGGAGTAATCAAGCTTGGGTGTGTCTATTTTAATTGATCCCAAATATCAAATAAATATCATTAATTGACTTACTGAGTAACTAAGTGATTATTACTTTTTCCACACATAGCCATTTAATGGATAACTGTTTTCCCTCAATAAATTAGATCATTTAAAATCAGTTTTATGTTTTTGTTTCATTAACCAGTGTGATTATTAGTCTTTTAAACCACTATTACCTCTGTCTAAACCACTAGTTTACCCCTATATGTTCTTGTAACACAGATTCATCTCCTAGTTGTCATTGTTCATGTGATGTAACCCTTCAGGAGTGAAGCATATCTGATGAATAATATCGAACTGAATTAATTTATGGTGGATATTACAGAAGAAAGTTTGTGCATTTTCACAAATTGTCCCCCACACAATTTAACAGCAGAGGCTGCACCTTCTAGAAATTCAGATAGGTTTCTATACACAAAAGAGATGAAACCCCTACAATCCTGCTTGTGTTTTGTCATATCATCTAGAGGAAGAGAGAGGAAAGGCGAAAGTCGGCCACCTTGCGCATGTAATGTCGCACCTGCAGGTATTTAAACAAATTTTTAGCAGGAATAGGGAATTTGTGCTGCAATAGGTCAAACAGCACAAGGATACTCTCCTCATACAGGTCACCAGAAGTTTTGATAATTGTCTTTTGTATGTGACTCAGGGGGATAAATGGTGTGGCTGCTAAAGCTATGATGCTACAATGAAATTCTTTGATTTGATGCCATGCAGGCAGGTGGTCTAATTGTGATTGCCATATCCATATGGCCCTAGCTTGGGCTGCACAATAAAGAAGAAGAAAGAAAAAAATCAGGATGCGGCAACCCTCATTTATCATATGCTCTAAACATAGATTTTAATTTAATTCTAGACACTTTCCCATTCCATAAAAATCTGTCCATTACTTTTTCAGTTATTAAGAAATGATTTTGGTAATGCTATGGTGTTTGAAATAAATACAAACATTTTGGTAGTACATTCATTTTAATGCAATTTACCCGACCGATCAATGAAACACAAAGTAATTTCCATCTGTCCAAGTCTTTCTCCCCCTTTTTAAATAGTGGAGCATGATTTAAATTATAAACTTGTGCAAGGTTGTTTGGTATTTGCAAGCCTAGACTCCAAAAATAGGGAATATTGTTTAGCCGAATTTGTGTAGCAATAGAGTTAAGAGGCATACTTACAGTCTTGCTCATGTTTAATTTATAACCAGATACTACCCTATAGTCCTGTAGCAAAGTAATTAAAGCTGGTAGGGATGAATATAAATTAGTTAGATATTACATCATCTGTGTGTATTGAAATAGTATGTTAGGAGTGAAGGACTGTAAAGCCATGTGGGAGGGATGTGATCTAATAGCTATATCTAAAGGCTCAATAGCTGGGTCAAACAGAAGGGGTAAGACAGCACAACTTTGTCTAGTACCTCTCGATAACAAAAACTTCTAAGATATTTCAGTGTTGCTTTATACTGCTGCTGCTGGGCTATGGTATAGCATTTTTTATCAAATTTAAGAATTTGGGGCCAAAATTTCCAAGAAAAGGTAGGATTATTTGACACGGTCAAAGGCCTTTATGGCATCTAGAAATAAGGCTACAACTGGAAGCTCAAATGGTCCAGCAGAATGTATGATGTTTAAAAGTCTGCAGACATTATCAAAGAAGGAACGCTTCTGAATAAAGCCTGTTTGATCCATCTGAATCATTAAATAATAAAATAATTTTTGCAAAGATCTTATAGTCTGGGCCTTCCCAGGCTTAGGTAAATGAGTTATTAATACCTAGTTTACTGAATCTGGTAACTGTTATTCCTTTATTTCATGGGTGTACATATTCATTAAAGGATATGCTAATTCAGAATTTTATGTTTAATCATGTTCCCTATGTTTTATGTTACTTTTTGTAAGATTAACTAAAACATTTTGTGTGACAAATATGCAAAATTGAGGAAATCAAAAAACACTTTTTTTTACAGCACTGTACATTTGTAAATGCTTTGTGTTCGTATTATATTGATAGTCAATACATATTAAATTAAAGGCTTGAGCAGAGCTTAGGTGCAACAAAGTGGTGAAATATAGCAAATTGAATGAATGCACTTTAGAGATCTGTCCAGTATCATTCTGTAAAAATGGTGTTTCCCATAATATTAAAAAGTAAGTAGCGTGCCTACCTTTTTGAGTGTGTTGAATCTCAAATTGCGAGTTAACAGAACAATTCTTTGTATTTTAGATCCTGTTAGCTTTTTAATAGAAATGTAATAAAATCTCAGTCTAGGGCAGCCTTTCTAATGTGAGTCAAAACAAATAATTTCACAGTGAACTGGGGTGTATACCACCAAAGACATTTCTAATAATTTCCTTTTTTAAACTTATTTTGCACAAACGTTAAAGATTTAGTACACAGCTTTGTCAGAGAGTCTAATGGATTCCTTCTAGGGTGATCATTTGTAATTTGTAAATGAGTGTGGGTGATTTTAATGATATGCTTAGGGAAAGAACCATGTATACACCCAAATTACAAACCTAGTTTTATTAACAAAAACATGTTTTTGGATTCTTAATTTACTTGTGGTTTGCTCATGTATTTACAAAGACTTAATGAATGAGGCCCTTTTCTTTATTTGGATCAGAGCTAATCCATCAATATTTTATTTTTAGATTAAAAATCTGTGTTCAACATCTGATCTTATTAAGGATATCTAAAGTGGGCTATCCAAATAAAGTGTTATGTAACAATAAAATTAAACTCAGAAGTAAAAGAAATAAGATCATGTCAATAGTTGCAGGCGGAGTGGACATGGTTAGAGTTCAAAAGAGTTTAAAATGGTGGAGTGACACCAGCCAGCAAGAGTTTTCTGGAATGTATTCCAACTCATTCCAACTCACTGGAGCACTGAAACTAAAAGCAAATTTTCTCAGCTTAGTAAAAACTGTAAGAATATGACAGCTGATCCAGTCACATTCGGTTAAAAGGGCTGAATATTTTCTGCAATTGCTGAGGAGCTGAAAAAATCCCATTACATTTAAATCATTCAGTGTCCCCTGTGGCCCTGAAAAATGTTATTAAGCCAGGCCTGTTCATCTTTTTGTGATCAGAAGTTTTTTGTTTTTTATCTATCCCATCAAGACATTTCACTACAAAACTATGTACATATCTATGCACCCACAAGCCTCGAAACATATGCCACACCCTATACGTTATAATTTTATCCACAGTTTAAAGCTGAGGCCTATCCATATTTTATTTTATATATATATATATATATATATATATATATATATATATATATATATATATATATATATATATATACAATTAGGCTATGAGTTTGTGAGAGCAACACAGTGGATTATCATTGGTTAGCTGCTCCAACAAATTTCTTATTCCGTCCACAGCTCAAAACTACACAGTGAAGATAAACAGTGTTACCAACTGCTGTCCCTTTGAGTCACTAGGTTTTTTCCATCAGTTACAGTACTGTTTCAATGTACACGTGTGTTCATATGATTTTACGTAGAGTCATAGTCTGGGTTTGCTATTGAGAGAAAGTATATGTCCTTTCACATGTTTTCTTCTACGCTCCAATATGTGTTCCCCCTTTCTTGTGTCAGCTTTATTTACATACAGTTGTATGCCCTTTTGTTTTTGACCCTCCTGAGGTGAGGGCATTGCCACTTTTAACCTTGACCCCTTCACCATCCCCTTCACTTTCTCCCTGAACTTTTGATTCTCCCTCCTTTCAACCTCTTCTCCTCCCTATTTGCTCCCCTGACCCTCAGTATCTCTACTTAAACCTTGTCACAAATTGATGACCAAGCTGTGCCATAAAGATTAACATAGATTAAACTCAAAATCTGAATATCCAGTGTCTTGACCACTGACGCTAATCTTTTCTTTTGTCATAGAAGAGAGCCAAAAAAATGTTTGCAGATAATTCAAATTTATTGTCAACATGCACTGAACATGTCTGAAACCTGTCTGAAAACAGCAGTTTAAAAACAGATTCTTATACTGTGGCCAGTCCACCCCGAATACAGTAGTTCCAGTAAAAGGCCAAAGACAGTGTTCTAATCCTGGATCCTGTTGTAAAACAAACACAGTTGCTTTCTGAAGGACTTGGATCCTGTTGCAAATGCTTGTGTTATACACTTTGTGTTCTGTCCCGGGAAAGCCTAAATCCTGTCCTTGGGTGGGTAGTAAAATGCTATTTAGACTGTCGTGAATGAATGCTGGTCAGCTAATCTTAAGGAAAAAGAGCAAAGTAAAACAAATAAAGAAAATAAAGCAAAATCTTTTTTTCATTCAGGATTGAATCCACAGAAAGCTCACCTGAGTGTCTCCAGTTTACAATATGAACTTTTCAGTCTAGCAGAGAGCAGCTTCACTCCTGAATCATGCATGTCATTATTACTGAGGTCCAGCTCTTTCAGGGAGGAGTTTGGTGACTGTAGACCTGATCCCAGATTTTCACAAGCTTTTGCACCAAGACTACAGGCATTACAATGTATTCAAAGAAGGATTTATGAATAGGTTAAAATAAATAGGCATATCTCATTGTTTAGATAACATACAACAAATATTTTATTTGTGTATTGTTATATTAGAATATGAGTGTTAGGTATCTTTTATACTCTTCTCTTGCTATATACGTGTCAATAATCTTTAGCTTCAGATCCTCGGATTTTTAAAGGGTTGCAAAATTTAGTATGCTATGGAATTGTCTATGCCTTAGTTGCATTAAGGCCTAATGAATCAAATGAGCCCTTACAAAAAACACACTAGTGGATAGGCTTTTGTTCTTATTCTAAATATTTTGTTTTCAGCAAATTGAACATTAAAACGTAAGTGTCAAAGTTTTTTCAACCCATATGTTGCACTAATTTCTTCTCACTTAGACATGAACAGATTATATTCTCATATACCCAATTATGTACCTATCAGAATGTATACTGATCAGATATTTGCCTAATTTGAGAGTGAAACAGAAATACTCTATCTAGTAACTCAAATTAATACAATTTAATATCACTCCTGTGGAATCAGCCTTTTCTGCAAGGATGTCGCTATTTTTTTCCCAACAAATCTCAAGCATATAGGACCTCTTTTCCTAGAGAAATTAGGAAAAAGTCTCAAATGGAAAGACTAAACAAAAAACAAATAGAATGTTTATGCTTCACAGTAACTTCAACAGCCTTAAACACTGCACACTAAACACTGCAGTGTACCTCTACAGCAACTATTTAAAATATATTGCTAATGCACAGATACTTTATATTTGACTAACACTAAACATAGAAGAAAGAAAATAGTAAATATGGAATGTTTGGATGCTATACTAAGTCAGTACTTAGTGTCATCCCTTTTGGCAGATATCAGTTTTTTTTGTCCAGCAAGGAGTCTTTCTGTTAATTTTTCAGGAATTTTCACCCACTCTTCCTTGCAGGACACTTCTAGTTCTGTGATATTCTTGCATGCACTGCATGTTTAAAATCTACCCACAGATTTTAAATTATGTTTGAGTTAGGACTGTGAGGGCCATTCCAAAAAGATTCAGCTACAGTTTTTTAAAGTAGTTAATAATTGATTGTAAGGTATGTTTTGGATGACTGTCCTATTGTACAAGCCAGCACCAGCCACCAGCCTCTTTTCAGCTTTCATGTCATGACTGACTGTCACATTAGCTTCTGAAATTTACCAATGTTCAATGGAATTCATTCTTCCATTGACTGTGCAATGTTTCTTGTGCCACTGGCTGCCATACAACCCTAAAGGATACTAGATCCACCCCTATATGTAACAGTTAACAAGGCGTTCTTTTTATCAAATGCTGCTTTCACAACTTTGAGAGATTGTAGCCAAACAGGTCTATTTTTACTTCATTAGTCCACAGCTATATGTATATATACAGAGTATCTGCCTATTTATGTTGGCAGACAAATAGTATTTAAAAAATAGTTTTCCACAGAGATTGTTTACGTCTATTCACTTCAAATATCAACAAAATATGTTCAAACCCACTTCCAAAAAAGTTGTGACAGAATGCAAATTGAAGATATAAAGAAAACAGTGATTTGTAAACTCACTTTGGCCTATATTTAAATGTCTTGTCTTTTTACTGCTTCCCTTTTAACAATTTATCTTATCAACTTTATTGTCTTTTGTAAATATAAGCTTGTTTTGACATTTAAAACATTTTTGGGAGAGGGCAAAATAATGCTATGAAAGGGTTAAATCTTGTGAAAACATTTTAAAAGAGGAGACGTAATCAGCCTCAGTATAAGGGGAGCATTCAGGACAGGCCTAGTCATGCCTAGTCCTGTATGAGCAAGAATGGGTCAAGGTTCACTATGCTGCCAAAAATGCATCAGCAAATATCCCAACTGTTTAAAAACTGGATTTTAGCTTCTTACCCTACTATGGTGTGTAATATTATTAAAAGATTCAGAAAATCCAGAAAAATCTCATTCCTTAAAAGCAAGGCCAAAACATGCTGTATGTGTTAGAACACCATGACTGTGTGATCAGAGAGTGAGGGTGCTAGAATGGCCTGCCTATTTCTTATTAATAATGTGTGGGGCATTATGAAGGGCAAAATACAACAATAAAGGCCCCATAGACCGCACAGCTGAAGACTGGTGTGAAAGAAGAATGGCAAAAAATCCACCTTTAAAACAGGATCAGTTTGTGTGTTTAGTCCCAAAATGATTATTAAGTGCTGTTAAAAGGAAGGGTGATGTAATACTGTGATAAACCTGCTTGTGCCCCACATTTTTGTAAAATGCTGCAGGCATCATGTTCAGAATTAGTGTATATTTAATAAAAAATGTTTAACCCTTTAATGTCCTCATCAAGAAAAAAGCTATGGACTTTCATATTTTGTATTTTTTTATTTGTTTGGGGCAATAATAAAAAAACAATTGGTGCTTTTTTTTTTTCGTTTTTTTGACCCCACAATTTTAAAAATATTTATGTCTACCAAACGGTTGAGATGGCACTTTGTGGCATATATAGTGACTCAAAATGTGCTCTACCAAATGGTTGAGCAGAACATTAAAGGGTTAAGGTAAAACATCAAATACCATGTTTTGTTTTCAATTGAACAGCTCAAAGTTCAAAAAGAATTGATTTTTTTTTTTTATTGGTATTTCACTCTCTGTCCCAACTTTTGATGGAATTGGGTTTGTAATTTGGCCAGGGGTGCCCAGACTTTTGCGTACAACTTTTTTGTACAGATAGTACCATTACAGCACAGTTCAATTTAAAATAATCCAGAGCACTGCTGAAATGAGACATATAAGACTGCCACTTATGGTGCATGAATTCCCAGAGTTCTGTCACAATTTTGGATTTATAAATTTTGATACAATAATTTAAATGATTGTGATATTTGAGACTATTTTCACCACAATATCAAAACAAACAAATAAACATTATTTTCCTAACAATGACTATTCACACCAAATTTATTATTTTTTTACACAATAACTAATAAAAGCTTGCATACAGACATCAAAGCTTTAAGTGACCAGATTGAACTTCAGTTTAGCTTAGATTTACAGTAGGGATTTTAAGTCCTATCTACAAAGGGCCAGTGTAGCTGTAGATCAGCAGGATCACCCCTTAACTCAAGCCCAATGTGAGAACTGTCCAGTAGTCCCTTAGCTCTCCTTTGATTGAACTGTGCTTAGAGTTTAAGTTGGCAAGCTGAGAAATTCTGCTTTGTGAAATAGCCTCATGATCAGATGTTTGAAGACTAAAACAAATAGAGCAAAGCAGAAACAAAAAGTAAAATCAGTTGTGCTCCTGCTTGGTGGAAACGAAAACCTGCCGCCACACATAATCCATGTTTAGTGTTTGCCGTACTTACTTCACTTTATCAGTGAGTTACAGAAGACTCTTATTTTGAAAGAGTGGTTGTGTAGGCTGGGTGTCTAAAATAACAATACAGCATCTGTCCATCCTTTTTTCTTTTGCATGCTGATGCATAAGTTAGATCTGAAGCGTGATTACTGCTGGTCCTTGTGACCTTGTGGGACAGTGAGCATCATTTACCCCCCCCCCTCCCCAAATTGCTTGAGCATCATTAGATTTACACCTACTCAAGGACTGATTCTACTTGTTGGCTGCGTTTCTGCTAAATCACTTGTTCAGCGAGGATTTTACAAATAAGAATTTCACAGATATCCAAATAACATCTATGCCAAATAAATATTGTTCCCTACATTTGATTGAACCTTCTATAAAGTTAGACCGTTGTGTGGGCAGGTCTGAAATCATGGTTGATGAGCCATCACCCCTCCTGTAACACTAAAATTATATAACAACTAGAGCCAAACTTAGCATGACCCCTCCCCTAACACTACAACAGTATAAAATCTAGAGCCATACTTCGCGTGACCCCTCCCCTAACATTATATCGGTATAAAACTAGAGCCATACTTGGTGTGACCCCTCCCCTAATATTATAACGGTATAAAACTAGAGTCATACTTGGCGTGACCCCTCCTGTAACACTACAATGGTATAAAACTAGAGCCATACTTGGTGTGACCCCTCCCCTAATATTATAACGGTATAAAACTAGAGTCATACTTGGCGTGACCCCTCCTGTAACACTATAACGGTATAAAATCTAGAGCCATACTTGGTGTGACCCCTCCCCTAACATTATAATGGTATAAAACTAGAGCCATACTTGGCGTGACCCCTCCTGTAACACTATAACGGTGTAAAACTAGAGCCATACTTGGCGTGACCCTTCCTGTAACACTATAAAGGTGTAAAACTAGAGCCATACTTGGCGTGACCTCTCCTGTAACACTACAATGGTATAAAACTAGAGCCATACTTGGTGTGACCCCTCCCCTAACATTATAATGGTATAAAACTAGGGCCATACTTGGCGTGACCCCTCCTGTAACACTATAACGGTGTAAAACTAGAGCCATACTTGGTGTGACCCCTTCCCTAACATTAGCACGGTATAAAACTAGAGCCATATTTAACATGACTCCTCCCCTAACCCTCTAAGTGTATAAAAACTAGAGCCATACTTAGCGTGACTTGTCCCCTAACACTATAACGGTATAAAAACTAGAGTGCATTAGCAACAGTGGTTGCATTAGCCTAATTTATTTGCTTAGGTTATACTAGTCAGTAATACCTGTTGCTAACTTGCATACATAGGAGAAAAAAATGACCATTCTGATGCAGACTGAGAGGAATGAGGATGATTCTCGGGTATGTCAGGGTCCTCTGGCTCTGAATTGGATTCTGGCTCTGGTGGCTCAAACATGTAAAGCTGTACAGTCCAAAGCTGTACAGCGTTGCTAGCAGCTTCATTCCGAATATGCTAACATTAGTACAAAGCTGAAGTTGGCTTCCTATTTGCCAGCTTCATGTTCGAATTTCGTAGTTCCACCTTAAGTGCTGCAGCAGTTACATTCTGGTGACCATAAAGCCGAAAAGAGGCTGCTCCTTTCCTGCAAGTAGACGTGGTTTCAGCTTCTTCAGAGGACACACCCCCAGCATTTCAGAGCAAATAATACTGCTTATTTTAATTTTATACACTGTGTCATTTTTTTAATCATTCAGATATGGATGGCTGGTTAATAACACATTTTTCTGTGCATTCCAAACTCAGAACACATTTTAGGGGAAGCAGCTCTCCTTTGATGAGGTTTGTCATCAACACACCCACTGATGATGTCATGGTGATGTCAGATACTTTCTCACTCTGTTCAAAGTTCAGCTGAATTCTGCTTTCATCCAGACCATGAAATATAAACACAGCTTTGAGTTGATCATAAATCTTTGGGTCCAGATCATTTAGCTCAGGATGAAAGCCACACAGAAATCCATGAAGACTGTATCGATTATCTTTAATCAAGTTCAGCTCTCGGAACAGAAGCACAATCATGGACTCTACATCCTGATTGGCTTTTCCTTCAGCCCAGCCCAGAATGAACTTCTGCACAGAGACAGTTTTTCCAATTCCAGCAATGCCTTTAGTCAGCACACGTCTGAGCTCTGGCACTTTTGGTCTGTTATCTTCTTTTCGTTCTTTCTATTTGAGAGCTTTACTCATCTCAGCTATAATGTTCTCTTGTGTTCTTCAGGACCTTGTAGAGGTTTAAAAATGTCTAAGCAGTTAATTGGAGAGTCTTGTAAGTGTCTCCTGGGTGTTTTCTCCATCTGTAAAACCTCATGTTCTTCATTCACTCCTTCACTCTCTCCCTCTATGATGTAGAGCTCTGTGTAAATCCTGTTCAGGAGGGTTTTTATTCTCTTCTGTTTTGATTCCTTCAAATAAGCCCTCGTACTTGTTCTTCATACTGCTTTTGTGTCTCTTCAAGACTCTGTGAAGGACATCATCCACTGTGGAGCGCTGGCTAATAGGGGTCAAACACAACAACAAACATCAATAATACAAATAACAATAATAATCTTCTGATCATGTATTGCGTTATATTTGAGCTGTTTAATTTCATACATGTTGCTTTTGGTTTATCTCAGTCTTCCAAGATAAACTTATTGTTGGATGTGTTGCACTTTTGATTTCTCCTGTCAATACAGAATACTAATACAATATATAATACATATATATATATATATATATATATATATATATATATACACAATATAACTGCAATATACCACTAAGAGTTAAAACTTTGATTTAAATATTGTACATATGGGCATTCATGGTTAAACATTGACAAACACACAGTTTTCTTTACACCAAACAAAAAACAAACAAAAAAACGTGCATTTTACATTTTTTTTTCAACAATCAAAGGTGAGCATGTGATGTTGTGAGCAATAAGTGATAACCTGTACTTCACTGGCTGCTTGTTACTACCAAGACTCTGAGAAAGTGGACAAACCAGGATGAACACTGTCTAAACACTGTGCTAAAGAGTACATACATTTTTGTGTGGATAATACAATTACCACAAACATTGTGTACTGCTTTCTTGTTACGTTCTCCAATGTGTATGGGAATATTTAAGGCTGTACATAAAAAAAATGAGCCAACGTCATCCATCTGCCAGACAAAGACACCACCAACTACAAATAATTGTCAGCATTTATTTCTTTTAACTTGTACACGTTAAAGGCACCATCTTGTAAAATCTGGTAAGTCTAGCTTTAAACTGGTCAAGTGCAGGTGAGCTTATAGAAAAGATAAACTTCAGGGGGTGAGATAATGCCAAAAACAAACTAGAAACAAAAAGATAACTGAAGTAATCTAACTCAAAACAAAATTACAATGTTAAGGCTACCTCCCTGTCCCAAAGCAGGAGAAAACAATATACAAAAAAAAAAAAGGAACTCACCCCTTTACTTACAAAGAGAGAGCAGGTATTTAGGCAAACTCATACAACAGTAACACGAGTTCACAAACAAAAGCTTCGGGTGCTTGATCTGGTCAGGTGGAGGCTGATGGCATAGGTGCAAACACTGGAACAACCCCTCTCCTTCTGCAGTGCCTCACCGGCCTGTAAGTACCGGCCCCTGCTGTACTCAATCAGAGCTCTCCAGACACCAAACCTAGGGGAAAAATGATTACAAGAAAAAAAAAAAGAGCACAAAACAAACACCATACACCCGCAGTCTACATTTCCCATAAAAATTCCAGTTCTAAAGGGCATCATGGACTACTTCAACAACAGGCTACAGTTTGCTGGTGAGCAGCACTGGAGCACCCCAGAGACCTGACCAGTCTCCTGTCCGCTTCACCCAGTACTCCTCAGATTTCCAGTACAACCCCAGCTCATGCCATCAGCAGAAGTTCTCTGATGTCTCCTCCATTGTTGGATTCATTAAAAATGGAGATGAGTTAGAGGACATGAGGCTGGTGGAGGCTTTGTCTTGTAATGCAGGAAAACCACCTGCAGCTTAACATCAGCAAGACAAAGGAAGTGGTCATGGATTTCTGGCATGTGGCACAGTAAACCCATTTATAATCTACAGGAGAAGATGTGCAGAAGGTTCAATGCTACATGTACCTGGGGACTATCTGAACAACAAACTGGACTGGACAGGTCTCTGCACTCTGTTATGCCTAGCACCTAGGGTCATGTGAAAAAATTAGCACACCCCATTAAATATTCAGTTCTTTATTAAGAAATGTTCACATATTGATGTCTAATCTTGTTTTTATGATTTAGAAAAGAAAGTGATTTAATTGCAGGTAAACAACAAAAATTAATCTTGTTTTACTCATTAAACAAAAAATATTAACAAAAATGTATATTCTAACTGAGGAAAAATTTAGGACACCCTTCCCTCTAATAGCTAGAGGGTGAAATAACCTGGAATAACTTAAGTGAGATGCTTCTTATAGCCATCTACCAGTCTCTGACATTAGTCTGAGGAAAGTTTGCCCCACTCCTCAACGCAGCATTCTTTCAGCTCTGAGATGTTTGAGGGGTTTCTTGCATGTACAGCCTGTTTCAAGTCACCCCACAGCATCTCAGTGGAATTAAGATCTGGGCTTTGACTCGGCCATTCCAGGACTCTCCATTTCTTAGTCTTCAGCCAGTCCTTGGTGGATGTACTGGTATGTTTTGGGTCATTGTCATGTTGCAGGGTCCAGTTTTGCTTCACCTTTAATTTTTTTACAGATGGTCGCACATGTTCCTCAAGCACCCTCTGATACCTGGTAGAATTCAAGGTGGATTCTATGATGGTGAGCTAACCAGGTCCTGCTGCAGCAAAGCATCCCCAAACCATGACACTTCCACCTCCATTTTTCACAGTTGGTATGAGGTTCTTTTCCTGGAATGTTGTATTTGATTTAACATGCCAAACATGCCTTCTGTTATGGTGTCCAAATAATTCAATGTTAGACTCATCTGTCCAAAGAACATTCCAGAAGTTCTGGTCTTTGTCTATATTCTCTATGGCAAACTTCAGTCTGGGCTTCATGTTTCTCTTAGAGTCTCTGATTCTCTGATTGTAGAGGCATGCATTTTCAGGTTTTTTGAGACTTCTTTGAGCATCTTGCAGTCTGCTCTCGGATTGAACTTGCTTGGACAGCCAGACCTGGGCATGTTGGCCGTTGTTTTGAATGTCCTCCACTTAGATAGTAGACTATTTTCCGGACAGTGGAATGGCTGATTTCAAATTCTTTTGAGATCTTTTTAAATCCCTTACTAGACTCATAAGCTGCTACATCTTATTTCTGATGGCCTCAGACAGCTCTTTCGATCTCACTATGGTGTTCACTTCAACAGTCAGGAGCATACCAAACTAAATGTCTTAGATTTAAAAAAGGCAAGTCTCCTTCAAAATGCTGAGTAACGATGTTCTAATCATGAGCGCCTGATGTGACACAACTGTGTGTGATTTTAGCCATTTTAAGTGGGAATAAATGTGGGGGTGTCCTAATTTATTTCTCAACAGAAATTGCATTTTGTTTAATTTACACTTTACAGAAAGTTTTAAAAATAATCCAGATATGTTAAAAAAAACACACAGGCTTTCATAGCGTGTCCTAATTTTTTTATATGACTGTATACTTCAGTGCCACATACATTGCCAGTGTCAGCCTCAGTAGCATTTTCTCCCAGCTATGCTCCGCCACATTATGCTTCTACTGGTCAGTGGATGGCACCACCTCAAAACCTGTTCTCTGCAACAGGGGGAAGAGGCCCAGTTCCAGCACCTCCACTTTCACAAGGGCACCAACAGATTTGGGCATGACTCAACATCCACTATACAGTGTGCTGAAACCTAAAATCCCTGATTTCTCCACTGATAGCGAGACAGAATTTGCTTGAAACTTGAAACTGGCTTTAAATAACTTCCTTGAGCCTCACCCAGAGCTATCAGAAAGGTACAAGTATCATGAACTACTAGAGCATCTCAAGCTACATGAGGCTCAGATGATTGGTCAGTCTTGCTGTCACCACCCATACCCATACTCAGCAGCTATGCAAGAACTTCAGCTGCAGTATGGACAGCCACATCAGCTAGCTCAAAGCGAAATAGCAGCAATCCTCACCACTCCTGTAAAACCTAATGATGCATGCAGTTTCCAGAGCTTTGCATTGCATGTAAACCTTTTAGTTAACATGCTGATTTCCCTAGAAGGCCCCCATGGTACCTAGCTCAACTGTTGCTCACATGTAGATCGCTTCCTTAGCAAACTACCCAAGTACTCTACGCGAGGTGGGTTTACTAAGTTCCTTCAACCTCAAAGGAAACTCAACTGCCCAAGCCTCAGCCCCTGCAATCTACAGGACTTTGCTGGATGGCTACAAGTCAAGGAACAACAACAGCATCTTTTAAGTTGATTAGTACAATAGTACCAACAGAAGAGATTTCTGAGCAATGGGAAGGAGAAGACCATACCTAAACAAAGAGGTCAAAGCGTTGCCGTATACCATGGCACTGAACGTGCAGAGACTAAGGCTGTGTTTGCCTCCCAGTCCAAGAAAAAGAAGCAGCCCACTGTGCACTGTCTCTTCTGTGATAGCAAGGAACACTACATTAGCTACGGCAATAACTTTAAAGAACTGTCTGTAGGAGACCCAACTAAGTGGAATGCAGAGGGAAAACGCTGCTGGAAGTGTGCTCGTTCTCATTCACCTGAAACATGCAATCATAAGAAACCCTGCAGTGACTGTGGCGGCATTCACTTCCAGGTTCTTCATGGCCTGTCCCAAGGATGCTCATAATCATAGGCCAGACACCTCAGAGAGTCGTATTAACCTGACACCCACTGTTGCATCAGTAGGGTACTTTTAAAAGTGGTAACTGTCCAGCTCCATAGTAAATCCAAGACATTAGAAACTTTTGCAGTCTTGAATGATGGAGCACAGCGGACTATGATCCTGTCCGCTGCTGTTCAACAGCTACAGCTGGAAGGTGAGAGTGAGACACTAGCCCACTGCACTGTGCGATCTGACATTACTAACCTCATTGGATCCAGTATGCAGAAGGAACAAAGGTGGTCCTATAGCTATCCACACTGCTCTTGGATAGGCTCTCCAAGGGTCTGAATCAGGCATCCACGAACAGACATTAGTGCACCAATGTCTTCTGCTCTCTACAGTTAACTCTGATGACCTCCTCCGACGACAGGTGGAAAGGCTGTGACAACTTTGACATTCTGCCCTATCATAACGAGAAGCTGGTGGTTGTTTTTAGGAGGATCAGGAAGCCATGAAACTTCTTGAGGAAAGGACAGAACAAGTTGGGGGAGTTCAGCGCTATGCCACGGCAGAAATAAATAAGCTTGTTCAAACAGGACACGTCATCAAGTTACCGCCTGAGGAGGTAGAGCAGGCTGATGAGATGTGGTATCTCTTCCATCACTTAGTGTATCACAACAACAAACAAAGATTAGTATTTAACTGCTCCTTCAAGTCTCAAGGCATGTCTCTGAACAAATAACTCCTGCCAGGGCCTGCGCTGGGCCCATCGCTGCTAGGGGTGCTCCTATGATTCAGACAGTATCAAGCTGCTGTTAGTGGAGACATACGAGGAATGCTGTGGTCTGAGAACAGGCCCCTCCTCTGCTTCATCTGGAGGGACCTGCACTGAGAGGAAGTGCTACCATTCAGTGCCACGAGCAGCCCTTGGGTACTGTTCCCAAGGTCCATGTAATATTGCAGAGGCATGTCAGCCACGACAGCCTCAACACATTCAGAGCCTTAAGCATTTCCGGATGACTCTCATTCACCCCTGGTGCCTTGCCACTGAGGATCTTGCAAACTACCTCACTGACTTCCACCAGGGAAATGGAGCCTGACACACCAGAAGCCTCTGCCCCTGATTCCCGTGAGGGAGGCATATCTCACAGATTAAGGAGTTCCTCAAAGTGCTCCTTCCAACAACCAACAATATCTTCATCAGAAGTCAGAGTTTCTCCACCCCTGCAGAATACAGCTTGGGCAAAGCCACCCCGACCGCTCCTGAGTTGCCGGACAGTTGTCCAGAACCTCCTTGAGGCCGATTGAAAGTCTTTTTCCATGGCCTAACCAAACTCCTTGTATGCCCTGGATTTAGCTTCTGCCACCATTGCCACTGCCACCTTCCGGGCCATCCAGTCCAGCTTCCACTGTGGAGGTTTTGAACAGGGTCTATTCAGAGCCCATGTCCCCTACCTCCTCCGGAACATGAGAAAAGCTCTTCTGGAGGTGGAAATTAAAATCATTCCGAACAGGGGCCCCTGACAGTCGTTCCCAGCACACCCTCGCTGCCCTCTGATCTGACTCACCACCAGATGGTGATTGGTTGACAGCTCAGCACCTCTCTTCACCTGAGTGTCCAGAACATGTGGTCTCAAGTCAGATGAAATGACAACAAAGTCGATCATTGACCTTTGACCCAAGGAGCTCTAGTACCATGTACACTTATGAACATCCTTGTGTTCAAACTTGGTGTTTGTTATGGACAATCCATGCCTGGCACAGAAATCCAATAACAATTCACCATTCGAGTTTAGATTGGGCAGTCCGTTCTTCACACCTCTCCAGGTCTCCCAATCATTGCCAACATGAGCATTGAAGTCTCCCAGAAAGACTATGGAGTCTGAAGGCAGGGCCCTTTCTAGAACCCCGCCTACTCACTCCAAGAAGGCCGAATACTCCAACCTCTTGTTTGGTGCATAAGCACACACAATGGTCAGACTTTTCCTCTCTGCGATTTAATTCGCATTGAGGCGACCCTCTCATCCACTGGGACAAACTCCAACTGCATGGCAGCCAGCCGGGGACTTGTGAGTATCCCCACACCCTCCTGGCACCTCTCACCCTGTGTAAGGAGAAGGACCAACCCCCTATCAAGGAGTTTGGTTCCAGAGCCGACACTGTGGGTGGACGTGAGCCCAACTCTGTCTAGTTGGTGCCTCTCAACCTCCCGCACAAGCTCCAGCTCCTTCCCCCCAGTGAGGTTACATTCCACGTACAAAGAGCCGATTTCTGCCGCAGAGGTGTATGCCGCCAAGAGCCTCCCTGCCATCTCCTACTGCCTAAACACTGCCTGTCACGAGTTAAACATGTTATATTTACATTGAGTAACTGTACAATGTTATAGTATTAATTTATAGAATTTTTCTGTTCTTCTTTTTCCTTTCTCTCTCATTTTTTCTTCCTTTGAATAAAAAAAACATTAATTCTAAGTACAAACTGGGAGGGGGAGATGGAAGATGGAACTGCTGTTGTATGTAAAAAAAACTTTAATGTAGCACCCCTACACCAGGTTATGATAAATGTATGCACAGCAAAATGTCCTGTTAGGGTGTCCTGGGTTACGCAGATTTGTTTTTATAGCTCTGAATAATCTTATTGCTTATTTATTGAGTATTCTTAAGTTAATGATTGCAAGACGTATGCATTGGTGGTGCCTCCAATCAAATTAGGTGGACAGTAACTATGCTAGTACCCACTTCTGATGAAATATAATAAATTTAAAATACTCAAACATAGGAGGTCTATTAAATTTAATAAATAAAAATGAAAAGGTGAATTAATATAAAATTTGTGTATTTCAGCAATATCTTACTAATTCACAACACTGCACAAAAGGATTTAAACTCAAAAGGTATAGCTTTGGAAATGAGGCCATTACACCCAAACTGTTCAGTGGGCCCATGCACACACACTCTCACTCACACTCTAAGCCAGTGTTGATACATTAAATTACATTACTGTAGCCCTGCTGAATAATGAGTGATAGAGGTTTTGTTCCTTTAAATTGTTGATATAAGTTTTTTTTTAATATTGGTAAGCTATGTTACATCCTCTGTCTTTATTTCTTTTCCCCTTTTTCTAATTTGGTTTCAATTCATGACCTAAACTCACTGTCAGGGGCTTTGCCAGTGAAAAAGGGGCAGGACTGGGGAGGGGGGAGAGAAAAAAAAAAGTATGAGAATGGGAAGGTTCCACATTGATTCTGTTGCAAACGGAACAATTGCAGTTTTTACAGGCATATTATCAGCTCGATATCATTACATAACTGTGATGCAAGGAAAGTGATAGTAACGTCTTGTAATTGTAAAAACTAAGAAAACTTACCTGTATGTTTCCTTCTTTTCTAGAGTATTGGGTTTTGATTACATTCACATATATGTTGTCCATTAGCTGTATTTGTCTCCACAATAATTATATAGACCATTCTTCAGTCTGTATCACAGTAACAATAAACCTGTAGTAATATGTTTGTGTTAGCTAATAAAGCAATGATTATTATGCACCAAGTCATTCTTAATCAGAAAGAAATCATGCTATTTTATTTATTTGTTTATTTTGCGTCACATGATGCCTACATGAACACACCATATATATATATATATATATATATATATATATATATATATATATATATATATATATGTATCACTGCATTTCAGAATCTGAACTATGCTGTGTTCATCTAGGTGTCCATCCAGTGTTGTTTAGCGAAGTTAGCTGCTACAAAGCTGCTGGCTGCTAGCCTGAGCTGGGCTAGCAGGCAGATCAGTGAGTGTCGAACTTGCTGGTTAATCTGCTTTAAGTACAAGTAATTACAAGACATTACCATCACTTTCCTTGTATCACAGCATCACAGCTATTTTCATGATGTCGACTGATAACACAATTGCAAAACTGTGGTTGTTCTATTTGCAACAGAATCAATGTGGAACCTTCTTGCTCGCATACCCCCCAACCCCCCACAGGTCCCACCCCTTTCTCCCAGCAAAGCCACTGACAGTGAGTTTAGGTCATGAACGGAAACCAAATAAGAAAAGGGGGAAGAGAAATAAAGATAGAGGATGTAATGTGGTTTATCAATATTAAACAAACATTATATAAAGTGTTTCAATAAAGATTCTTTCAGTGATCCTAAAAGTCTCTCTCTTACAGCACCCCTGGGTATATAAATTCAGAAGGTAAATAAGAGTCCTTAATGTTTACTCTTTGTGGATCACAGGACCAAATGTTCAGGCATGGACCATCACTCTTCTTACACAAAGATCTGGACACTGGAGAAATTGCTCTTTGGGTTTTAGTCCTGCATATATTAAATATGTGAGAAACTTTAGCCTTTACAAACTGATCTACAACATATAACCCACAACTCAGAAGCATGTTTATAAAGCTTCATTATGTGTAGTTTACTGGTAGCAGTTAGTTACCATGAGTCAGAGGTTCCTCTCCCTCCACTGGACTATGCTAGCTCCAACATGGACCGGTCACTCAAATTAGGAAAGTTTCTTATGGACCGGTCACTCTTCATAGACACACAGCTGGGTTCTCCTTCTCCTTCGCTGAAATTAGGAAAGTCTCTTACGGACCGGTCACTCTTCATAGACACACAGCTGGATTCTCCTCCTTCTCTGCTGAAATTAGGAAAGTCTCTTATAGACTGGTCACTCTTCATAGACACACAGTTGGGATCTGGAGATCCTGCACGCTTCACTCTGAGAAAAGTTCATCCACAATGAGATGCTGAGTAATTATTTTTTTTACTAAGGCACATTTATTCTGATCATAAGTCACAATTTCCTCTTTCATTTTAATCAGATTAAAAGCTGATATAAAGTTACTTACTTTGAATCAGAGGTTCTTCCTCCACTGCTGGAGTGCTTCATCACTGAAGCTCCATCACTGAGGTTTTACTCTCCACACACAGCTGGACACTGGAGATGTTTCTCTCTCTGCAGAGTTTGACAATACAAATGTACATAAGACTTTGTAAAGCAATGAGCTGGTTAAGATCAGTTGTTTTGGGCAATGGCTGTTTTTAATTAAAACAATCCGATACAGTCTAGTAGTAGAGATGATGTTGAAGCAGACACAGGAATCTGCCTCTCTCTCATTTGCTGCTGCCCACACTTTTTAATATAACTACAGGATATGAAACTACAGTGTTATGAGTCTGTTAGATAACAAATTGTTTTGGGCAATGGAAGTTTTTATTAAAAATAATTACTAAAATAATCCAACACTGCTAGAGAGGTGGTTGAAGCATTTGTAAGAAAAAAAAATCAATTAATGAATAAATTTAAGAAACTAAGGGTTGTGTTAGTTTTGTGACATGTTCACTACAAGTGATTTTCAGTCTGTATCTCAAACGACTCTGTCACAGTAGTCAATACTGAATAAATATGTGCAGATATTGGTACTGAAATAAAGTGTCCAGGTGTGGAGTGTCCAGATGTGCAAGATGTGTGATAAGGTGTGCAGAAAGTGCAATATGTACAGTAAGGTGTCTACCTATATGTGCAGATAGATAAAATAAACTTATGATTTATGATGAGAGATTCAGTCCTCATCTGTCCTCTTCCCTCTTCTCTTCTGCTGAATATCCAATTTCAGCATAACTTTAACAACATAAAATAATAACATAACTGAGCTCCTAATGAGGGATTCTTCTGTAACCAGTTTTACAAACTGTAGCTGGAAACATGACCTGAAAAACATTCAGTCAGAAGATTTTTTTCTTTTTTTGCTTTAATCACTGCCCCCAAGTAAAAGAGGAACCCAGACAGAGTTCTTCTTTCACTTCGGGGCCTTAGTTCAGTTTTTCAAGTGCTCTCCTTCTTTTTTCTTTGTTTTGGGGTCAGTGATGTTCTTTTGTGTGTGTCTCTGTAAAAGACTTTCTCCATAGAGAGGTCAGCTGGAGACTCTCCTCACTGTTTTTACTCTGCTCTCATTCACATAGCGGCTGAAGGCTGAAGGACAAGCGGAAAGAGAAAATCCTTGAGGCTTCGTCAAACACTGGAGTGAGGTATGTGACACTAAGATGATGTACACCTGTTATAAGAAATGAGCCAAGTTGTGTTTCTGTGTCTTTTGTAGCTTCTGTAAAGTTCTGTTCAGTTCATTCGGAGGCGCTAAACCAACCGTTTCAGGTGTTAAACCAAATCTCCTTGTGTTTACATTAAAATCATAAAGCCTTTGTTTCTAACGCTACATCTTCTGAACTGGTGAAAGTATCTTTGTTTGTATTTTCCTTTAAACAGTTTTTAAATGTACACACTTTTATTTTAGAAAATAAAGTAGACAAATATTACAAACAGCTGAGAGAAAGAAAAAGCCTAATACAAAATAATTTTGTTAAAAATGTTGTAGCTGACACAGTGCTGCATTAAATGATTTACTAAACTAATTTGCAAAGTATAACTAAAGAAGTTATATAAAGAAGGAAGGACAAATGAGTAAATTAGACTGTGAGTGAAAAATTAGCAATTATAAATGAAATTATGTCTAATACTATGCTTAAACACCAATGGACTGCCCAAAAAACGCTAAGCAAAATGCCAGTGAATTGACAGATTTTCTATCAGCGGGCCAACAGTGGTGCACTATCCTCTTGCTATCAGGGACTAGAGATGCTGGCGTGGAGCAAAGCTCCACCAGAGGGCGTTAGAGAGAGAAACTCGGGGAAACCAGCACATGACTACTAAGATCATCTGTTTTCAGGAAGTAGTGATGATCTGGAGATCAGGAAGAATTTGGGGAATCTGCCTGTCTTATTTTATAAGATCACAGATCGGAGCTGAATGATGTACGAACTCTGCATCTGATTCGTGAAACTGCCATAAAATATCTAGTTTTGAGCACGCACCCATTCCTGATTCACATTTCATCAAACCACATGCCTGAATTTACCCTCACATACATGTAGGGTGGGAACGTGATGTCATAAGGCAGTGCTTTATGGGTCATCCATGGCCGGGTTTGTCAGTGTAGGCTGGTTTGGAACAGCTGAAAAACACTTTCTACATAATTTCTTTGATTTTGGCTGATCTGTAATCTTATGGTCTCACTCCATTTGCAGAGCTGACTAGCATGTGGGTCTACATGACCAACAGATCACAGATCAGATCAAAATCAAGAAAAACAGATCAGGAAGGAAGGTTTAATCAGGTAATCAGATGCCACTCTGGTTAAACTCTGGTCTAAACAAGACCTGGCTGGCAAGAAATGTACTTGCAGGTCAAGACATTCTGTCCTGACATACAGACATATGATGATTTGCACAGAATACATTCTCCTTTTAAGGAAAGTCACACACTTTCCTTTCATTCCCTTCTTTTGTTCCCTAGTAACAACACTCCTAAAAAGGAGTGTCCACAACCAGGGCTGGGTGAAAAACCTGCAACAAGGCCCAATTAGTACAGGAAAAGTCCCAACCTACCCAAATTTGGCCTAAGATATTCACACTCCTAGGTGAATTTGAGCATGCTCAGGCATTTACTCCACAAATCAAGTAATTTGTGACTAGTGAAAAATGCATCAGCATGCAGCATACAAGATAAAGTATGGCATGACAAGGGTAAAAGATCTTTCAACAGCGCGTTGGATTAAAGATCGAGAGCAAGGTATAACACAACTCAAACATAAGCAAAAAGCAAAGTTAATTATGTGGACGGTCCCGTAATGTCATCAGTAGCTCATCTTGATAGGTCCTGTCCATTGGGGATAGAGGTGATAATCTATTTGGACTGCAGTCTTCATCAGATAGGGTCCACAGCTCCTGAGAAACAGGAGAGAAGAGGAGAAAAATAACAAAAAGACACAACCAAATATTTACAACTCAGTCTATCTTTTATTCTACTAGCATGTATGTGTTGTGGTTGTGCATCAGTCAAAACAGCTGTTCTGGTTACTGCAATGGCAGTGCATGGTGGTTCATAGAGTAGTTCACCATCTTTCCTGGAAAGCAAACGTTTAATTACTATCTTTTCTCCTGGTTTAAACAGGTGCATTAGTTGGTCTGTGGGTGGAGTGAGAGAAACAGCAACATTAGCTTGTATGCTGGTTAACTTGTCAATCAGGGCGGCTGTGTAATCTGACTCAATTGTGTCCATGTCACCACTGATCAGCAGGTTTACCTCGCACCCACGGTGTTGGGAACAGTCATCCCACCAAAACCTCAAAAGGAGTCAATGGTTCTATGCACATATCAGGCATGCATCTAAAATCAACTTTGCTGTTTTTGTCACTTCTAGAACACAGTATCTCTTGTTAATATTATCAATCACTCCTCTTTGTGCGACATGTTAAATGCCACGAAAATGTTGCTCGAGGAAAGGCAAACAAGATCAGAATGATAACTATCTATTTTTTTTTTGTAGTATGGCAATGTCAATAAGGCTAGGATGAGTAGACAATGGATGAGAAAAAATGGAGAACAATTATGTTGTCTAATGTATGGTGGCCACATGGTGGGCCATTTTTCGCAGTGTATTCCGCAACAGAGTCTGCCAGAAAATTACCACCTGCTTCCGGAGCGTTGAGGTAGGCGGCGGACAGCTGTCACAATGTTTAACCTCCGTTTGCAACTTCCAGGTGCATACCCCTGTACCCCTTAATGTGTCTGGCAGTAAACGGAGATCACTTCCAGCATCACATGTAATGCAATCGATTACACATACGTCCAGGTATATAGCTTATTTTTGGTTCAGATTGCTTCATCCTAACGGGAGTTACAGCAGAATATTCGGGGCCTCTTTCGAGTGAATCTTCCTGTACAAGCATGTAATAAATCAGAAATCAGTGTGGAGTGAGATATTGGTTTCCCGTCAGCTGTAAGAAACCTGCACTGGGAACAGATGCAGCTGTAATCATGAGCCCGCCCCAGCTATACCTGCTGTTGGTGAGGATGCTGACGTCACTATCTTGAAACAGAATACATGCCCTAATGAGGGCCACAAGTTTTGCCGCCTGTGCTGACTGATAAGGAAGTGAGTGTGCCTAATTACCTAATTAGAACTGACACACAGCATAACCACATAAAAATACACCATCACAGGGCTTCGAGCATGAGCCATCTACAAAAAACCTTTTCACAACGCTCCAATGGTGATCACAACAAATCAGCATGACTGGCAGACTTTTCTATGATGTCAGCACAACAGTCGTGAGCCTTAGGCAGAAATTCGGAATCAATTATGCAACAGGTCTCATGTGGCCCCCATGCTGCTGAGCCAGCACACATGCAGCGACCCCGTAATGTTCATGCATTTAGAGAAGACTGTGTGTAGTCAGGCAGGCCCAGGTCTGGAGCAGAGCACAGGGAATGTTTCAGTGCTGAGAAGGTCTCTGTGGTCCATTCAATCTGGTCAGGAGTGTTTGACTTCCAACACAGTCTCAAAATCTTGTCATAATAAGAGCAGTCAGGAATCCATGCACAACAGTAATTGATCAATCCCAGAAAAGACATCATGCTTTTCTTTGTGGTTAGAGGCCTCTGTCTTTTGAGAGTCTACAGCTTCCCTTTAACTGAGATAGGAAACTGTGGTTTGACAGTCCTGCAGCTTGTCAAACGCAATTTTGAAACCACACGCAGCTAAACGCTGAAGCAGACACAAAGAGCCAGCCTTGCACATGCGCTCATCAGTAGCATGTCATCAGCATACTGCAACACAGTACAGTTGTCAGGCAAAAGGTAAGGTATCCAGGGAATCGAGCAAAAACAGCGGGAGAATTCACACATCTGGGAGATGCTGCCATGTGTATTGTTTTTCTTTGAAACTGAAAGCAAAAATCGTCATCGACTGGGATGCAGAAAAAGGCTGAATGCAAGGCTACAACAGTGAATTCTGTTAACAACGGCAGCCACATCCGGTACAATTGGCACACAAGGGATGACAACTTATTTTACCCGCTGTAAATCATGTGTAAATCTCTAAACTCTACCACCCACCTTGTGAACAGGATTTATTGGTGTGTTATATGGAGACGATCATGTGTCATCAGTGACTGTACTACCCCCTCAATTCCTTCCTCCTTTTGTTTCGACAAAGTGTATTGCTTGCAGCACACTGGTTATTGTGTTGACAATTGAGCTTTATATTGTTTACGATTTAATAGACCTACTTGGTCCTTGTATTCTGCCCATAATGATTTAGGGATGTCTTGCAGATATTTTGGGATTTTCAATGATGTTCTAATTGGTCCCTCATCAACAGGAAGGGCATAGTTACGCTCATTGGACACAATCATTTTTCCTCCATTAAAAGAAGTGGATAAACGCAATTTGGCCATAACATCACAACACTGGAATAATGACAAACCTGTGTAAAAAGGAGATTCCTTGAACATTTGGACAGGTTACTGACAGCTGAGGTGTTTTTGAACATGAAATTAGCACCACACTCACTCCCACAGAATCAATTGTGGCATCTGACACTGGCCCATTATATTCATTACTACTAATTGAAGAAAATGTTGCTCCAGTTTCCACAAGAAAATTTAACCTTTTGCCATCTACATACAGTTCCATAAGTGGCAAATCACCAGAAACAAGTGTTAATGTCTTAGAAAGCACTGCCAAATTAGGTGCATCTTCAACAGCTTGGGGTGCATTCTGTGGTCAGCCCTGTGCATTCATCGGTTTCCAGACAACAGGTTGTCCGGTGTGTGTTTTAGGGCCCTCCGTCTGAGTCTGAAATGGTTTTTGAGATTGACTTTCATCAGAGAGCTTCTTTCTACATTCTCTGATCCAATGCCCCTCTTTTCCACAATAATGACATGCCCCTTGCCTCTTCTGCTGATTATTTGACCCTAGTACCTGAGATAGGATCATTCTATAATCTGGACCTGAGAGCTGGGAGTAACGAGTAATTTTCAACAGTAAATCATTGAATTTGTGTGGTTGGTGTGGGGATGGAAGACTGGAAACAATCTGTTTTATCACAGTAAGATCAGGCGCTGTGATTTTTACCACATTGCCAGTAACGGAAAAAGGTATATTATAGGCCGTCACATCCGCTATATCAGAATCAGAATCAGAGTCATGATAAGTAGTAGCAGAAGAATTAGTGTTGGTTTTACTCAGCGAGTTAATCGACAAGGTGTTTTCAGTAACATGAATCATGTCATTAGCAGTCTCATATGCCAGAAGAGGAGCCGAAGGGGCCAGGGAAGTTGAATTCTTTGAAGTTAGTAAATTAATACCTGACTTGGTCTTTTTGTTAACCTTCGTTGCCCTTTAGGGGTGACATATTTGTCCCATTCAATTTTTACTTTACTCCATATCACCAGACAACAATCCATATATTCATAATCCCATTTGGAATCCCCTACACCACCTCTAATAAATGAACGAGATCCTTCAATCCACAGGACGGTGCACTTACCTCAATTATTCCTGTCCATCCAGTCCCATGGGCTTTCCCCAGCTTTTATAATCTTACCCACCCCATTTTTATTTGGAGAACAAACTGAATGGAGGTTGGATCAGTCTTTGTTACTTGCTGGATGAGTAATGGATAACCCAAACAGATTAGTATATCCTATCTTTCAAGGACTTTGTAAATTCCCCCTAGAATTCACACCCCTTATCTGTTCAATATAGCCCCTTTGGCCACAGGGAAGGGACACCTCTGCAAAATTCACCGTCAAGGAGAATGAGTAAGGAAAATCAACACTCACCCTCGACAATGATCCCACTTCCTGACACCAGATTGTAAGAAATTGTTTCCGTTGGCCCTTTGTCTGATCCCATCTTGACCTCTCTCTATCTGGTTGCTCTCTGTCGGAGCTCTGGTAGGGCGCTAGAACAAGAGACACACACAGACGCATCAGTGTTCAGACACTCTTATTTTTGGAACAGAAGGGCCTCTTTATACACTTAGAAGCAGACATGGCAGGCAGTTGGCCAGTACAGAGATAAACAAGATTTCTAAGAACAAAATGCAGATGAGCTGAGGTGTGAAAGAAACAGAAAACCACAGATTCTTCTTTTAAGGAAATCCACAGAATTTCCTTTCACTCATCTTATATTCTGACCGTACAGATCTAATGAAATTAAACGTTCAGTAACACGTACTGGATTTATCACTTTTGGAAGCAGCTAACTAACTTCACAAACACCTCACGGGCCCCAGGATGAAACTGCTGCTCCATTTAGGGTGGAACAGAAAATTGGAATAAGATCTCAGCATTGTGTTGAGGTGTGCTGTGATAGCACCACTACTGATCGACTGACATGACATTTTACCTTTTAAAACAAGCTGTTTTCCAGCTTAAATGTACAGGAGAAGTAGGGTAAACATGCCTGTTTAGCTCACAAAAATTTACAATGAGACATTTTTATGCCACAAGACATTGATTTTTGCAGGATTGGTGATGTTAAAATCAATTATTAATCTCTCATACAATTCTATTTAACTTAGATACTTTTGTAATTTATAATAAAGATATACAATAATGAGTGTATTTTGTACCTTTTGAACACAACCCTGTTCCAAATAAGCTAATATGTTTTTAAAAATGTTTATTCAAAATAATTGTCATTATTAACTAGGTATAAACACATTTTAAAACCGTTTTTACAGTAACAAATTCTAAACCTTTAAAATCAAATTAATTAAACATTTAATTTATCTGGCTCGTCCCAGAACCTTATAAACTAGGCTAGAAGCTCTGGATATTTAAGGGTGTGTGTTTTAGTTTGTGTGGAAAGTGTTTTTATTATTTTAAAATGAACAATCAGATGATTTGTGTTTCAAATAAGAATTTCCCTTTCACTTTTATCCGCACACGTTTGAACCTTGCTGACTGGTTACAGGAATTAGGTTATAATTAAACAATTAAATAAATTATTTGGAATCTTAACTTGCATTAAAAGTTAAGAATGTTTTCACCTTTTTTTTATAAAGTTGCCATTTTGGAGAGGCTATAACCTGAATTAAATAATCTATATTAAAAATGTATTAGCATAATATATTTTTTAAAAGATTAACTAGTGAATATTTAAAGCCTGTTTGTTTAGATATTTACATGGACGTTCAATGTAAATGAGCTTAACAGGAACAGCAGCAAGTTTTGATTAAAAAAATATGAAATTTTAAGTACAATATTTTGCAACATAAGTTAGGTTATACATCAAATGTATAGCTTACTTTAATATGAACAAACAATATTGATAATATCTATAAAATGATACCTTTTTTTTTCATTATCACACTGTGTTTACATGCACTCAATAATCCAATCATAATCGGATTTCTGCAGTTATCTGATTATTCAAATGGATTTCTTTCGGGTTTCTCAGTCTGCGCATGTGTGAAAATGGACTGCGGTACTGGAAATAAACAAGCACCGTTGCCGTGAGATGCAGCTAAACACTCTTGGAGCGACACTGAAACCAAATACATGCTTGACAAAAGGAAGGATTTAAATGTTCTTCATTTCTAAATGATGTATGTTCATATTTTCAGGTAAAGTGGCTCAATGATTTTTAAAAAAAGCCACAGCATGACATTTGGGTTTACGTTACATCTTTTTCTGTGAGTTTATTGTCCGGTTGCAAAGAAGAAAACAGATTACTGCCTGACTTGGGGTTTCCCAATTATCTGATCACAAGATTGCATGTAAACGCATTGATCGGTTTACTGACTAAATCTGATTTTCTGCAGTTAGTGGATTATTAAATCACTGATGCTTCATTAAATGACCTATTCATGATTACGTCACGATGACCAGCAGCTGTTACTCCAGAACCCCAAAGGACTGCAGAGAAGGGAGGTGGGGCTAAAAGGCTGTTTGTGCTGCTCTTTAAAAAATTTTAGGTCTGGACCTGAATATTCAACTATTCAGATATTACAGGAATCGCACTACCAGGTTAAGGGTAACTGATTTGTTCAGACATACAATTAAGTGGGATTTCAGTAATTGTATGTAGCCTATAGTGTGGGGGCACCGTACTGTACATAATTCATAGCCAGCCGTTACCTGCTCAGTTGTGTCATGCAGCTGACATCAGTGGAGTTGTGCTATTGGTTGGTTATGTGCTGACTTGACTGACTTTAGCCTAAATTAGCCTACTTTATGTTAACCTTAACTCGCGCCTGAAAGTTAGGTCTGTCTGAGTTTTGTGGAGCAGCTGCTTGGAAATTGTTAAGTGCAGCTATGCCTGAACAGCTATCATTGCCTATCAAAACAACATCTGGAGGATGAAAGAGAGAAAGAACTAACACATTGGATTAAGATGACATTATAAACTTCTTCAAGTCAAAACCCAGTTCACTCTGCCTTGTGCAGAAGGAAGGTCAGTACAGCGTTTCAGTCTGGCCTGCTGTGGCAGGGTTATGGTTGGAGACTCAAAGGGAGAAAGAGGGAGTTCTGAACTGTGAAATACTGTGTTGGTTATTGAATTTGTGGTTGAGTATGTGTCAATGCACAATGAGGGTTATGCGGCATTTGTTCTTATCGCGAGCCCTGTTATGTTAGCTATTCATGGCTGGTTCATAGTAGTTGGTGCATCGCCGCATTTTAAGAGCAGCTATTTTTCTTTCAGGTTAGCCAGCATGGACACGCTTTTACTGAGCAAAGGCTCCAATGTGTCAGAGATCAATAAAACTGTCAAAAATAAATGGTGATGGTCTTGGCTCTTCGAAACTGGGGAGAATGGCAAGTCTTTTAGTTTGTGGTGTAAAAAATCAAACAAACAGCTATTTTGGAAGAGAATTCAGTATGGCAGTAATGGCAAAAAGTGCTAGCTCGCTGTCAGTCAGAAGCTAGTCACAAAGCTGGTGTTCATGCTCTCCAGCACACGCCCTCCCTGCCTGAAGCACCTTCAATCTCAAAACGGCAGAGTACACAATGGATTCTAATAAAGTCCTCTACACAGGGGCATGCAGCTTGGTGTGCACAACGGTTAAATACTTTATAAGATGCTTGTCGTAAGAATTTTATCATAAAGTTTTTTCCATTTTCCACATCTTACTATGAACCCACGGCAACTTCAGTCTGTAACTGAGTGAGCAAATAGCATTAGCTGTTAGTTTGTTGGCAGATATTTTAGTCTGGAAACGCTGAAAAACAAGACAGCATGCCGAGGGGTGGAAGTACGGCTGCGTCGTACAAAACAACCGATTTAACCACCTGCAGAAGTTTCACATTAAAGAGTACCAGGAGTTCATGCTAGCTAACAGACAGGAGGACACTACCAGGCTACAGACTGTTGCTGATGCTTTCTAGAAACGCATTAAACTTCCAGCAGACAACCCAAAGGCTAAAAGGATTACAGAGAAGTTGCTCAACTTCATTATACTCGATGACCAACCGCAATCTGTAGAACATTTCGCAGCCTGTTGGAGCACTTAGGCTATGTTTACACAGCAGGTAAAAGTGGCCCAAATCTGATTTTCTTACCAAATCCGATTTTTTTGTTTGGCTGTTCACATTCTCTTTTAAATGTGACCTGTATGCGACATCAGTCTGAACAGATCAGCTCCTAAACCGACCTGCAGAACAGAAAGAACAGTGCTTCACGTGGCGGCTCGTCCAGAGGTAAACAGTCATGACGGCCAGCGAACGCCAGTCGCTCCCGCAGCTTCAGTTTCATCTTCGCCAGCATCACAGGAGCGATTCTAAAGTTCCAGTGGTTGACAGCTGGGCTCATCACCCACAGTGCGTTCGAGTTCGCCGTAAAAAAGGGCTCATTATTCGACCACGGCCACTTCTTTGGTTCGAGCCCTCGGATTCTTTAAACTGTTCTCTGACGCTGCAGCCTCGGCCTCCTCCGGCCGCATTCGGCCGGTTTGTTCAAAAACTCTTCAAACACGGAGCGTTTTAATGAGTCTCTTCTAATTTTTTGGTACAGAAACATCAGACTAAATGTTTGAGTCTCAGCAGCGCGAAATTATGACGAATGTCGAGTTGTACTGACGTAAAAGTTGCATGAATTCCGATCTGGCTGTTCAGACAGAGTCGCATTGCCGCAGAGCGGACACGGCCAAATCGGAATTCATGCGACTTTTACGTCAGTACAACTCGGCATTCGTCATAATTTCGCGCTGCTGAGAGTCAATAATAAATATTTAGGCTGATGTTTCTGTACAAAAAACATTAGAAGAGATTTATCGAAGCCGCTCCGTATTCAAACGAAACGGCCAAACGCGGCCGGAGGAGACCGAGGCTGCAGCGTCAGAAAACAGTTAATAATAACGAGCCCTTTTTATGGCGAACTCGAACACACTGTGGGTGATTAGTCCAGCTGTCAACCACTGGAACTTTAGAATCGCTCCTGTGATGCTGGCGAAGACGAAACTGAAAGCTGCGGGAGTGACTGGCGTTCGCTGGCCGTCATGACTGTTAACCTCTGTTAACCTCTGGATGGCCACATGAAGCACTGTTCTTTTGCGCATGCGGGTCAGTTTAGGAGCTGATCTGTTCAGACTGATGTCGCATACAGATCACATTTAAAAGAGAATGTGAACAGCCAAACAAAAAAATCGAAAATACATTACAGAGACTCTTAATGTTATACCGGAAATGAACAACCGAGTGTCATCAATGTTAGTGGCGCAGTTCGATGTAGAAGAAGTGCCGTGTGGTCTATTTCAGCCTCATGAGGTAACCTTAAACACAATACCAACAATAATAATAATCATATTAAAGTAAATACAGCTCTTGTTTCAGAATCTGTGCCAGTATTGGCAGTTTTGTATCGGAATTAGTTTGGAGCTGAAAAAATGTGGATCGGCCCATCACTACATCTAAAATGGGAAATTTTGCACTCAGTTGTGCGATTGACTGTACAAAAAGATTCAGTAAGAATTCAGAGATCCTCTGTAGAAAGACTGACGAGAGTTAAAGAAAAGAAGTGAATGAATTGCTTAAGTCCAATGATTCAATGGGGGCTGATTCATTCTCTTACTGTGTTTTAAATGCACAGATTTATAACATTACTGAGTGGCGTGTTAGCTATGAAGAAAGAAGGCCTAGCTAGCTTACAGTTTTCAGATCAAAGTTTAAATAACAAAAAAATTTGTACAAACCTGTTCACACAAAACCAGCATTTCCACTGAATAATGATTATCAGGATTATAGAGGTGATCAGTTCTACTGTCTGTTTATACTGTACTGAGATTCTATCAGCAAATTTGTACTAAAGATCCTCTCTCCATGTTCTGTAGAACCACAGCACTGCACAGTTTACTCTGCTCAGTGCTGTGGTTCTACAGAACATGGAGAGAGGAGCTTTAGTTCCACACTTGGAACTTCTTTCATCTAGATAACATCAGACCTCATCAAAATTATTGATAATGATTATTTATAATTATAGAGATGATCAATTCTACTGTCTGTTTATACTGTACTGAGACTCTATCAGTAAATACAGTTTATTAATAATGAACTGATAGATCAGAAAAAGACAGTAATGTTATTGATAATGATTATCAGGATGATAGAGATGATCAGTTCTACTGTCTGTTTATACTGTACTGAGATTCTATCAGTAAATACAGTTTATTAATAATGAACTGATAGATCAGAAAAAGACAGTAATGTTATTGATAATGATTATCAGGATTATAGAGGTGATCAGTTCTACTATCTGTTTATACTGAGATTCTATCAGTAAATACAGTTTATTAATAATGAACTGAGATCAGAGAGAGACAGTAACAATATTGATAATGATTATCAGGATTATAGAGGTGATCGGTTCTACTGTCTGTTTATACTGAGATTCTATCAGTAAATACCGTTTTTAATAATGAACTGATAGATCAGAGAGAGGCTGCATTTTAAAAGAGAGAGTCACTAATAGCTGTTTATGGATGTGAGATAATCTCAGATCAGTCTGTGCATTGCATCTGCACAACAGAACAGTTTCATAATCCACCCACTGTCTGATCAGATTACTGTTTAGTCCAGTAAGCCATTTTCTTTGGTTCATTTAAAAATGATTGAAGATGAAGTGGATAAAGTGTAATCCTTGTGAGTGCTAGTAACATTCTCCTCTATCTGTCTTCTTTAAACTTCACGTCTCTGAACTCATCAGTAATGTAATGTTATTAAAAGTAAAAACACTTTATTGGAAATTAACTCAAGTAAAAGTACTGTGATTTAATTGTACTCCAAAAAGTACCTTTATAGGGAAAAATGTACTCAAGTACTGTAATGAGAGTATATGTAATTCTTAACTTTCCACATCTGTCTGCCTACTAGCTGCTCACTTGTGAGGCTCTGGGTTGTAAAAATTGTGGAGCTGTTAACAAACTCAAGACTAAACAGAAACTGAAAGTTCAGAGATGAAGAGATTGCAGAGTTAATAAATAAAGTTCTTCATAAATATTCTTTTAGGTCATGTTCAGGGCTCACTTCTGACATTAGCTGACATTGTTAAATGTAGTTTCTGAACAACGTGACTTAAGACATTAACTCAAATTTACTCCCAGTTTTAAAAGGTGTAGAAAAATTGATGCCTAACCGTCCATCACGAGTTCGGCAGACTTTTGAAAATACTGAAGATGATATAACAGGATTAGTCCAGTGTAAACTAAAGATAGCCTAACTGTAGTCTAATGGAGAGAACTGAGCCTATATTAGCTCTGAGTAGAGTGGTCATCTATACATGGCTGAATGATGAGAGATGGATCAGATGATCAGAGTGATGGACCATTTACTGAGAGATCAAATTACTGTTCCACTCCAACACCGTCCACCTGAGATTGACAGCACAGTTCTGGGACAATATTACACAAAGACATTTTTATTATTATGGTGCTCAGATGAAGCTGAAATAGGGGATTAGTCTCCACTACCTCATTGTTTATTCAAAACTCTGTTTCCATCACTCTGTATCACACTTCATCTGTATTAATAGACTTTATCAGCATTCACTGACAGCAGATTAGTATCATAAAATGGCTGATTATGATAAGTAAAGAATGTGGAACAGCTGAAGATGTGCCAGCTGATCTACAGCCTGTTCATGTATCTGCTTCAACTTCATCTCTAGTAGTAGATAGTGTTGGATTATTTTTATCAAGAAAAATTACCCCAAACAATTATTTTTTCATGCCAAGTTAATTATTTCATGCTAAGATAACAAGCTCATTATTTATGATTTTTTAGATTTACATTTTTATTTTAGATTTTTTCTGCATACTATTCACATTTTTATGAATGAAGTGTTCACAGAGAGCAGCATTTCCAGTGTCCAGCTGTGTGTGGAGAGTAAAACTACAGTGATGGAGCTTCATCGCTCCAGCAGTGGAGGAAGAACCTCTGATTCAAAGTGAGTAACTTCATGTCAGCTCTTAATCTGATTAAAAAGAGAGAGGAAATCATGACTTATGATCAGACTAAATGAGACTTACTAAAGAACATAATTACTCAGCACTTAAATCTTACTGTGAATGAACATTTCTCAGAATGAAGCATGCAGGATCTCCAAAACCCAGCCGTGAGTCTATGAAGAGTGAGCGGTCCATGAGAGACTTTCCTAATTTCAGCAGAGAAGGAGGAGAACCCAGCTGTGTGTCTATGAAGAGTGACCGGTCCATAAGAGACTTTCCTAATTTCAGCAAAGGAGAAGGAGAACCCAGCTGTGTGTCTATGAAGAGTGAGCGGTCCATAAGAGACTTTCCTAATTTCAGCAAAGGAGAAGGAGAACCCAGCTGTGTGTCTATGAAGAGTGACCGGTCCATAAGAGACTTTCCTAATTTCAGCAGAGAAGGCGAAGAAGAACCCAGCTGTGTGTCTATGAAGAGTGACCGGTCCATAAGAGACTTTCCTAATTTCAGCAGAGAAGGCGAAGAAGAACCCAGCTGTGTGTCTATGAAGAGTGACCAGTCCATAAGAGACTTTCCTAATTTCAGCAGAGAAGGCGAAGAAGAACCCAGCTGTGTGTCTATGAAAAGTGAGCGGTCCATGAGAGACTTTCCTAATTTCAGCAAAGGAGAAGGAGAACCCAGCTGTGTGTCTATGAAGAGTGAGCGGTCCATAAGAGACTTTCCTAATTTCAGCAAAGGAGAAGGAGAACCCAGCTGTGTGTCTATGAAGAGTGACCGGTCCATAAGAGACTTTCCTAATTTCAGCAGAGAAGGTGAAGAAGAACCCAGCTGTGTGTCTATGAAGAGTGACCGGTCCATAAGAGACTTTCCTAATTTCAGCAGAGAAGGCGAAGAAGAACCCAGCTGTGTGTCTATGAAGAGTGAGCGGTCCATAAGAGACTTTCCTAATTTCAGCAAAGGAGAAGGCGAACCCAGCTGTGTGTCTATGAAGAGTGACCGGTCCATGATGTTACCAGCACAGTCCAGTAGAGGGAGAGGAACCTCTGACTCATGGTAAATAACTGCTACTAGTAAACAACAGTTCTGACAGTGAAACATTTCAAATGTTTTTTGAGCTCTGGGCTACATGTTGTAGATCAGTTTGTAAAGGTTAGAGTTTAGGTTTTAGCAGGACAGAAACCCAAAGAGCAGTTTCTTCAGTGTCCAGCTGGGTGTCTATAAAGAGTGATAGTTTGAACCTTCAGTCTTGGCACACACAATGAGAGAAACATTAAGGACTTTACCTTTTCAGTGTATATATATATATATATATATATATATATACATATATATATATATACACACACACACACATATATATATATATATATATATATATATATATATATACATATATTTACTCAATGGCACTGCAGACGGGTGTTTTTTAGGTTTACTAAAAGTCTCTTTATTGAAGCAAGTTATTTATTAAATAATAAAGACTAATTTTAGATAACAATATTAACAACAATTCCATCTTTCATCTCCTCCCTCCCTGTTTGAATGAAGTGCAACAGTTTATACTGTACCAAATAATTATTCAGTTTTTTCTGTAGAAATATAAAAGAACAGTGTTTAAAGTTCCCTAAACCAACACTAAATACTGTTTATAGATACTCATTAGTGACCTTTTATCACTGGACTCATTAACAGCCTTTTATTATTAGACTAGGCCAGGTTGCAGGTCCTTCAAAGGTACCAGTTGTGTTGTGTGCTAGGTGATGTCTTAAAAAACAAACAATGTTTGGAGGGCCAGAGTAGATTTATTTGGAAAAAATCACTAAGAATTACTTTAAAAATACAGGAACTTTCACTGGTTGACTCTTCAATAAAACAACATAGACCATGCTTGACCTATAACTGAGACAAGTCCTACCTTACTTTTATGAACAGTGCCACAGGCTCCATGTGCCTACGCTGACGCCGCAGTATTAAATCAGCAAACACAAAATGGTTCAGGCACGTATGTTTTGCTGGTGGGGTAATTGTGAGGAACAGTAATGTTTTCTAGAGCCCTGGCAATCTCTTTATCTATTTCCCAACGAATAGATACTACTTGTACTGAAGGAGGAAGCATCCATTTCTTTCTGATGGATTCTAGACAAAACGTCAGTCTTAGTGTTGCAGGACCCAGGGCGGTAAGAAATGTTAAAGCAAAAGGGAGAGAAATACAGGGACCAACAGGCTTGTCTTGGATTAAAGCGCTTGGCAGTGCGCAGATACTTAAGATTTTTATGATCTGTTTATATAAGAAAGGATGATTAGCACCCTCTAACCAGTGCCTTGACTCTTCCAATGCCAGTTTGACAGCTAATAACTTTCTGTTACCAATCCCATAGTTGCATTTGGTGGATGTTTAAGTATGATGGCTGTTGTGAACGTAGCCTTAACTGCTTTGAGGGCATCCTCTACTCAAGGTGACCATGCTAATTTCTTAGCTGCACCGTTCAGCAGAGCCATCAGGAGGGCTGCAATGAAGCTATAATTACATATGGAGTGGCGATAAAAACTGGCAAAGCCAAGGAACTTTTGCAAGTCTTTGATTTAAGTAGGATTTGGCCAGTTAACCACAGCCTCCACTTTGTGGTCGTCCATTAAGATGCCATTTTCACCATTTTCACTATGTAACCCAAAAAGGACACTTTCGAGAGATGAAATTCACACTTCTCACTTTTGACATAGAGCTGATTTTGGAGGAGGTCCTGGAGGACCTGACAGTTGTGTCTAACGTGTATCAAGATCGGGGGAATAAATCAAAATATCATCTATGTAAGCTACCACGAAATGACCAGTCATATCTTTTAGCACGTCATTGATGAATGACTGAAATATAGAAGAGCACTGGCCAGGCCAAATGGCCAGGCCATAAGTGCTTCTAAGATCAAGTTTTGTAAAAATCTTGGATCCTCACAGTTGTTCTAAAGCTACTGGTATGAGTGGCAATGGGTAAGGGAACGTCTTAGTTACCTCATTGAGACCCCTATAATCTATACAAGGACGTAGACCACTATCCTTTTTTTTGACAAAGAAAAAGCCTGAAGCAGCAGAACAAGTGAAAGGCCATATAAAGCCCTTTTATAAGGCCTCTAAAATATAACTTTCCATGGCTCTCTCTTCTTCCTGAGTGAGTGGATACAATCATGATTAGTTTAAAAACCTCTAATATGTCAGAATGTACATCAGGGACTTGTAACTGGGCTTAAACATCAGGGCTCTTAACAGAAGTAGAACTAACACAGACACAGGGGAACTGGAGGCAATGAGAGTAGAAATATTCAGACCATGAGATAATGTTCTTATCAGACTAAGAAATCCATGGATTGTATGGTTCTAACCAGGGAAGACCTAGACCTTTTCCTGGGTTGGCACTTGAGCTTTGTGTGGGCGAACCAGACAAACTTAGCAGACGTGTCCAGTCCAGTTTGTCGTTCAGATAGTCCCCAGGTACATGCAGCATTGAACCATCTGCACATCTTCTCCTGCAGATTATGATTGGTTCACCATGGCACACACCAGAAGTCCATGACCACTCATTTTGTCTTGCTGATGTTAAGCTGCAGGTAGTCTTCCTGCACCACAAGACAAATCCCTCCAGCCTCCTGTTATCACATGTAATCATGTATTACAGTTCTCACAACTAATCAAATAGTTCCACAGGAGTACTTGGGGTCACCTATGAAAACATGTGCTTATATGCAATTTAGGATATTAAGCTTATACGCTATGCAATTTTGTCATGTGACCAGATATTGCTCACTTTATGTCACATATGCTTACTTGTGAACATTGGAAAAAAATGTGAAAAGTATGGGAAGTGTAAAGTAAGCAATGTGTTTGTCAGCCTTTAACCATAAATGACCAGTGATTGCCATATGTACAATATTTAAATCAAAGTTTTAACTATTATTATTACAAGTAACATTGAGTTCATCTTGGAAGCCAGAGGTAAACCAAAAGAAATGTCTAATAAATGAAATAGCTCTAATGTAATGTGATAAATGATCACAAGATTATTATGGTCATTTGTATTATTGATGTTTGTCATGGTGATTGACCCCTATTAGCCAGCACTCCACAGTGGATGATGTCCTTCACAGAGTCTTGAAGAGACACAAAACCTGCATAAAAAACAAGAATGAGAACTTATTTGAAGGAATAAAAACAGAAAAGAATAAAACCCTGCTGAACGGGATTTACACACAACTCTACATCATAGAGGGAGAGAGTGAAGGAGTGAATGAAGAACATGAGGTTTTACAGATGGTGAAAATATCCAGGAAACATTTACACGACTCCCCAATCAACTGCTTAGACATCTTTAAACCTCTACAAGGTCCTGAAGGAGAAACACAAGAAGAGAGCATTATAGCTGAGATGAGTAAAGCTCACAAACAGAAAGAAGGAAAAGAAGATAACAGACCAAAAGTGACAGAGCTCAGAAGTGTGCTGACTAAAGGCATCGCTGGAATTGGAAAAACTGTCTCTGTGCAAAAGTTCATTCTGGACTGGTCTGAAGGAAAAGCCAATCAGGATGTAGATTTCATGTTTGTGCTTCCGTTCCGGGAACTGAACTTGATTAAAGATGATCGATACAGTCTTCATGGACTTCTGTGTGACTTCCATCCTGAGCTCAAAGATCTGGACCCAAAGACTTATGATCAGCTCAAAGCTGTGTTTATATTTGATGGTCTGGATGAAAGCAGAATTCAGCTGAACTTTGAACAGTGTGAGAAAGTATCTAACATCACCATGACATCATCAGTGGGTGTGTTGATGACGAGCCTCTTCAAAGGAGAGCTGCTTCCCTCTGCTCTAATCTGGATAACCTCTCGACCAGCAGCAGCCAATCAGATCCCTCCTAAATACATCAACCGTGTCACAGAAATTCAGGGATTCAGTGACCCACAGAAGGAGGAGTACCTCAGGAAGAGAATCAGTGATGAAGACCAAGCCGAGAGAATCATCTCCCACATTAAGACAGTGAGGAGCCTCCACATCATGTGTCACATTCCAGTCTTCTGCTGGATCTCAGCCACTGTTCTTCAGCAAATCATGAAACAGCGTAATACAGAAATCCCTAAAACTCTGACTGAAATGTACTCACACTTCCTGATCACTCAGACCAACATGAAGAACAAGAAGTATGAGGAGAAAGATGAGAGCGACCCAAAGAATCTGCTGGAATTCAACAGAACCGTTCTTCTGAAACTGGCTGAACTGGCTTTCAAACAGCTGATGAAGGGCAATGTGATGTTCTATGAAGAGGACCTGAAAGAGAGCAGCATTGATGTCACCGAGGCCTCAGTGTTTTCTGGAATTTTCACTGAGATCTTTAGGGAGGAATGCATGCTTTACCAGAGAAAGGTCTACTGCTTTGTTCATCTGAGCTTTCAGGAATTCCTGGCTGCTGTTTATGTGTTTCTCTGCTATGAGAGCAGAAACATGGAGGAACTGCAATGCTTTATCCCACAGTACAGATGGTTGCATAATAATGTTCCTCTGGATGAACTGCTAATGGCAGCAATTAATAAAGCTATAAAGAGTCAGAATGGACACCTGGATCTTTTCATCCGTTTCCTGCTGGGCATCTCAGTGGAGTCCAATCAGAGACTCATACAGGGTCTACTGACAACAACACAGAGCAGCTCAGAGAGAACCAGCGAGCACATCAAGAGTTTAATCAAAGATGATAAACAATATCCCGTCTCCACTGATAGATCCATCAATCTGTTCCTCTGTCTGTCTGAAATGAATGACCAGTCTCTCTCCACAGAGATTCAGGAGTATCTAAAATCAGAGAAACTCTCAGTGGTGAAACTCTCTCCTGGACAGTGTTCAGCACTAGCCTGCATGTTTCTGACCTCAGAGGAGGCTCTGGATGAGCTGGACCTGAAGAAATACAACACATCAGAGGAGGGTTATAGGAGACTGATCCCAGCTCTGACTGTCTGCAGAAAAGCTCGGTGAGTGTTATATCTACATTAATACAACAGATTAATATTTGAACACTGATGATTGATTAGGGTTGACCACATTAGATCTTCAGTAGATCTTCATTTAGACAATTAAAATTAGGTTTTAGTTCTTATAGTTTTAGTTATTATGAAGTGCTGCAGGTACACTGCTTGACCACTTTATTAGAAACCCCTAATTTAAAAGTTAGGACTGAACTGAATTGAAACATTGTCAATATTGGTATAATATGATATTAACATACTATGATATAGTTCTTAATTTAAGCATCAATTTATTACTTATAACTTACATTGTAAATAATTTAACATTTTCATAAAATTACATGTAAAGAGGGTCATGCTAAGTATGTCTCTAGTTTTTATACCATTAAAATGTTAGGGGGGGGGTCATGCTAAGGATGGTTCCAGTTTCTTAGCATTAAATTGTTAGGGGACGGGTCATGCTAAGTATGTCTCTAGTTTTTATACCGTTATAGTGTTATGGGAGGGGTTATGCTGTTGGAAATTGTTTCATTTTCTAATTCTCTGGTCTTTTTCCTTTGTTTTAAGTTGTTCTTCTTTGCTAAGCATGTTAATGTTGAGAAGTCAACTATATTCTGTCCTCATGGTTTGACCAATAACAGCAAATAGCCTTTACAACACCCACTAAGGCCTTCCCAGAAAAGAACACTCAGTTTACGACACTACTGTATTTACAGTAGGATCTGAGTCCCTGAGGAAGCCGACTCTGTCCCGTTTATGACGGGATTCATGTCTCTGTCTTAGGGGTGGGGAGATTTAGAATATAAAGCCTGTGTCTAAAATTCTGTTCAGACTGGGGCCAGAACATACACAGAATACTCAGAACACTTTTTATTAAAAACATCATTATTTCTGAAGTTTTTCTAGTTTTTGTACCGTTATAGCAATAGGAGAGAGGTCATGCTACGTACTGCTCTAGTGTAGTAGCATTATAGTGTTAGGGGAGTGGTCATGCTAAGTATGGCTCTAGATTTTATAATGTTATAGTGTTAGGGGAGGGGTCATGCTACATATATATTTAGTTTTTAAAATGTAGTGTTGGATGAGTGTTCAATCTCAGTATGTCTCTAGTTTTTATACCAATACAGCATTAGGGGAGGGGGTCATGCTAAGTATGGCTCTAGTTTTTATACTATAATAATGTTAGGGGAGGGGTCATGCTAAGTATGGCTCTAGTTTTTATACTATAATAATGTTGGGGGGGGGTCATGCTAAGTATGGCTCTAGTATTATAGCATTACAGTGTCAGTGGAGGGGTCATGCCAAATATGGCTCTAGTTTTACAGCATTACAGTGTTAGGGGAGATGTCATGCTAAGTTAAATGAACAGCCTCTGCAGCAAACTATTTTTTAAAAATGGCATAAAAATGTTTTTTGCAGATTAAATGGCTGTTATATCAATAAGGACTCATGTGAAGCTCTCTGTTCAACTCTACAATCTGTGAACTCCTCTCTGAAAGATCTGGACCTTAGTAACAATGACCTGCAGGATTCAGGAGTAAAGCAGCTCTCAGCAGGACTGAAGAACTTCCACTGTAACCTGGAGATACTCAGGTGAACTTTCAGTAAATTCATTTTTAATTAAAAAAAGAAATGACAAACAATTATAAACTGTATTCTCAGAATAAATGTATTATGTATATTGGAACTATTAATTTCACATGGTTTTAGAATTCTGCTAATCCTCATTTCTTAGCCATCCTTGAAACATACAAAAATCATTGGAGGATGAGATTAAGGCACTGCTGGAATGTCAGACTCAACTCCATGTTCAGAAAACTTGCCTTATGGTGCCTCAGAGGCCTCCTGTCTAGCTGGAGTGGCCAGTTTCCCAGACCTATGGATGGTCATGAGAAATGTGGTGTGCTAAGAAACAGGGCACCAGGCCAGACCTCTGAAACTTACGCTGGGGACTCTCATGGTAACCTCCAAACCTGTTGAAAGTGGAGTCTGGGAATGCCAGACAGCATGGATCCTCACCACTCTCTGAGCCTGAACTCACCACCAAACATTTTAGTAAGAGTCATGGATATCGCAAAAACACTGCCCTCTGTTTTTAATAAGCATAAGGATATTGGTACTGCCATTGTGCATGCAAGAGTAAACAACACACGAGATTGAAAGAGTGAAGTTATAATACTATTGCGTAGCATACAGGAACAAACAACCAATGTTTAGTTTCTGGCCTTCCGCCAACAGAGGAAAAAAAGAGGAAGAGGAAGGTGAAGAGGAAGAAGAAATTCTTAGTGGACTCTATGCACTAAACGAATGGCTGACAAGGTGGACTTTTTGGGAAAGACCTTCTCTTTATCACCGAGACAGACTCAACCTAAGTTGCCACAGATCTACGTGTTTTATCTTCAAACTACGAGAATAAATGACACAAACAGCAACTCATCTGGCACTAATGGTTACTTCTCTATTCAAACTTTATAAGCAATCGCAATGCAGTACATACTACATGAATACAATAATTACTTCAAGTTAGTTGCAGTTTGTAAGCTTACATATTGCACCACAACAAAGACAGATAGAAATTTAAGAATGGCACTGCTGAATGTAAGAGCACTAACTAACAAAACCAACACTGTCAAATCTTATTTCTGAACAGAACCTGGATTATATGATACTTACTGAAACCTGGCTTAGTTCAGATGGGGCAGCTTCCTTGATTGAAACTGCTCCACAGAATTAGGATTGTATTCATATTGTAGAAGAAGGTAAGACGGGAAGTGGTGTAGTTGTTGTTTTTCCAGCATATTTAGTTGCATAAACATTTCATGTGGAATAGTTTCTTCTTTTGAATATCTTGCTGTAAGGTAAGGAACCAGTCTTGCTAGTGATTGTTTATTGTCCACCCAAATACACACCTTCCCTCTTACCATTATTGTCTGAAATACTGTCTATCTGTGTAACTAATCATGATAGGATTCTTCTGAACTGGTGATTTTAATTTTAAATGTTGACAAAGCCTCAGACAAAAAAGCTACTGAATTCATGCTTTTACACACATTTGATTGTACTCAGCACATAAACATGGTCACACTTTAGATTTAGTCCTCTCACAAGGTTTATTTATTAACAGAAGTGAAAACCTTGATGTCACTATCTCTGCGTCTGCTTTTAGTAACATTATGCATTGCAAGCTTCCTCTACATGTTAACTCAACAGTGCATAATATGGCCTGCAATTTTAACTGTAAGCTAAGATCTATTTTAGATACTGTTGCACCAGAAAAAACTAGAAAGAAATCCTTGACCACAAAAATGCCACTGAAAAATTAACAGATAAACCAGTTGAAAAGGGGCATGCCCCAAAGCAATATGGAAATGGAAGAAAACTAGACTAACTCTTCACTATGAAGTTCTTAAAAATGTATTAATATTCATAACAATGCAGTATGAACAGAGAGACAGAAATACTACTCAAAACTTATTAAATGACAGACACAACCCAAGAGTTTTATTTTCAATAATCGATCGCCTGTTAAATCCTAAATTAACCAATGATTATCTCACTGAGGCTTCAACATCGAAATGTAATTGTGTATTATTTTTTAATACCAAAATCACTAACATTCAGTCACATTTTATAACTCCAAAAATAACAGTAGTAGACTCTATTTTTGATGGTTGATAGGCTTACTGAGGCAACTGGATGATTCTCTGGCCACTGCGGGAGGTAGTTTGGCATGGAAAATCCTGTTAGCAGTACTGTAACAGTACAACTGTACTGTACTGTAACAGTACTGTTGTTCAGTTATGACATTGGATGAGAATCACTTGATCACTTGCTTAGAGTTTAATCCCCCAGAAGACTGACAATGGCAAAAGGACATGGCTCCCAGGACTGAGAGCTGAATGGCATGAGAGAGTGAAGGCAACAGCACGAGGGGAGTCAAATCAGCGGTGGCCGAAGAACAGCCAAAGTGACTAGAAGAGCAGCAGGTTACAGGCAGCATTTTCACAAACTAACCAATAGTAGTTCAGTCAGAGGAAAAAATGAAGAAATGGAGTCGAAATAAAGCTCATCCAAGGTGGAGCTGGTCTGAGGTGAAGCCAAGGTAAGACAGCGATGAGTTGTGGATCTGATTGTGTTGGATCCGAACCTAGATGGAGCTGATATCAGATGGAGCAGATCCAAGATGGGACTGATCTGACATGGAGCCAAACTGAATCAGAAAGGAGTTTCAAAGGAGGCGCATAGGAGCCGATCCAAGATGAAGCTGAGTGGAGCCAGAAATTGGTGGTAGAGCTGTTTGTATTAGAGCTAATCTGAGATAGAGCAAAGGAGAGTCAGAAATGAGTTGCAGAACCAAGGAATGTATGAGCTGATCTGAGATGGAGTTGAGTGAAGCCAGAAATGAGCTGCAGGGCCGAGCTACATTGGAGCTGATCTGAGATGGAGTCAAGTGGAATCCGAAACAAGCTGCAAAGCTGACTGTACTGGAGCTGATCCAACATGGAGCAGAGCTGAGACAGAAATAAGTTGCAGAGCTGAGTTGTCCTGGAGCCAGTCGAAGATGAAACTGAGTGAAGTGAGGAGTTGCAGAGCCGATACACATTGGAGCTCAACCAGAAGGAGTTGAACTTGAAATGGCGCCATGATGAGATGGAGCCATGAAGAGTCAGAAAGGAGTTGCAGAACTGGGTGGCAGGAGTCGATCAGAGATGGAGTGGGATGAGATGGAGCCAATTTGAGATGGAGCCGAGTGGAGTGAGGAGTCGCAGAGCTGAGACACATCAGAGCTGAACTCAAGTTGAACTTGAGATGAAGCCGGGATGAGACAGAGCCAGGAGGAGTCAGACAGGAGTTGCAGGAGCTGATCAAAGATGGAGCGGGCTGAAATAGAAACATGTTGAGTCAAAAGGGAGTTGCAGAGCTGGGTTGCAGGAGCTGATCTTAGGTGGAGTGGGCTGAGATGGAGTTGGGTTGAGATGGAGCCATGTAGAGTCAGAAGGGAGTAGCAGAGCTGAGTTGCCGGGGCTGATCCGAGATGGAGTGGGCTGAGATGGATCCGGATAGAGATGGAGCTGAAATTGGATGGAGGCTTGAGATGGATGAAAAGGGTAGGGGGAGGATGCAGGATGAAAAAGGCGTGAGAGAGACAGAGAGAGAGGCTGTGATGATGAGGGAAGGGGAAAGAGACAAGGGCAAGAGAGAGGAGAAGTGGTGGCTTGTGGATCAGATTGGAATGGCGTGAAGGGGTGAAGACGTCATGCAGCATAGGGCGAGTGTGGCATTGTCACATGATCTGTCACGCGGCAGTGCGTGAGCTGACGGTCAAACAATGGCAGCAAAGAGCAGGTTTGATTACCTCCGTCCAGAGCCAAGACAGAGTAGAATACATCAGCATGGGAGATGCGATTCGTCTATCAGGGCACATTGGTGCACAATTGCGGTCCAGAGAAGGGTGCAGTTTGGACAAAGCTCACGAAGGGCAAGGGCAGGAGCGGAGGAAGTTGAGCCACTGAGGCTTCAAGATCTTAGATCAAGGGCTCGCTAGCCAGAGCAGCAGGTATGATGAAAATGGATTTCATTGGGATGTGGACTGGACTGTATCTGCAGAAGGAGCAGGCAGACAGCCAAAGGGAATTCAGAAGAGAGAACAGATGTCTGTACCAGAGTGGCTGGTAGCATCACACAACTGCAAACATTTCATCATGAGAATGGAAAGTGAGGATGTGAATTTATAGGACATCAGATTGGGAGGAGGAGGGGATTCAGCCCTGCTTCTCTTCTTTGAGCAGAAGCCCACCATTCCTGATAAACAGTGGTAGGACTGACAGAGCTGAGGAACAGGGAAATAGGTGGGGTGAGAAGAGGACAAAGACATTTCTTCTTGATTAAAGGAAGTGATCGAGACAGTATTTGAATTTAGCTTAACCAAACAGGAACTTTATTAATACTAGAGACTAACATGCAACAAGGCAAAATCATCTGCTGTAGACAAAGACAAACTCAAGTGCAGAGCTGAATTCAAAAATGAAATATTTCAGTAAATGAAGGGACAACCTAACTAACAGAGAAGGTATATAAACAAGCTTAAAAGACTGAAACAAAAACTCTGGGTCACTCTGAGATGGATTCAAACTGTGGAACTACAGGTTCGAAAAGCACCATAATGGAGAAGCAGAAAGAGTACAGTATAAAGTATATAAAGTGTAGTAAGATGACTTTTTCCAGGTAGTAATATTTAATGTAATCCCATTTTCATTTTGAGAGAATTGATTAGCAACTTGTAATACCAAGTTGTAATCCTAACACTGGTGGCCATAGAGTTCCATTTTTCATCATTCATCAGCAAAGAGCATTTCATTCCAAAATGCCTGTTTTATCTAAATGTTGTTTCAGATATCTATTGATTTTGTGATGAGGTCAGAGCTAATGTTTCTTTCTGATTCAAATTCCATTCACTATGACAGTGTTTGTTAACATCCTCCGTGGCAATTCATCTGTAACTTCACTCTATAATACTTCCAGTAGAAAAATGTTTTCTGCTTTGGAGTCTTGGTTCTTCTTAAATTCTGTTCCTAATCATGTCTTCTGGAGACCTGAATTAGAATGATTTTTTTTTTCATCATCTTGTAATTACTGTTGTGACAATTCTGAGTCTGTTTACTGTGTTTTTGGGGATTGGTGTATATTTACAGAATCTGGTGCTCATTGTGTTATTTTTCTTACTGCAGTTCTGCTGTTTGTAAATGTCTTCTGTTCCTGTTTTTCCTTCCATTCTACAGACTGTCTGGTTGTATGATTACAGATGAAGGCTGTTCTTCTTTGGCTTTAGCTCTGAAATCAAACCCCTCCCACCTGAGAGAACTGGATCTGACCTATAATCATCCAGGAGAGTCTGGAGTGAAGCTGCTGTCTGATCTACTGGAGGATCCACACTGTAAACTGGAGAAACTACGGTGAGTAACTGCCTTACTATCTCTATACACAGACTGACTGTAGTTATACACATTACTGACTGTAATGTTTTACTGCACATATGTTTGCTATTGAATGGTTGTTCTTTTGAATATGACAGACCTGTGTGGAACCAGTGACAATGCTACCCAATCAGTAGTGACTCAGCTGATCTTAGAACAGCTGTGTTTTGGTCACAGACAGGAATACTTTGGCAATAAATGAAATTAACATGATATATCACTTACCCAAGATGCAGACGTTTGGTATCTGACATGTGCTTATTTAGTTTACAACAGGAGTTGTCACCAAACTCATCACTAGAAATACAAGCCCAAAAAAATCTCTCAATATGTTTAAAAACATGCAGATTTTCATTTATTTCACACAGACACATCAATGTTGTTTAGAACATGTTATGACCACTGGTGTGAACATTTTACTTAAGTACAAGTACTGTTACTGTAGTGATAAATTAATACCAGTAAATATATTAGTAAAGAAAATTAATCAAGTAAGAGTAAATAAATTGTTTACTGGAAAAGTACTTAAATAATTAAGTAACTTTTTGTATTTCTGCAATCACAACCTGAAAATATTTCTGAGATGACTTTCTTATATCAATGGAAATAATCTGTTCAGGAAAAAAAAGTAAAGAAAACATATGACATGAAAAAAAAGGTTATGAGCTCTAAAACTGATCACAGTATGTTCTGCTAGTGCACATTTACACATCTTTCTGTGAACTGTGTAACAAAATGAGGCTTACATTAAATAACATGCATTCTTTTGGTTTGGCCTTTAAGAAAAGCTTACTTAATTGTGTCAAAATAACGTAGATTAATAATGTGATTTTTAGTGACAGTCCTGCTGTCCATCAGCTCACTGAATGTTAACTTCCATTTATATGTCTAAATCTCTACAGAGTAAACACACTTATAGCAGTGACCTGCCACTTGCTGTTAATACACAAAAGTGTGCTATACTGGTTTTGCTGGAACTTACAGCTGCTTTCGATATTGTCAACCACAACTTATAGGGACAGTGCTAAGCTGTTTTAAGTCCTATCTTTTTGATAGGACTTTTACAGTACATGTTGGTAATTTCCATTCCTTTACTTCTACCATCAGTTGTGGAGTTCCTCAAGGATCCATTTTAGGTCCAGTGCTGTTTTCATTATACATGATTCCATTGCAAAAGATCACTGGAAAGTATGATATTCAATTCCATTGTTATGCCGATGACACACAGCTGTATCTCCCCTTGCAGCATAAAGACCCATGTTCACTCAAATGGCTGAATGAATGTCTATATGAAATTAATTGTTAATTGGAGGGCATTTTTCTCCAAATAAATGAAGATAAAAATGAAGTAACCCTCTGTGGCTCCCCCAGGCATATCAATCTTTTAATAAATAATCTTTGTAGACTGTTGGAATATGCGAAACCTAAGGTAAAAAACCTTGGGGTAATATTTTACCCTAATCAAGTTTGATAAACAAATTAACTGTTATCAGGAGTTCCTTCTACCAACTACCATCTTTACTTCTGAAAGACTCAGCCTCTCTGGAATGCTTTTTCATACCCAATCATGTTACTAATCTGTTGCCAATTAACCACCAGGTGTTTTTTGGCATCACACAACTTTTTTTCCAGCCTTTTATTGCCCCATCCTGACTTTTTTGGAACATTTTTTTTGGTTATTGCCATCAAAGTCTAAATAGGCATATATTTTTCAAAAACCAATTAAATTTCTCAGTTTCAACATTTGATATGTTGTCTTTGTACTATTTTAAATGAAATATAGGGTTTAAATGATTTAAACAGACCATTACAATAATAATAACTCAAACATATATAAAAGTCTCACTTGGAGTAAAAGAAGCTAACTAGACTAGCAGCGTGATCAAGAGCTAACCAGCCTAGCAGTGTGATGTAGTGCTTATTAACCTAGCAATAATCTAGAGCCAACTAGCTTAGCAGTGTGATGTCATGATAACTAGCCTAGCAGTGTGAGCCAGAGCTTACTAGTCTAGCATTGTGAGGTAGTGCTAACTTATCAGGATAATATAGTGCTAATTAACTTATCAGTGTGATTTAGAGCTAACTAGCCTATCAGTGTGGTTTAGTGCTAACTAGCCTAGCAGTGCGACTGTGAGCTAACTAAAAGTGTGATTAATGGGAGTGTTCCGTAAATTGGTAATGGAGCTAAAGCACTAGCAGTGTCATGTCAGTGTTAATAATAATAATAATAATAATAATAATAATAAATAATAAAGTCTGAAGTGTTTCATACTATGATGATTTTTTTTATTATTTATTTTATTTTACTTTTATGTGAACTGTAAGGTCTGAAGAGTGTTTTATACTGTAATGATCTGTTTTATTCTTTATTTCAGTTTTGATTTATTTGATTTGATTTATTTTATTTTTGATTTAATATTAATTTTAACGAATGTATAAATGTGTGTGTTTGTTCTTCAGGGTGGATTATGGAGGGAAGATCAGGATGAAACCAGGACCACAGAAATGTAACACGCACACACACACACACACACACACACACATATTGATTAAAATTCTCTCTGTGACCTCTCTAATTTGTTTGTGTGTGTGTTTTTACAGATGTGTGTGATCTCACTCTGGATCCAAACACAGTGAATAGATTCCTCTCTCTGTCTGGGAGGAACAGAAAGGTGGAGTGGGTCTTGCAGGGTCAGCGTTATCCAGATCATCCAGAGAGATTTGATTGCTGGCTGCAGGTTCTGAGTGTGGAGAGTCTAACTGGACGTTGTTACTGGGAGGTTCAGTGGAGTGGAAACATTGGCATATCAGTATCATATAAAGGAATCAGGAGGAAAGGACTCAGTACTGACTGTGAGTTTGGAAACAATAATCACTCCTGGAGTCTGTACTGCACTAATAACAGATACTCTGTCAGACACAATAAACAGGAAACTGTCCTACCTGCCCCTCCCTCCCCCTCTAACAGAGTAGGAGTGTATCTGGACTGGGTGTCCGGGGTCCTGTCCTTCTACACCATCTCCCCAGACACACACACACTGACCCACCTACACACATTCACCACCACATTTGCTGAACCGCTCCACGCTGGATTTAGACTTTTATATAAATCCTCAGTGAGTCTGTGTGATCTCGAATAACCTCTACACACAGAGAGAGAGAGAGAGAGAGAGAGAGACAGAGAGAAAGAGAGAGAGAGAGAGGCAGAGACAAAGAGAGACAGACAGACAGAGAGAAAGAGGAGACTGTTAAAAATGTGTTGGTTGTTTCAGTTTGATCTCAACCTGTAAGTATAAGACAAATCAAACCTTTCATTGGTTAAATTATTCAAAACAAATAAAAGAGAATAAAAGTAAACTCTTGTGAGTTCAGATCAAGATTCACTGAACAAAACAGAGACACATGACCATGTGACCATATGAGATACATTTCAGATTTGCTGTTACAGAAACAAACACACACATTTATCATACATCATTTTTGAAACAAAATTTCATCAAGTTCTGGCATGTCAACCGTGTCCGAGTCCCTATGAAAAGCCACAGAGCTTCATTAAGCTACGCAATTATGGCTCGTTTATACATCAATTAGACATCAGTTTTCTTCCTAGGATAAACTTGAGATGCTATTTCAACATCAGCAATATGTATTTTACCTGCAGAGATCAGAGTATAACCAAATAAATAAATCAAAGACTCTTCTTGGTTATATCTAATCATGGCAGTTACATCTGTGAATAAGCGCTTAATCATTACAGGAATCCTAACATCATTCTGTCAGTTCAAAAGTTTGTACAGCACCACCTCCATGAAACTACTGCTTTCACTGTTATTGCACAGATTTAGGTAAAGTGCATATTTTGTTAAATGATTAATCTCTCCAATTTCATGACATGCAATACTTTTGACCACCAATTTGTAAATAACACGTAATTTTCACTTGTATCTTATTTTTTGAGATAACATCTTGAATATCTAGATTTGCCTAATATCTTGACACATGTTGTACATGTAAATTGTAATAAACGTACCAAATATTGCTTGAAAAAAGACTCTGGTTTTCATTCAAATAGATGACCAGGCTTTTTATGATGCAATCCCTCCTGATGTCAATGACATCACACTACAACAGAGGAAAAAAATCAAGATAGAATTGTAAATTATATGCCAACTTGTTACACAATATTGCTGCCATACATATTTTATGTGTAAGAAAATGGGAACTGATTCACTCGAAGTTAAATAAGTAACTATTTTCACGTTCTCTGTCGAGTCTCTTAGTTACTTGACATTGTGTTTGTAACACGCTGTTCTGTGTGTGTGTGTTGTGTTTATGAAGGAGCTGCTTTTTTAATTGAATCAATATAATTTTCGGTTGCACAGCTAATTAGGAATGGTAGTGAACGCTCCGTGTGGAGTCTTGTAGCTCACCTGGTAGAGAGAGAAAATTTTTAGTCAGAACTTTAACTGGAGACAAAAATCACTATTATTCACTGCATTGCTGGTCATGTACAAACAGTAAGAGATCTGCAGCAGAGTGTATTTTTAGATCCACTGATGATGTAATGAGACTGAAATGAGCTCCAACCGATTTCTCTCTTTCTAAAGAATAATAAAAAGTTCAGCCATATTGTGGTTCAGTCCGGACTGAGACAGAGTGAGTTCAGCTCTGTAATGCTGTAAAATGCTCCAGTGGGAGAAGATACTCTGAAATGAAGATGAAGTGATGTTTTCTTCTGTAGATCTGCTGTAAATGAACACAGATGAAGATGGACTTGGATTTTCTCACTGAAGACGTCTAGACAAACCTCAGAAAAGGTAACAGTGCTTTCAGTTTAATAAAAGCTCTATAAGGTTAGAATAAATGCAAACATCAATATAGTAAAACCTATATATAACTTAGAAAACAAGTAAACATAAATACAGTAAAAGCTCTATAACATTACAATAACCACAAATCATCATACAGTAAAAACACTAACATTACAATAATTGCAAATTATCATAAATACAGTAAAAACTCAATAACTTCAGAATAAGCACTAACAATGATAATTATTATCATGATGATGATGATAACATTAAAATGAGCACAAATAAACAAATACAGTAAAAACACTATAACATTAGAATAAAACACAAATAATCAAATTTATGATTTAGTCTCTTAGCTGACTGGAGACATTCCAAATTCTTGTGATCTGCAAACATGAGGAATGGATGTTTAGCCCCCTCCAACCAGTGATGCCACTCCTCAATTGCCAGTTTCATGACTAGTAAATAATCTCCAATGCTGTAATTGCATTCCATTGGAGTGAGCTTATGGCAATAAAATGCTACAGGATGTAACTTAACCCACACGCTGAGAAAGAACAGCTCCGACGCCAATATCTGAGACATCCACCTCAATTACAAAAGGCTGGGTAGGGTCTGGGTGTTTTATAACTGTAGCAGACATAAACGCAGACTTTAACAAGTCAAAAGCCTTCTCAGCTTGGGGGTTCCAGACTAGCTGTTTAGCATTACCCTTAAGAAGTGTTGTTAATGGTGCAGCAATAGAGCTGTACCCACGAGTAAATCTACAGTAAAAATTTGTAAATCCAAGAAAATGCTGTAAGCCCTTGATGGAAGTGAGTATTGGCCAATGCAGAACAGCGTCAATTTGAGTCACCCATAATTATTCCCCCAGAACTGATTATGTACTCTAAAAAACAATGTTTACTAAATGAAATTCACATTTCTTGCCTTTAACATACAAGTGGTTCTCCAACAATCTGGCTAAGACCTGACAGACATGACTGATTAAGATATCAATCAATGTAGGCAATGACAAATTTGCCTAACACGTCTCTAAGTACATCGTTAATGAAGGCCTGGAAGATAGAAGGAGCGTTCAAAAGACTGGCATAACTAAGTACTCATAGTGCCCCCTGGTGGTGATGACAGCGGTTTTTCATTCATCACCTTCTTTAATTCTGATGACACTGTAGGTACTTTGTAGAACTACCTTAGTGAAAATAGTGGCTCCTCTAAGCTGTTCCAAAGCTGCCAGCACTAGAGGCAAGGATACAGGTAAGTCTTGGTAACTTGGTTGAGTCCTCTATAGTCAACATACGGTCTTAGTCCTCCTTCCTTCTTCTTCACAAAAAAGAACCCAGTGGGTTAAGTAGAAGGACAGATGAACCCTTGAGCCAAGCTTTTCTGAATATAATCCTCCATGTCTCTGTTCTCCTCCTGAGAAAAGGGGTAAACTCTAGATTTTGGGGGAACAGCACCCTCAATAAGGTCAATGCAGCAATCATACTCATGGTGAGGAGAAAGTTCAGTAGCCTTGTTTTTACTAAAGACTTCTTTTAAGACCTCAAATTATTAGGATTTTCAATGGATGTAGAGTTTATAGCTAGTCTGGGAAGTTCAAGACATTGTTCAGGACAAAAAGAGGACCAACTAAGGATCTCATGGTCTGACTAGGAAATGTTGGGATTATGTTTATATAGCCAGGGCAGGCCTAAAATAACTGAATATGGAGAAGTGTTCCGAAAAAAAGCTGATCTGTTCCCTGTGAGGAGCGCTGGCATACATGGTGACAGGTTGAGTGAGCATATCGATGATTCCCTCTCCAATTGGGTCTCCATCCACAGCTGATAAACAAAGAAATGCCTGAATGGTCTCTACTGGAAGCTGGAGTTGCTCCAAAAGGGACTTGTGGATCAGAGTTGATTAGAGCTGAACATACATAGACAGAATTTAGGCATCACAAAGTCACAGGCAGTGAGATCAGAAAGGAAATGCAAGCGGTTTCAGAACTGGGGGCTGAGTTACTGAAAAAAAAATCAAACATTGCAACAAAAACCTGCAACACTGGTCTGGTGTACCATCATACTTATCTGGCTTGCTAACAGGAAACAACTAGCAGTGGTAGACTCACCAGTATTCATTCTCTAATCGAGTGCTGATCTTTTTCAAATTGTGAGCTACAGAAGTTAACTGTTGTTGCTCACTCTGCTGTTGTGTAAGGGAGCCTACAGAATGAGTAACAGACTTGAATAGCTGATGGTGTTAACTTAAAATAGCACCCTGATTACTTACAGCTGACATGATTTCCTTAATATTCGCTGTCTGCATGTTGGCGAATTATTCTGTAGTACTGGGTTGAGGTATTAGACACTCATGGATAAAAGATAAACCATAAGGTTCATCAAAAGAAGAATGAACTGAAGTACCAGGGTTGACACCAGACCAGGTCAACAACCAGGTAAACCAAACAATACATGGGTGAAGATGATAACAGAGTCGAATAAACCAGAGAGGGTTGTAACCAAAAAGCAAACATGCACAGATAGATTAAGCCAAAAGAAGATACAAGAACCAGTAATGGGGAAACAACGCAAGGTGATGAACAGAACAAAAATCAGATGAAAGAACGGTATGGTATGCACTGACAAATCACAGGCAATACTTCGCAAAGACAAGGTTCAAACAGACAGGTTTATATACAGGGAAATACAGGTGATGATAATCAGGGTTCAGGTGACAGTGATCTGCTGGGTGGCTTGTGATTGGCTGGTGGAGTCATGTGACTGACAGAAAAATTCTGAGAAGTGTAGTCCATAATGGCATGAGAGTCCGAATTAGAGCCAGGAAGCATGACGCAGAGAGAGAGAGAGAGAGAGGAAGAAAGTCGATGTTTTGTTCAGGTTGCTTGGAATATTGTCTGGATGTTGATCCAGGAGATGAGTCTTTTAAAGAAGGACTTGATTGCTTCATTTTTGTTGACCACCTTTTTCAAAGTTTGACTGAGTTTGTTTTAGTATTCTTGAACAATTTAGGCTACAATTAAAGAACAGCTCAGACTAATGAAAAGATTGTGGTTTTAGTGTGAGGGAGTGTCAGGGGTCAAAGGTTGTACATGAAAAAAGGGGTGAGGATTCGTTAAGAAGAAAGTGTTTTTACATCATATGGTATTTTAACCGAGTGCTGTGGGATATCATGCACTTGGGGTCAGTTTATTATAGATACAGTGGAAGTGAATCATGTGTAATGAAATACTTAGAACAGTAGATCATACAAAGGACACTCTTTTGGAAGAATCTGGACACTTACACTTTGTGTGAAACAGAAGAACAGTGAGTCATCACTATGCATCAGTGGACTTTCACACGCTGAGTTTCCAGTTTTCACTTAGAACAGACTGTTTGGATTTGCTCATCTCCTAATCACACCTGTTCAGCCAGGAAGCTCAGGAGAGCGCTGTGATTGGTCCAGTAAAACCTCACTCCACCCTCTTCACCCTGTAAAACACCTTCCAGGACTTCCTTTGTGGTGGAGAACTAATCCAATCCAAAAAGGTTTACAGTGAAAGTAAAACCTTCAGCAGCATCTGTCCGGTAAAGAGAACATCATAAACAGAGACAGAACTACATTTCAGAGCACTTCACTACTTGTGTGTGTGTGTTTACAGGATTAGGTATAATCAAAAGGCAGAGCCATGACCTCCAAAATGAGCTTCTCTGAAGAACAGCACTCACAGAAAGCTGAGAGGTGAGAGAATCATGTGATCTGATGTAAAGACTGTATGTTCTCATCTACACCAACACGCAGGGACGTTTGTAGATGACGTCTGATATTGGTTGTGTTTTAGACTGGATCAGGGTCAGAGATCTGACTCACCTGAACCCAGCAGTGTGTCCATGAAGAGTGAGCACTCAATGGACAAAGACACACAGTTCAGAAGGTATACCAGTTCTATTAAACTCAGGTAAGAATGATGTGAACTCCAGTGATCTTGAAGAGTAAATGGATTGAGAACTTGTAGTTTCTGAGAGATATCAAAATAAGGAAAGCACAGAAAACTGTTTTACTGCCTGAGGTACGTCATTCTGTGTGATGTAACTCTGCATGTAGAATAAGAGTATTTACATATTATGTCAGTGGTCCCCAAACTGTGGTACATGTTCTCCTAGGGGTTCTTCAAGTGATGATGGGAGTACATAAAAAAAAAATCTGACGTTTGATGTTTACACTCCTGATTGAGTTCCTTTTTTGAAACTGCTAAGAGCTGAGTTTAATCTAAAGCTAATGCCATATTTGTGGTGTGAATGTGTGAGTGACGAGTGAGTGGAACATTTATAACATCCAGCAACTCTCTCAACCTGCTCCTTTTTTGAGGACCCAAACAAATTGCCCTCACTTGTGTAGGGACTTAAAATGACAGTACAACAACTAGAGGAATTATACTCCATAGTAGGGGTGGGAATCTTTAGGCACCTCACGATTCAATTCGATTACGATTCAGAGGGCTGCGATGCGATTATAAAACGATTATCGATGCATCACGATGCATCTTTTTTTTTCTATACATGATTTCTATTTTCTTACTGTCTGAGGACTTGGTAGTTTTAAAAAAAAGTATTTGTAATGATCCATATTGCATTTACGTCCAATATCTTTTATTAATAAATCAAATGGAAGTGATGTGGCAAGTGAACTAGAAGGCTCTCATTCACTGCTCTGGTTTGGAGCACATGAGACGCTGCTGCCACTCATCTGCGATAAAATGCGCTGTTACGATGAAATAAGGTCCAGTGGTAATGGATGACCACGCAGCACATTATATATTCTTTAGTGATTTCGTAACTTCGGTTTTGGTCTTGTGATGTGGAGCGCGAAAGACTGCAGGTCATGTAGCAACGAGGTTTCGCCTGCCTAGTAGCGAACGAAAAACGAAAAGAGAAAGACAGAAGAACATGTGGAGATGAACGGACTTATTCGCATTTATAAGCAGCGCACTTGGTTTCCTGGTACATTAAATCTGCAACGAGAGACTGTCACACACTAAAAAGTTGCGAAGATGAAGTCGCTTCTCTTTCTAATTTTCCTGTTCCACCTTAAATGGTGCCGCAATTACATTCGGCATCTCAGTCAGAATTTAAGGTGAAACTGGGAAGTTCAGCAAGAAGCTGGAGAATGAGAAGCGACTTCAGCCTCGTAAAACAATGGAAAGCTCAAAGACATTTTACAAGAAACTATTCACCTTTTGAGGAAAAGTTTTCTGGTGGAGGAAAGCGGCTATAGCTAAAGCTTAAAAGCAGAGCAGAGTAAGTCCGCGTTTTCGTTTATATTGTTTAGCCTATAATAGGACATTAGCACATACTGAGACATGCTGGACATTAAAAGTTGTGGCTCCCAAGTTGGTTTGATTTTTATTGAAAGGACAAAATGTCTCTTCTTAACATTTGTGTTGTGACTCCTGACCTAACCTAGCTTTTAATGCAGAGGCAGCCGGTTGGATTTCTCGGTCATCCAGGTGTGTTTTTGTTATCTGCTGCCACAGACTGTCTGGGCGCTGCACTTACCCACTTCCAAGTTCCGCCCTGCGTTCCGTCAACATTACGTTATAAATTAAATATTTTGAAAATCGATTTTTGACATTTGTGAATCCATTCAGAATCGTTCACGTCTGTATCGCGATGCATCCAAGAATCGATTTTTTCCCGCACCCCTACTCCACAGCAAAGACAGAAATCAAATATATCAAATACCTCATTTTCAATCAGCTAAACATTTCTTTCAGATTTTCGTTTCCTTCACATTGAGAGGGTTTTGTTGTAGAGAAGAGGGAGAGATCAGGAAAAGAGATTATTACAGAGGGAGGCCTTCTGGATTTGTGAACTTTTGTCTTAGTTCTTTAAATGGTATGGATGAGGATCTCAGTCTCAATTGTTTTTATAAAGAAAGCTAGATTTTATCAGTGTGTTTTCTTTAGAAATGGTTTTTGATGTTTATGTGTTTGATTTCTATCTTTGGTATGGAGTATATCCTCTAGATGTTGTCCTGTCACTTTAAGTAGTCCTTCACCGAACCTACGCCAGTAAAAGCAATTTGTTTGGGGCTTCAAAAAAGAAGTAGGCTAAAAAGTTGCTTCATGAGTATCAATGACAGTAAAAAGACAATCTTTTACCTGGTTTGTGTCAGGTTTTTGTACTCTATTTAATAAATAATACATTAATTTTTTTCTTTGCCAGACTAGTCAGATTTTTCACTGTTCTAGAGAGACTGTTGGGTGAAGCAGAGACAGGAGTGATCCCCAAGACTCTGACTCAAATGTTCACCCACTTTCTGATCTTTCAGATAAAACACAAGGTCCAAAAGTACCATGAAAACTGTGATATTGATCCTCAGCAGACCAGAGAGACTATTCTGGCACTGGGAGAACTGGCTTTCCAACAGCTGGAAAAAGGAAACCTGATCTTCTATGAGGAAGACCTGAGACAGTGTGGCATTGATGTCAGAGAAGTGTCAGTGTACTCAGGAGTTTGTACACAGATCTTCAGAGAGGAGTTTGGGCTGCACCTAGGGAAGGTGTTCAGCTTTGTGCACCTGAGTGTTCAGGAGTTTTTCGCTGCTTTATTTGCATTTCTCTCTTTCATCAGCAGAGATGGAGCAAAACAGCTGACCACTGACCTCTCTAGTATTTTAAAAGAATCCAAAATGTCAGACTTCCTCAAGTCTGCAGTGGACAAGGCCTTACAGCGTGAGAATGGACACCTGGACCTTTTCCTCCGCTTCCTTCTGGGCCTCTCACTGGAGTCCAGTCAGATTCTTTTACAAGGCCTGCTCACACAGACAGGAAGCAGCTCTCACAGCAAAGAGGAAATAGTCCAGCACATCAAGGAGAAGATCAGGGAGAATCCCTCTCCAGAGAAAACAATCAGTCTGTTCCACTGTCTGAATGAACTGAATGATCATTCTCTGGTTCAGGAAGTCCAATCATACCTGAACAGAGGAGGTTCCAGTGGTCTAAGTGGAACTAAACTCTCTCCTGCTGAGTGGTCAGCTGTAGCGTTTGTGATGCTGAATTCAGAAGAGGAACTGGATGAGTTTGACCTGAGGAAATATGATCCATCTGAAAAATGTCTTCTGAGGCTGCTGCCAGTGGTCAAAACATCAAAAAAAGCTTTGTGAGTACCACATTGTTTTTTCAATGTAAATTGGGATCAATGGATTCTACTTTTATATGTATTGATTTCTCTTTCTTTTCATGATATTTTCATGTTACTGTCCAAGTTAATAAGTCAGAGACATTTTTTGATCCAATCTGAAGGATCTGTCATGGTTTCCTGGGCTAGGATCTGCACTTTACTGTTTCTGCCTCTTCTCTCTTGTCTCCTTATAATCTTTGCTCGGCCTGCTTATTATGTTTGTAACCACTCCATGGGCGCCGACTTGGGTTAAACATTGAGAGGGTATTTTGACTAATTCTAGTTCAGCATTTTCCTGGAGCCTGCTTTTGTGGTTGGTGCACTGTTCAATTTTATGCTAATGAAGAGCACAATATTAGGTGCAGCTTTACCTCACTGATGTTTACTAACAGCAATACAAAAGGGATTTTAAGCATTGATTTTTTTAGGGATGGATTCAGAGGCCATACATAGTTTCTTGAACATTGAAACTGCAGAAATAAAAAATAAACAACAAATAAAATCATTCAAGTGTTGACAAACTAAGATCATCAGAAGAATCAGAAAAACTAAGATGATAAAGCTAATTTGATGCAGTCACTCTGCTCTTGCTCTAGTCTCTTGGAACTTTATGAGCATAGTCAGTAATACCTCACTGGTATACCCTTTTTTGCTGTGGTAAGTCAATACCGGCATGATAGAATTTTTTGATAAATGTAGCCATCTCTACATATTTAAAATCTGTGGCTTCAGTCTATTCCTTGCCATCACATATGTTTCAGACTGTTGAATGCGGGGGAGTAAAGCCTCAGTGTTCCTCCATTGTTGGAGCCTATCTAACAAGTTGTAATGATTGTTATTGCTAACCTCTTAATTTTGTTTACTGAGTATTATTAAGTTGTGTGAACAGTCCTGCCTTTTATATCGTTAGTTCTTGCATTTTCCCTGTTGTGTTGTTCCTTGTTTCAACTTGTTCTTTAGTTTTAACCCTATGAAAACAAAAATCTAGTCAGTGATTCATTCCAAGCTTTTGGTAGTGTTACCTTCAACTCAGAATAGTTGATTTACTTGGAAATATGTGTCTGTTGCATACTTCACCTGTGAAATATGTGTGACTTTTCTGTAAGAAAAGAAGAGAAGAGAGGGCAAAAGCCATATTTAAACTTTATACCAGCATTATAAGAGTGCCACTCCTGGACAAAATTATCTAGTAGCTGTAAAGGGGCAGTCGTGGGCCAGAGGGAACCAGCCTTGTGACCAGGTTGCTGGTTTGATCACCTGAGCTGACAGTACATGACTGAAATGCTCTGGAGCAAGGCACCTAACCCCCAACTGCTCCCTGGGCGCCGTGGATAGAGCTGCCCACCACTCTGGGCAAGTGTGCACACTGCCCCTAGTGTGTGTGTGTGTGTGTGTGTGTGTGTGTGTGTGTGTGTGTGTGTGCGTGTGCATGCTCACTAGTGTGTATGTGGTGTTTCACTGCATAGATTTCCTAATAAGGGTCACTTAACTTAAAGTTTGTACCTAAATATTAAACTATTTTCCTCCCCATTTTGGAGTGGTGTTTTGAGAGAAAGGTATGAGGCAATTCTTGGAACCTCACTCCAATGTAAACTAAAAGAAACATACAGAACAAAAAAGGATATAAATAATAAAATATGATTGCACTTGATGCTTCCATACATGATAATACTAAAAAACTGGATCAGCATATGGAATTGTAGCTTTCTATGAGCTGTCTTGATTCCTATCACTGTATAAAAAGAAAAGGTACATGCTGCCTTTAATGTTAGATCCTCTGCAATATGATCTGTGTACATACATTAAGAATAAAACTCACATTGCTACGTAAACACTTACAATTGATGTGGAATTATCATCACTTAATTATATCACTCGGTTAATTTAATGACATAAGAACAGTTATCACAGGTGGGGAGGGGATCTCCCATTAGCTTCAGTTTAACAAACAATACCTCTGGGGTTCAGGTGAATTGCCAGTAATAGATTTAAAAAAAATGAACAAAAAATGTATTATCACAATTATGCATAAGAAACATATTTAAAAAAAAAATTAAATGCAGAGTCCAATGCCATCCACGAGTCCAACAAAGAAAAACAGAATAAAATTGTCCCAAAGTCCTCTCTGACTGCAGCACCTTCAGTCAGTCATGACATTTTAATCATTTTAATCAGATAATTATGGTTTTGGTTTTAGTCTAGTTTTAGTCAATGGAAATTTCAGTCTAGTGTAACTCAATTAAATTTCTAAAATATTTAGTCTGATTTTAGTCATGCATTTTTAAAAGTTTCACTATTTTAGAGGTATTACGTTTTACAAGAGCTATACAAAACAAGGGTTATAGTGTTAAAAAGCCAATGATAGCATGAAGCCACGCAAATGTTGCCATTCTGATTGCGGTGCTGGCAAAAATTAGATTATCAGAGGAGAGCTATATCAGTATAGACTGTTTAAGATCCACATTTAATATCAATACATTTACAATGCTCTAGTTATTACTCACTAAGTAATAGTTAATAATTAAAATGGCAGCATGTATATATGCAAAAGAAAAGGTGTTATGGTTAATTTACATATTTAAAACTAACTACCATGTAATAATTAAGTTGCTATTTAAAGGATGCTGTTATTTTGTTGTATTAAAAATATGCATCATGGTCCTTGCTGCCTCACTACAGAATCAAGATCAGAGCAAATCCAAGTACATTCACTGGATTAGGTATCTGCTATATTAAATGAATGATTCTCATATGAAAATTCCAGTAATGTCTGTAGGCATTTGAGATTGTTGGTGTTTAATAGCAGAGGCTGTATTTTGGCAACCCTCCCAAACAGCTTCTGGCTATGCATGTGTCATCTGATTATATTCTGCAATTCTCTAGCTGTGATCCTTGGAAATTCTTTGGTCACTCAAACGTTTCCCAGTAGATTCCTACATATTCATCTGCTTTAAACTTGTCAATTATTGCCCTGATAGTGGAAATGGGCATTTTAGTAATGGTTTAGCCATTTTTTTTAGCCATTTCCTAATTTATGCAGCTCAAAAATGTTTTGTCACATATCATTGCTGTATTCTCTGGTGATGGATAATTAAGAGAATCTGACCTGTGTATCTCTTCATGTTTGTACACCAGTGAAACAAAATCTTTTTACAGCCTATGTTTACCAGGGGTCTATAAATCAAGGCATGTTTGGTGTCCAAAGTTTTATGTATAATATCTTATTGTAAATAAAATATTATCCATTCTAAATAACATTAACCGCATCTATCCAAGATTTTTATTTTTTTAATCTACTACACACAAAAGATATTTTTGGGGTTGAAATGACTATTCATATTATCCATATTATTCAGCTGCTGAATAATATTACTAAGCATTCTGCACACATCACACCAATTGTCCATCAGCAAAATGATTAAATATTTTTTAATTGTAGTAAAGGAAAAACAACTTTGAATATGAGAAAGAAATATTTGGCTACAACATCTGTGTACTTATATCTAGATAAAAAGAAAATGTAACATGAAGAGTAATCCCACTCCATTTTTATTCCCCTTATTTAAACTGTACTATGTACTGTATTTACTCTGCCTTTACAGACTAGCTGATTGTAATCTCACTGCAATGTCCTGTGAAAAACTGTCATCAGCTCTACATTTAGTTAATTCCTCCCTTAAAGAGCTGGACCTCAGTAACAATGACCTGCAGGATTCAGGAGTGGAGCTGCTGTCTGCTGGACTGAAGAGTTCACACTGTAAACTGGAGAGACTCAGGTGAGTTTTCTGCAAAGTGGATCTTTAATGATAAATGTTAAGCACTTACATTTAAAATGTTTTTCAGAAACGAGCATTCATACATTCAAAGTTGTCAGCTTTTGGCGAAATTTGCCATTTTGGATGATAAATACACTACACTGTAAAAGTGGAACAGGGTAGAAGTTAATTTAAAGTGTTTTGTGAGATTTAAAATATGTCAAACTGCTTGTTAGCAGAGAAAGTACATGTTTAGGTTGATCTGACAAAATATTTTTGCAGTATCAATAGACTCCTCTTATTCAAAGTTCAGTTGCTAAGATTCTTACATACACTAAGTGTTCTGCACACATCATACCAATAATACATCAGCAGCATGATGAATGTAATTTCTAAGGAATTGTAATTGTTAAGCAACTTTAAATGAAACTCTTGAAGAACTATCAGGGTTTTATCATCTGCTGTATTTATTTCTAAATAAAGGAACACAAGGAAAGTAATGTCTGTCCATTCTCCTGATTTAAATGCACCATGTTCTGTATTTACTCTGTCTATGCAGACTTGCTATATGTAATCTCACCACAACATCCTGTAAAAAACTGTCATCAGCTCTACAAAAAGTAAACTCCTCCCTTAAAGAACTGGACCTCAGTAACAATGACCTGCAAGATTCAGGAGTGGAGCTGCTGTCTGCTGGACTGAAGAGTTCACACTGTAAACTGGAGATACTCAGGTGAGCTTTCTGTATATTAGGTCTTTAATAATAAATAATAAGCTTACATTTATTATATGACTGTTTTTCAGGAATGTATTTTCAGGAATGAATTTCTAACTAGGTTTTGTACCTCTGCTACGTGGGCTGACTGATTTCTGTCTGAGATTAGCTCAATCAATATTTTGTCATTTGTAATTTTTATGATGGTTTAAGTATCATGTGCAAGTACACAGTTGTGTGGGTAAAGGGAGTAGAAGATGGGACTCCTGTGGTGTGCCAGTGCTCAGTGCTATTGTAAAGGAAAGGTGGGTACCATCTGTGGGCAGTCTGGTAGAAAGTCCAGAGCTCAAACCTTGGTTATATAGTTTGGAGGATATCTTGCTGGGGATCACAGTATTAAAAGCAGAGCTGTAGTTGATGAATAACATAACATTCTGATGTTTGTACCCTGTTTTTAAAGATGAGTCAGGACAGTGTAAAGTGCAATGGATATGCAACGTTGTTATGTAACGGAATACAAGTGTTGGGAATACATCTGAAAATTACAGAAATTAAGTACATATGATCATCTGAAGTTACATTTTGTAAATGCAGTATTCAGAAAACAGTTACCTTTAAAATTGTGGGTGAATACTTTTAAAATACTTAAACTAAATTTATATAAATACTAATCTTTATACTATCTTTAAATCTAACTATACTATATAAAGACTATCTATAGCACAATTTTAAAAACAGCTTTACAAATACTGTTCTCACTTTTATACTTTTTAGATTTTGTTATGGAGATATCGTGAATTGTTTGCTTAGTTCATGAGATGGTAGTTGGACTATGGGAGCAGCAGTGAGCTGAAGCAACTGAAGCAGGCTGAGCCTGAGTGAACTGAGAGCCAAAATAATGTTGAGAATTTTAATCTCTGTTTTGTCCTTATTTAACTGAGGAAAATGATGTGCCCCATATATTGGCAGAGAGAGTCTGTTGGACTGTAATGATATGGTGAGAGAGTGAGGAATAGCTGTGTATCATCTACATAACTATGGTAACCATTGTTGTCATTCTTTTGGAGTCATGGGGGTGAAGAGCAAAAAGAAGGTTGTCCTATCATTTTTTAATTCCAGTCCAGCTTAGCTGAGCACCATCCAGCCTTAAAATAGTATGTAAATGCCATCTCTTACTCTTTTTCCTTCCTTCCTGCAGATTGTCTGGTTGTATGATTACAGAAGAAGGCTGTTCTTCTTTGGCTTCAGCTCTGAAATCAAACCCCTCTCACCTGAGAGAACTGGATCTGACCTATAATCACCCAAGAGAGTCTGGAGTGAAGCTTCTCTGTGATCTACTGGAGGATCCACACTACACACTGGAGAAACTACAGTGAGTTATTGACTTACTGCCTCTATACAAAGACTGACTGTAAGTATACATATTATACACATTACTGACCATAATATTTTACTGTATATGTGTTTGTCTTTATGATAAGGTGGTGAATTTGAAATGTTTTTCTGAACATGACTATAACTAGCATGAGGACACTGAGGTCTGGAGCTCAGTAGTTTTGAAACCGTTTATGAGATTTAATGTAAATAAAGTGATGAGACTGCACAATCAGCAGTGACTGGTTCTCAGCTGACCTCAGAACAGTTGTGGTTTGGTCATAGACTTAACTGCCTACTTTATAAACATCTAGAAATAAACAATACATATTTGACACACATCTCTTATCAGGGATTACAGTGTCATATCAGTTGTCTAATTATTAACCAGAATATATTTTATTATATGTACATATTGGACAAAACTTTAAGCTCTTAGAAAATGACACATCTCAGTAATTCACTGTGATAATTTGTGTACTAGGCTTGGGCAGTATAACGATTAGTTCGTCCCTGCACAACCTTACATTGCCACGATGGTGATGGTAATATTGAAAATTATATTAAATCACTAATTGTTAGTTTTTTTTTTCTTGTTAGTTTTGCATTTACTATTAGGAAGCTTGTTAGAATAGTTTTTTAAACAGGCTTTGTGACCTTGTGATGAACCCATCTGTTGTGACCGTAATTAAAGAATATGGCAACCAATAACAGCTCCAGCTGAGTGGCAGCTGTCGTAGTCAGCCAGATCTGGCTGAGTTGTTTTGGACACAAACCCAGCACTGAAGAATTCTATAAAAACCGAGAGCACTAATTTCTCTCAGCTGTATTTTGTATTCAGTTGAGCTGTGTGTGTTTGTGTTTTATACGTAATGATCTGTTTTATTCTTTATTTTAGTTTAGTTTTATCTGTACCGTAAGGTCTGAGGAGTGTTTTATATCATAATGATCTGTTTTATTCTTTATTTTAGTTTAGTTTTATCTGGACTGTAAGGCCTGAAGTGTATAAATGTGTATGAAATGTGTGTGATTGTTCTTAGGGTGGATCATGGAGGGAAGATCAGGATGAAACCAGGACTAAAGAAATGTAAAACACACACACACACACACACACACACACACACACACACTGCATAAATTAAAATTCTCTCTATGTTTTCTGTGATCTGTGTGTGTGTGTGTTTGTGTGTTTACAGATGTGTGTGATCTCACTCTGGATCCAAACACAGTGAACAGTGAACTCTATCTATATAAGAGTAACAAAAAGGTGGAGTGGGTATGGAAGGATCAGCGTTATCCAGGTCATCCAGACAGATTTGATGTCTGGTCTCAGGTTCTGAGTGTGGAGAGTCTGACTGGACGCTATTACTGGGAGGTTCAGTGGAGTGAAGGAGTTGAAATATCAGTATCATACAGAGGAATCAGGAGGAAAGGAGGCAGAGATGACTGTGGGTTTGGATTTAATAATCAGTCATGGAGTCTGAACTGCATCACAAACAGTTACTCTGTCTGGCACAATAAAAAAAGAACTGACCTACCTGCCCTCCCCTCCCCCTCTAACAGATTAGGAGTGTATCTGGACTGGGAGTCTGGCACTCTGTCCTTCTACACCATCTCCCCTAACACACACACACTAACCCACCTACACACATTCACCACCACATTCACTGAGCCACTCTACGCTGGGTTTGGAGTTTATTATACTCATTCCTCAGTGAGTCTTTGTGAGATAGAATAATCTCTACAGAGAGAGAGAGAGCGACAGAGAGCGAGAGAGAGAGACAGAGAGAGAATTTTTTGAGTGGCCTTGCTTTTGTGCTACCAGTCACAACAGAGATTCTTGATGGGGTGGATCCTGGCTTATACTGCATATAAATTTGAGTTTGGACACTTCGGTCTCAAAGATCTTGTGTCAATTTTCCACTGATGACAAGTGAGGACTGCTGGGCTTGTTGCTGGGGCAGTAGTCTCAGAACTTTATCAGTTGGTGAACAAGGCCGTGGAGGGTGAGTTGGTGTGCTGGCAGATGGGGGTAGAAGAGCTGGTCATTTTTTAGGTGAGGCTTTAGGGCTGGCTGAAACAGAGAGAGAAAGCCTAGTCCCAACACACACAAGTTCCTCTGTCTTTGCAGAAAAGCCCAGATAGGGTGAGAATGAGATGGTTGAGGAAGAGGCTGAGTCATGAATGTGATTTAGGTCATCACATTTTGTCAGCTCCATACAGTGTTCATCCTCAGGTCTTTTGTCAGCATAGTATGAGCCGTCTAGTATCCGTACGTGGAGAAGGCTGAACTGTTTTTTCCTCTGAGGGTTGCTAATGGCACAGCTGCTGGGAGTCCTCTTGGGGTGATGAATAGGGAAGTTCATCATGGGTTTCAGATGGCTGAGGTTGTGGCATATCAATCTTTTTCCATGTTGAGTGTCATGTGGGTGTTCTCATAGGGCTGAGACGAAATAGCCCAGTCATCCTGGATGAGACTGGATTCCTGTGTGTTGACTTCAGGAGAGGGAACAAACAGATGTTAAAGGGAGAAACTAAGATTTTCCTAGTAGTTTTACCTTGAGTCTGTTTGGGTGAATGCTGTGTCTAGAGAGAAAAAATCCTGTGCCCCCAAAACAGGTTAAAGTTGTCTATGTAGCTCAGCCCCTTTAAGCTACAGGTTCTCTGAAACCATGTATTCAGTGCCAGCAGATGTAAAAACGTAATCTCAGTAAGCTGGCAGCGTCCTGTAGCATTTACTGGAATTGACGAAGCTAATGTCAATTTTAGGGAAACGCTCCATTTGGATTTGAGCTTTGTCTCTACTGTAGAACATTTGGTTGAGACTGCTGGTGGCTGTTTCTGGTGTAAAGGCTCTGTACGGTGGTTCTGTTTAAGGTCCACTGTATGTGCTATAGCTAGCACATGCTGCTGCCCTGTTTAAGTTGTTTGACTCACCGCTACACAGCTGCATGGTCTTGATTTGCCAAGAGTTCTGGAAACACATTGAGAATTCTGGTTTCGAGTTTGACAGTTTTCTGAAGATGTCTGTGGCAGTTTGAGCAGCAGGAACAGCTAGAGTCCTTTGGAGCCATGCTGGTCAAAAACAAGAAAAATATCTGCTTTTGGCTACATAGTACTCTTGACCTTTCTATATATTTAACAAGATCAAACACTGAAAGATAGCAGAGCTAAGCAAAGAAGCATCTGAATAGCACAACGCAGTCTTAAAACAGATTGACATTTTTATTTTATATTAAAGATTTAGAAGATGTGTTTATTCTTTGCTAATACAGATTGAGAAGTTATTTATTCTTTATTAATAAACATGGAGATGTGTTTATTTTTTTAATAAAGACTGAGAATGTATTTCTTTATTCATATAGATTGAGAAGATAATTTTTTATTCCTTGTTAATAAAGACATGTTTTTATTCTTTATTAATACAGATTGAGATGTGTTTATTCTTTATTAATAAAGATCTAAAGAGAAACCTGTGAGAAGAAACGCAGACTGATAAAGCTGATGACAATTTATAGATTAAACATGCTGTCAGCTGCAGTTTGGGGTAAAGCATGAGACACAACCAAATTAAATAAATACTAATTAGTATAATATTATAATTAGTTAATATATTAGTTAATCATTTTGTATTATAGCTATTAGATCAGTATTTCATATTTATCACAACACACACACAATAACTACTGTTTACACATTTCTGTACATGAGAGTCCACTAAAGGAGAATTCCACCCATTTTTTCAAAACTCCCCCATAATTCAATGTGTCAGATGTAAACAGAGTGATTCAGAGTGGTTTGATGTGAAAGGGTTCAGATTTCTTTACAGTGGTGGTGATAGGAACCGTGCGTCACCATGACTTCCACACAATTGCAGCTATTTTATTTACAATCCAAAACCATCAGTGAACCTACACGTGTCTTCTGAGCTTTTACATAGAATGTTGATGATGGTAAAAAGTGGAAAATCTGAAATAATATATTTTCTTTGGGGACTATTTTGCCTACCCTGCATTTATCCCTCCACTATGAATGGAGTTTAAACTATATTTTAGGCCAAGTGATCACATCAGAGCCATCGTAAAACAATGTCTCAGACATCAGGTAGTCAATTCATAACCATTTCATGTAATAACTTTCTGTGAGGGAGCTTTTAGAGGTGGACTTCAGTAAGTTTGTCTAAAATGGAGCATTTCACACTAAATCACTCTGAATGACTCTGCTGCTGGGGTTACTCTACTATCCACTAAAATTAGTTCACTTTACTGTACAGATCATGCAGATTTATTACCTCCAAACAATTCAGTACAGTTACTGAACAAGTTGGAGCTTAAATAACTTTATATATGAGTTATAGTTCCTTTGATCTCCAGTGATATCCAGTGATCCAGAGTCCACTGAGCTGCTGTCTCTACTTTCACACTCTGATTAATCTTTAATTAGTCAGAGTAACTAGATTAACTCAGAAACTCAGGATTAGACGAGGAATAATGTGTTACTAGATTTGTATCAGTAACTTAAAAAATAGTAAAGTAACACACAAATCTGAGTGAGGTTATTTATGATGTTTTACAGGGATCCTCAGTGGGGGTCTCTACAGTGTTTTGTTTTTCTTACCCTCGTTCTGATATCCATCCTTATTCCCGCACTGCTCTCTGGATGAACAAATAAGCTCCGTAACCTGATAGCTCACTATTTAGCAGGCAAACTAGCTTGAGTGTTTGCACTGAGTCATGGGTAAAGTTGGTCAGAATCACCACATTATCATCTGACTGTCACGCGTTTCAATGAAGTGGATAAGAAACTGAGAGGAGAGAAAAATCAGTTTAAGTGAAATTGCAGTGTGTGTGTCACATGCTCATGTACTGTCTTAAATTATAGAACTACAAAATTACAGCATAATTCAATCACTCAGAAATAAACAGCATCTATAAATAAGCATCTGACATGGGCAAAAAAGTACTGCTCTCCTAACACCAAGGGCTGAACAAAAAAAATCCATCCCTGTGCATTTTCCCCAGTAGAGCAGAACTACAGCATTGGGGACAAGGAACTGGAGTCACTGGCTGGAGGGGGCCAAACCTGCTCTACATACAACAGGCCAAGCGACAGAACCCCTGATGGCCCAGTGGGCTTTCTTTTTTGGTCACTTCCACTTCCTCTTTTTTCCGCATTAGCTGGGTTCCTACCCCCAGGACTGATTTGCTGATTCCAGCACCTTCATGGTCTCACATCTCCTTGGACTTCGTGATGTGCCTACCGCCTATATTAAGCAAGTATGAGAAAACATTTCACTTTTAAAACTATAGCAGTGTCTCCTCAGTTGCCAAATGCTTACAGAGTGTTGTTAGAAGAGGAGGTGACACAACACAGCAGTGAACATGCAGCGTTGCAACTTTTTTGGAACATGCTGGCATCAAATTCAAAACGGGCATATATATATAATTTCTCAGTTTCAACATTTGATGTGTTGTCTTTGTATTATTTTGAATTAAATATAGGATTTAAATATTTGCACATAATTGCATTGTGTTTTTATTTACATTTTTCACAGCATCACAACTTTTTTGGAAGTGGGGTTGTGATATGCAAGTAGGAGAAATTAATTATAACAGTTACGTTTGTAGAAGTAAGGTAAAAAATACCCGGCCTCTCTGCAGTGGTTACAATGTACTCAGTTTCTGAATTAGCTTTGTAGGGCACCAGGTTTGTGGAGCTTAACTGTGTGTTTTGAATTTTATGCTTGATTCTTTCAATTTTTATTGAAGAAATTCATAAAATCATTGCTGCTCTTGGCTGATGGCATCTGGGGTTCAGTAGCTGTTTGGTTTTTAGTCAATTTAGAAATTGTGGTAAATAATAAATTAGGATTAATCTTATTATTTTCAATTAAAGAGATAGCGTGCTGCAGTAATTGCTCTTCTATAGTCTATAAGGCTATCCCTCCAGGCGGACTGGAACACTTCTAGTTTAGTCACGCATGATTTTTGCCCTAATTGTCTGACAGTCTGTTTTAACGTTTGAGTATGTTTATTGTACCATGGGGCAAGAATGAAAAGTATCCTCTAAGCATTCAGTCATCCTATCTAATTTGGTAGGTTCAGAGGACAGCTGATAGATGCTGACAGACAAGTAAATTAATTTCATATGACATTAGGTAATAATCTGAGATAGATTTGCTCTGGAGGATAATGGCTAAATGATCTACGTTTACACCAAAGGTCAAAATTAAGTCAAGAGTGTGTTCGCAATAATGACAGAACTATATAACATTTTCAGTGAAACTAACAGCCCCTGGATAGACACAAATGCCTTACTTAGTGGATCCTGTGGTTTATCCAAGTGGATATTAAAATCTCCAACAACAATAATTACTTTATTTGAGAATGTCATTAAACTTGATAGAAAGTCAGCAAATTCCTGTAAGTACTCAGAGTACCCCCTGTGGTCTGTAGATTGTAATTAGTGAAAGTGAATTCTTATTTGTCCCAAGATCACTTGTTTTAAGAAAAAGAATGTCAGAAGAAGAGAATTTGTAGCCCACTTTCTGAGTAATGTCTAAATCATTTGTATAAATGATTGCTATACCTCCACACCAGCCGCTTAAGTGAGGGCTATGAACATTATTGTAGCCTGTGGGGGTGGCTTCATTTAGAGCAAAGTTTTCGTCAGGTCTATACCACGTTTCTGTGAGGCACAGAGCATCAAAATCATGATCAGTAATAAGTTAATTTACAATGACCGCCTTAGATGTGAGAGGTCTTGTCTTAAGAAGTTTTAGCCCAAAGGTGCTATCATTGCAAATTGGTTTAACTCGTCTGATATTGATTAGTAGAAAAGGTTTTCTGAAATTTTGTTTGATTCAGGAAACAGACACAGTCTCAATTGCAAGGAGCGTCTGTGGCATCTCAAGGCAGACAGCAGATAGTTGGTTTAGCCTGTCTGTCTGTCTGCTGCCTGGCCACGGTCCTGGTGTAACATGGTCATTCTGAGACAGGATCAAACTCAGACCTCCTTGTGGAGGAGGCTAGTGTAAACTCAGTGAGCCACCACTGGAGAACAAGGGTGGGACTCAAGTGCAGGGCACAACATACAGAGGACTCAAGAAAGAGATCTGAGACTAAACTCAAGGAGCCTCTACCAAAATTACCAGCCAGCCTGCTGCCAGAACTCTGAAACACCAGGACTGAGCACAAGACTCTGGGTGAGCTTGGCTTATGAAGGGTGGACATGGCTGGCCAGGTTACCACATGTGGCCCAGCCCGGGGCTGGTCCCCAACACCTGGTTTGTCAGCAACTGACTGTCTCACACTGGTGGCTATCTAAGAAACTATATGCTATGCTAAAAGAAAAGAGGGGTGGATCCTGACCAGGCTTGCCCTTAAAGGTAGACCAATTATCTACAAAGCCCATTTTGTTTTCTGTGCACCACTTGGAAAACCAGCAGCTCAGTGGCCATAACCTGCTGTAGATTTTGGTGCCATATCAAAGTGGGATAGGGCCAGAGCATATTATGGCATTGGACGTTGTCTGTGCTAATTCACATGTATCTTTAATATTAGCATTACTTATTTCAGACTGCTGCAGATGAACATCTTTAGTATCTACATGAATGACTATCCTCAAATACCTATGGCTAGCTAACAGCTTCAGGTTCCCTCTAATGTTCGGTGCCTTGGCTCTGAGTATACAGCTAACTGCTACTGGCACCCCTGAAGGAGAAGCTATGTTCATGTGCTGTAAAATGGAATCACCTATAACCAGAGCTCTTTCAATAGGGCTGCGTTCAGCCCCAACAAAACATAGCAAAAAGTTTATTTAAATGGAAACGGTGGTGTGTTGAACATTCCGTTGTGTTATATAAGTGTTGCGATGATGGGAGTTGCGGAGGCAATTCTTGTCATTCTTATTGAAGAATTTTCAGAGCTTGATGAAACAGGTTTAATACTTCAAAAACATATACTTCTAACATCTTCAACAGTTGCGTACACCAAGCTGGAGCTTATCAGGATCCATTGTGTCCACTGCCTTTTTAATACGGCACGGTTTTGTAGTGGGTTACTTTAAGTCAGATTTACTACAGTTAAGCAACACACTAGCTCTATCTAGGCTCAAAAGAGAGGGAACAGTAAGCAGAGTAGGCAATACGCTTATAAATGCTAATGAATTGGATTTTTCACAGAGTGCACATGTAGCTTTAGTTTGTTCAAAGAACACAGCCATTCAAAATGAATTTAAATTTAAACTTCCTAGTAACCAAAAGTTTAAATGGGTTACAATTTATTTACACATCACTGCTGATTTTGTAACACCTCTGACACGCCCATCAAACCAGAGAAAATATACCTCAAAGCCCGCTGCACACCATTTTAAACCATTGTTACAAAACATGTTGTTCAACCCGGAAACCAAAGCAAAACAGTGTGCAACGTTTTACAATTACATCGTATTTATACGCATAAATATATGCTGTAATAGGTCAGAGTGGCAGAGCAAGCAGTGACCCATTTAATGAGTACTAAAGTCACCAAACAGACAGTGAGGGGATGTTTCATATTGAAGCTGTACTTTTGCAGAACTTTAATAACTGAACTTAATTATCGAAAGATCAAAATGAAGACAAACTGTTCTCAAGTACACGTCACTCTGAAACTATGAAATAAATTAACAAAACATTGTGTGTGTGCTTCAAGAATTAATTACGTGAAGCGTTTGAAGCCAGTGCACAATAATGACACCTGCTGGTTAAACACATGAACAGCAGCTCTAAATCTACTCTGCCCTGGGGATGTTTTAGAATAAAAGTCCAAACGATCTCTCTAATTCCACCTGCTAGTTTATGGTTAAAAAGAAAGACATCAGCTATTGACACTTAAGTGCAGAGAATAAAATTATTAGCATTGTTTATTCAAAATGTACACATATTTACTGAAACTGTATTTATTTTAAAAAATAAATACACAATTGTAAAGTCTAAATAAAGGCCAGATCTAGCAGTAAAGTACAGAGATGATTTTTTTTAATTCAATTTAAGACAAAAGAAAGGAAAATAACCATCCTCGGCACAATGAAACACATTCATTCACATTCTGACACACTTAGAACATGTTATTATATCACAACATGCACATTAATAAACATAACATTTAACAGATTGTTAATACATCTATACAAAGATGGATGGATGAATGAATCCAGAACAAATATTGCATTTCTACATCTACAGTGAGACACTGATATGATGAGAAAGAAACTAAATGTCTTTATGGACTGAACTGTAGCTCGATCTTTCATTCTTTTACTGCATCCCTCTTTTGTTTTCCTTTTTCCACCAGCATCTGCCACTTCTCTCTATTTTTTGTACAACCATCCTTTAAAGGAGAACAAGATTCAAACAGACTGGACAGGGCCTATAAGAGAGAGAGACAGACCGAGAGAGAAAATACAGTGGGAGAGAGAGATATAAAGGTAATGTAAGAGAGAAAGTGATTACTGAAAGATGGTGATAATAAAAAAATAAAAGCTTTTAATGTGTCTTGTGCTGAAAGAGAGTCTCACCCCATACAGCGGTGAACAGACAGAGTCGATGTACTGGACCTGCAACTCAGCTAAACGAGTGCTGTTCACTCTGTCCATCACAGCCTGACAAAAAACACCAACAGATTGAACGTTACAGAAGTTAGTCGTGTTTAGTTTCAGATCATAACCTGTTCATGCTTACGACTGGCTGAACGTTACTGAAGTTAATTGTGTTTAGTCTAAGATCGTGAACATTTCACACATACAACTAGCTGAACGTTGCTGAAGTTAGACATGTTTAGTTTCAAATCATGAACTCATGTTTATGACTGGCTGAACGTTACTTGAAGTTAATTGTGTTTAGTCTGAGATTGTAAACAGTTCACACTTACGTCTGGCCGAATGTTACTTGAAGTAGTTGTTTTCAGTCTGAGATAACGAACTTTACCTATGTTAATTGTGTTTTGTCTGAGATTGTGAACAGTCTACGCTTTTTACTTGCTGAGCATTGCTGGCGTTGAACATTGAATCATGTTGAATCATGAACAGTTCACACAACTGGCTTAACTTACTGACATTGGCCGATTTCAGTCTGAGATCATGAACAATTCAGACAGTTGAAGTTAGACGTGTTTAGTTTCAGATTGTGAACATTTCACACTTACAACAAGCTGAACATTATTGCCATTAATTGTGTTTAGTCTGAGTTTGGGAACAGTTTACGCTTATGATTGGCTGAGCGTGACTGGCATCAGTCGGGTTCAGTCTGGGATCATGAACAGTTCACACGACTGGCTTAACTTACTGACATTGGCCGATTTCAGTCTGAGATCATGAACAGTTCAGGCTTACGACTGACTGAACATTACTGAAGTTAGACGTGTTTAGTTTCAGATTGTGAACATTTCACACTTACAACTGGCTGAACATTACTGGAGTTAATAGTGTTTAGTCTAAGATTGTGAAAAGTTCACACTTATGACAAGCTGAACATTATTGCCATTAATTGTGTTTAGTCTGAGTTTGGGAACAGTTTACGCTTATGATTGGCTGAGCGTTACTGGCATCAGTCGGGTTCAGTCTGGGATCATGAACAGTTCACACGACTGGCTGAACATTACTAAAGTTAGTGGTGTTAAGACTGACATCATGCACAGTTCAAACTTACGTCTGGCTGAATGTTGAATTCACGTTTCTCTCGGTCTCCTTGTGCAAAGAATTCTTCTGCAACCAGCCTTGCAATCTGTCAACGAATCACAAACATATGTAAATGTGTGTATGTGTGTGTGTATATGTGTGTGTGTGTGAGTTTGTGTGTGTATCTTACTCGTTTTTGTTCTTTCCAGGGTTTGGTGATTGCACACACATCACAGGCCGTCATCAACACCGACCTGTTACACACACACACACACAACGTTTATTCATTTTTTTTCTGCTGAAAACTGAAAGCTGCTGTAAAACACATATAGCTCTCTTGTTCGGCTGTGACAATAAACAAATTTGACAAACCTGGACAAATTTACTTAGAAATATTGTCATTGTTTTACATTAAACATGTTATATATTTTATATTTAAGACACATGTTCAGTTTCTAGTTCCACAAGGAGGGGCGACAAAACCTTGCAGCGTTTTCACAGAGTCTTACAGGGAAACACTAAAACAGAATTTTACAGGAAAATATTTTTAAAAAATGTTATATTTTGGGGTTGAATCAGAGCCCCGAACTCCACTCAGCACTGCTGTAGAGCCTTCATTAGATCTGTAGATCAGTCTTAAAGAGCCTTCAATGACTCTGTGAATCAGCTCTGTAGATCAGCTGTGAAGAGCCTTCATTAGCTCCATGAATCAGCTCTGTAGACCAGCAATGAAGAGCCTTCATCAGCTCTTTGGATCAGCTCTGAAGAGCCTCCGTCAGCTCTGTGTGGAAGTGAGATCACACCACATGCTTCACAGGGAGCTAACAGTAAGTATGAAAGTATTAAAACCAGAACTGGAGTTTCAAACACCTGGACTGGAGCGCAGATGCTCACACATACAAATAGATATAAATACATCCCACTCATTGATTTGATGGCTGTAATCGATAATTACTGACAAACTGATAAGTGGTGTCGGCCTCACTCTGTTTACTGTTCACACTGTGTTTACCTCAGCAGATCTCTGTGCTCCTTGTTCTCCCACCGCAGAGTCTTATTATCAACCAAATGAAAGAACTCAGATCTTCTCCTGAAAACACACACACACACACACACACACACACACACACACACACACACACAGAAATCATCAGAAAAACACATCAAACATCTCCTAAAAAACAAAAAAAACAGACACTCTCTTTAGCATTCTCTCACTATCCTCTCACTCCACTCCCTCCACCCTTTCTCTCACTCTCCTCTCTATCCTCTCACTCTCCTTTTACCATCCACTCTCTCTCCTTCCACCATCATCTCACTCTTCTGGTACCATCACATCACTCTCCTCCCACAATCCTCTCACCCTTCTTTTACCATCCTATCACTCTTCTTTTACCACCCTCTTACTCTCCTCTCTCCATCCTCTCAGTCTTTTTGTACCATCCTCAGTCTCCTTGTACCATCCTCTCACTCTCTTCCCACCATCCTCTCACTCTTCTTTTACCATCCTATCACACTTCTTTTACCACCCTCTCACTCTCCTCTTTCCATCCTCTCACTCTTCTTTTACCATCCTATTGCTCTCCTTTTACCATACTCTCACTCTCATCTCTCCATTCTCTCACTCTCCTTTTACCATCCTATTGCTCTCCTTTTACCATCCTCTCACTCTCATCTCTCCATCCTCTCACTCTCCTTTTACCATCCTATTGCTCTCCTTTTACCATCCTATTGCTCTCCTTTTACCATCCTCTCACTCTTATCCCACCATTCTCTCACTCTTCTTTTACCATCCTCTCACTCTCCTTTTACCATCCTCTAACTCTCATCTCTCCATCCTCTCACTCTTCTTTTACCATCCTCTCCCTCTCTTTTTCCATCCTCTCACTCCAATCTCCTCATTTGATCACTGTCCAGTTATTGTCCATACACTGTGTAGTTACTCACTGTGTGTGAACTGTCAGGTCTGTAGCCAGAATGTTCTTCTCAATCATCCCAATACAGGCTTTATAATCTTCAGCTGCGAGATTACAGAGAATTCTACTGTCCTGAGAGAGAGATAGAGAGAGACAGACATATAGAGAGATAGAGAGAGAGAGAGAGAGAGAGAGAAATTTGGTGTTTATGTGAGTGATGTTAAATAGATTGTTAAATGAGTACACCAGACTGGAGCTGATGGATTGACACACAGGTGGACAAGTGGACAGATGTTCTTACAGGGTTGTTGAGGATGAGCAGACAGATGTTAACATGATGGTGTTCCAGAGTGGAGTGTGTGTAGAGTCGAGATAATGGGTGCTGCGTTCTGAAACACACACACCAACAAAAACACACACACACACACACAGTGATGATATCTGTTATAGATCACTGATGTGTCCATCTCTATGTGTGTTTGTGTGTGTGTACCTGTGTATGTAGGAGTTATTGACACCTCTGTGATCGAGATCATGACTCAAAGCTGAAACCATCAGAGCCAAAATCTCCAAACTGCTTAAATTACTCTGTAAACAAACAAACAAATAAATCTGTAAACAAAAATAAACTTTTTAAATGACTCTGTATACAAAACAAACTACTCAAATTACTCTGTACACAAATAAACAAATGGCTTAAATTACTCTGTAAACAAAACAACCTGCTCAAATTCTCTGCAAACAAACAAACTGCTAAAATGACTCTAAACAAAACGATCTGCTCAAATTACTCTGTAAAGAAATAAACAAACTGCTCAAATTACTCTGCAAACAAATAAACAAACTGCTCAAATTACTCTGCAAACAAATAAACAAACTGCTCAAATTACTCTGTAAAGAAATAAACAAACTGCTCAAATTACTGTGTTAACAAAACACAGAGGACACAGATCTGTTCAAAGCATCACTTTAAAATGTCACTAACCTGAAGCTGCTCTGTTCTTCTGATAATGGCGAACATGCAGTGCGCGGTGCTTAAGGCATGGCTCCAGTTGTGATAGGCTATGTTACTCCTGTAGCCCCTCCTTACGCTCAACACCCACCGACACAGAGTCTAGAAAAGGACAGAACAGAGCTGAGTGCAGATCAGCGCTGTGTTCAGAGTCCCTCTGTTACGGCAGTACTGGGGTGTTCAGTGCTCATAATCTTTCACTTCACAGTAAACACTAACCAGTTAATGAGTTTACCTGAATACAGCATAAGATCGACACTGGAGCTACAAGGCTAAAGTAGCTAAGAAGTAATGGGAACTTACACCTCACCAATTAGCATGGTGCTAACTGCATGCCTAAGTCATTACACACTTCCCTCAAATGGTGTTGAGCTGTTAAATTATTTCAAATAATCAGCTTAAACCAGAGCTAGCTGGTCAGGTTTAAAATTTGGGTTGTAGATTGGTGCTAATTGGTGGAGTTTAAGCTCCCATTTTTGGTGAAACATCACTTTAACCCAGACATCTATAGTTATTTCTTGTGCAGTGTGTTTAGACTGAACCTTATACTCTATGTTGAAGTTCTGCAGCAGGTCAAGGTCCAGGAACATGCGCACAGCAGCCTGAGCGCTAGCAGCCAAAGACAAGCCAGCCTCGCTGAAGCTAAATTCCATCAGCCCTAGAGAGTGCGCTGAAGGAACTGTACACTTCTACAAGAGAGAGAGAGAGAAATGTTTAAAAATGCACACCATTTACAATTTCACACAGAAAGAAGGCCAGGTTCATTCTCGGAGTGCCCAATCCTGATCCTGGAGATCTACCACCCTGCAGAGTTCAGTTCCAATCCTAATCTAACATGACTGATCCAGCTAATAAAGGGCTTTAGGAGTATTTGATAGATCCAGGTTCTGGTTCCACCAACAGGGCTTATGCCTGATTGTAAGCTAAGTCAGTCGTAACTTTCTGGCTGTAACTTTAAGACCGTTGCACCAACTGGTCATAAGCCAAATTTTCACCAAGACCAGATGTAACTTTTACACCTAAAGTCAGGCTAATATAACCCCTTTAAACAAGATATTACTTGGGTCATCAAAGTGCTGCTGCACACCATGATAGTTTCATTTTCTGTTGCTGCTCAAGCCACTTAAACAGCTAACTTCACTAATTACTAACACCAGAGCTGGTTTATGAGGAGCCTGACCACTTCCTATTTCCCCCGTTGTATCAAGAATAGGACTGCAAAATGCCAGATGTTCAGGATATGATTGCATTCTTTTACATTAAAAATGTTTAAGCATTTATAAATTATGATTATGCTCACGTTCCCTATAAACCCATTCATTTTGGACTCGCTCAGGAGCGCCCTCTAGCGTTTGAGAAACCCAGAAGACATTACAGAGACATCACAGAATGAGTAGAAGAAACTGTTGGAAGTCTGCAAATATTCCCATGTATTTTTAATATCTAGTTAAAACTAAAGTGGCTTATTGTTGAATTTTTTTTTTGGGTAAAACATTTTTGCAGGTTTTCCCCACTTGTTTGCCAGCCATCTTATCTATCAGTCCTCGTCCTATATGAAAGTGGCTCAGGTGGGATTTGAGAAGATCAGATTTGCGTGCCCACGCAGCTCTGAAAACATCACATTAGGTTAAAAAATCAGATTTGTGCCACTTCAACCTTGGTAATATAGCTAAGATCTTGAAGTTAGGGTTTGTGTGTGTGTGAAACATCGTGTGAGAGAGATTGGATTTGCAGAAAATGAGGCTTGCAATGGGAACGTAGTCTTAGAACTGTTATAGTTAAGACACGCTGGTGCAACCAGCCTCAGATGTTTTGAACTCTCCAGGACCAGGGCCATGGGGGTATATATTTCAGGAATGTCCACAGATCTTCTGTTGGTCTTAGATTAGGAGGAGAACAGTTTTACACTAATAGACATTTCTGAAAAGGAGACCAAATCAATCACCTCCAGAGCCTCAGCCTCATCCACAGGAGCAGAAATGTGGTAAGAAAGAACCTACGGATGAAAAAACAGACACACAGATAAAGGCGGCTGCGAGTATCAGTGATAGTCTGTACAAGGTTGCTAGTAGACAAGTTTAACCCAAAGGTTTCTGGGAGTTGAAGTCCATATTCTTTTACTCATCGTCAGTTCAGCTACGATGGGTTATTCTGAGAGTCCTTTATAAATTAATTATAGATGATCACATCCTCACAAACTGTGTTCTAAAACAGGTGATTAACACTGTTACAGTTTGGGTTAGGTTTAGGATTAAAGGTTTGGGTTAAAGTTGAACTTTAAATTATGGTTATGTTTACGATTCATGATTAGGGTTTAGTTTGAACGTAAAATTAGAGTTAGATTCAAGATTAAAGATCATGGTTTAGATTAAAATTAAAATTAGGTTTAGGTTTCGGATTAAAGATTAGGTTTTAGGCAGACAAATTAAGCCTAGGATTAGATCTAGGATTAAAAGTTAGGGTTCGGGTTAAAATTAAAATTAGGGTAAGGATTAGGATTAGTTTAGATTGAAGTTAAGGCTAGGATTGAGTTTAGGATTAAAGTTTAGGGTCTATGGTGTTGCCAAGGTCTTAGGGTTGGGTTTGAGTTTATGGTTAGATCATAGTTTAGTAAGTAAGGCTAGGATTATGTCAAGGATTAAAGATCAGGCTTTAGGGTTAGGCAGGTTTAGGATTAGGTATTAGATTGAATGGAATCTGTAGGATTCTATTTGGAGTTCAGTTATATTGGAGATGTTAGAGACAAGGTGAGCATCCACACTGGAATTTAAAAATAAAAGTTGTCAAAATTATTTTAAGGACTTATTTATGATACAATGTTGAATTATTTGAGAGAAAGTGTCAGTGATTGGAATTGGATCTAAGTTTTTACCTCCTCAGTGATGGTCAGTTTGGTGAAGTTTTTCTCGGCTTCTTGCTGGACAGTGTAAGTGTGTAAAGCCAGAGCACAGCACTCTACAAAGGTCTGCAGGAGGCGCTCATCTGCCCTGCTGAAACCACTCCCTTCATCAGAGTCTGTACTGACCTTATTCAGCAGCTCACACACACCTACAAACACACCATAGTCAGGAACACATACAGAATTACAGGTAACTTAAAGCAATAGTTCATTTAAACGTGCAAAGACAGTTTTATACCTAAGACCAGGTTCCTCTGAGAGTCTCTGATTGGAGCACAGATCAAACTCTGAACACCTGCAGCCGTCTGAAAACAGAAAGAGCTTCAGTTTAAACTAAACATATCAACATCACTTTATAAACAGACTGTAAAAGTATTTGTGGATGAAATGTGAAGTCATTTATTTATAAGTATTTATTTACTGATTTATTGTTTATTAGTTTATTGAACTGACCGGTTGAGTCACACTCTTGACGTTAGAGATATTCAGCATTTCATTGGAGTTACGGACTCTCACAGCATACATGTAGGAGACATCATTCACATCAAATTCCCTAAAAATGTATTAGAGGTTATGAAATTCAATGCAAACACAGCACTACCGACATAAACAAACTCAAACACTGTGCAGTCTGGAAAAAAAACAAAGTCACTATTTTCAAATCAGAGATTCAACAACAGTCCAAATACTTATGGAAACTACTGTATATGTACAGTAAAAATGAGCAAAAACTTAGTTTTTATCTAAAAACACAAGAATGTAATTAACAAATATTTACATTTGTATTTTGTGCTTTTTGAGTCTGAGTGTTCAGGAATTTATTTGGATCACTTTGTTTCCATAATATCTTGAGAAATGACATTATGTGAAGCACCTCATTGAACTGACTGACTCAGTAACTCACTGACTGAGTCACTGACTCACTCACTGACTGACTCATTGACTCACTGCCTGACTGTCTGACATTCAATGACTGATTCACTAGCTGACTGACTGTCTGACAGACGAATTGAAGGACTCACCGACTGGCTGGCTGTGAAATTCACTGACTGACTCACTGACTGACTAACTGACAAATTCACTGACTGACTGACTGAATGACTGACTCAGTGACTCACCTGACTCAGTGACTGGTTCACTGACTGACTGATTGACTGACTCACTGACTGACTCTTTGACTCGCTTCACAGACTCACTGACTGACTGACTCACTGAGTGACTCACACTGACTGACTCACTCACTGACTGACTCATTAGTTGCCTGACTGACAAACTCACTGACAGACTCAGCCTGATTGACTCACTGACTGCCTGGCTGTCTGAAAAATTCACTGACAGACTCACTGATTGACTGACTCACTGACAGATTAACTGACTGACTCACCAACTGACTGACTGTTAGCAGGCTGAAATTTCCACAAGGTGGCACTATTAGAACTCTTTTCATGGTTAATTCAACTGGATTTACTGACCTTTTGGAGTGGTGTGTTGAGCGACCGTGGTCAACACGCTCTTCACACACCATCCACGAGAAACACTCCTGCACACACACACACACACACACACACACACACACACACACACAAACACAGTCAAGACTGCCTTTAAAGCATAAACGTTTCAGTCATTCCCACCATCTTAATCACAAACAGAGCCCACTGAAAAATCTGAGAGAAGATTTAGAAGCATTACCCTGTCACTCTGATCTGAAATGAAGATTTTACAGAGTTTCGCTTTAGAAGCCTGCAGGATGACAGCAGACAGTTTACTGAGTAGAGTCTCCAAACATTGATGATGTTCGGTCAGCAGCCGGACCAGTTCCAACAAGACCTGTCAATCAAACCAATCCAACACATTCAATTAAACACAACACAGCCAAAGAAAAACACAACACAGCCAATCAAACCCAACACTGTCAAAGAAACCCAACATGACCAGTCAAGTCCAACATAACCATTCAAATCCAACATATCCAATCAAATTAAACACAATCAAATCCAACACAGCCAGTCAAACACAACATGACCAATCAGATTTAAGACATTAAATCAAACAACACAGGCAATCAAACCAAACTCAACCAATCAAACCAACACAGCCAATCAAACCCAACACTGCCAATCAAATCCAACTCATCCAATCAAACCAACACAGCCAATAAAATCCAACACAGCCAGCCAAACCCAACTCAACCAATCAAACCAACACAGCTAGTCAAACTCAACACAGCCAATCTAACCCAACACAGTCAATCAAACCTAACTCAACCAATCAAACCAACACAGCCAATCAAACCCAATGCAGCCAATCAAACCCAACTCAACCAAACCAACACAGCCAATAAAATCCAACACAGCCAGCCAAACCCAACTCAACCAATCAAACCAACACAGCTAGTCAAACTCAACACAGCCAATCACACCCAACACATCCAATCAAACCAACACAACCAATCAAACCCAACACATCCAATCAAACCAACACAACCAATCAAACCCAACACAACCAATCAAATCAACACAGTCAATCAAGCCCAACTCAACAAATCAAACTAACACAGCCTTTGTGGCGACTCTGGCGGGTTTGAAGTTAGGTCAGAAAACAGGTTAAGTTTACATGTTAAGTAGTAGTTTACCTGGTTGTGGTGGCGCTCCTGTTCAAACCTTTCAGTGAGCTGTTTATTTTCCAAAATCACTCCTAACAAAGCCAAGTGTGATGACAGGACCTAACCAACAACAAAAAAACAGCACCAACACAACATTGATTTGTTAAAAAAAAGCAAATGCACAAAAATTAAATAGCCACAGTATCATAGACATACTCATTACTCTGCTGAGGAACACTGTGATCATCAGGCTCATGCACAGGCATTTTGGGGGGCTCAAGAGTAAAAAGGGCAACCTGGACATTAATTAATTTTGATTCAATTTACAGCATATTGCAAACACTCTTGTGAGAGACAATGTAAAAGCTGGTGTTAAAACTATAATGCTAAGGTTATTGCTTGAGCAGCGATTTGAACCTCAACTTCCATCATTTAAGCCCAAATTGTTACCCATGATGCTAATCACTGTGACTTGAGTTATAACTATTTAAAAGTTGCACAGTGTCTGCTATATTAGCTGTTTCTTACAAGAGAAACTTATTAGCAACACTTACTGAAAAAACATAAATTAACAGCAGTGATTATCAGTGCTTTATTGGCAGGATTTCCAGCGCTGTGATAATGTGTGTACTTGTACAGTCTGAGGGCAAACACACCTTCTCATCTTGCTTTGAGAAAAAACAGGCTGTTCCCGTCTTGTTCACTGCCATGACAACACCAATAACCTGCCGGAAAAAAATCACATTTAAGCCAACATAGCATAATAACCATATCATTTAATATGTAATATTTAATATTTAGCCCTGTGATGGACTGACAACCCGTCCACAGTGTTTCCTGTCTTCCGCCCAATGATCACTGGGCTCCAGCATCCCCTGTGACCCTGAAGGATATACGGCCTAGATAATGTGCGTGTGTGTGTGTTTAATATTTATTTACTATTATTTTTTATTATTAACCACAGATTCTCACTCCTGTGTTATATTCGATGTTTCTATATCTGTTTCTTTATGATAAGATTATGATAATATCATATGATGATATGATCCAGCGCAGAAATACCCTTCAAACATTTCCTGAATCTGTAGAGTCGCCCTTTCCATTCCATCTTATCACGAGATCATACGCGACTCACATCTGGAGTTATGAGCCTATGAAGAGGGGCTGAGATACACATCATCTGCCTCTCACTGTGTGGAACTGGTGGATCCGTCTACATTCTGTGTGAAACTAACCAATAGACACTCAGGAAATCCACATCAGAGACTCATGTGAAATGGAGTCCAGAGAGTTTACAGCTGCTGAAGTTGCTGCAGCGGTTTTGAAAAAGTAGTGATGAAGATAACGGAGCATTTTGATTTGAAACATATGACTATTGTGTTGTATTAAGATCCTTCAAAGGAAGATTTAAGAAAATATGCACAAATCAAGAATGTGACCTCAGACCCCAGAAGTTTAAGACTGATCCTTATGTGTTTTGAAATTTTCTGCAGAATATCTAGATCTAAACATTCATGTTAACATTACAGTTAGTATGACCTGCTGACCTCACCATTCTAGTTTGGATTAGGCCAACTTTAGATGCTAGTGCTAACATTAGGTTTAGTGTGATCTGCTGACCTCAGCATGCTGGTTTTTGATGGGTACACTCAGGATGCTCTTAGGTCTGCAGGCTGCTGGTTCATCCACTCCTATGTGATATCGCGTGTCCTATGCAATACAAACACAAATTTTCTTAGCAAACAAAGCAAAACAGTCAAACAAGACTTATGAATATTACTGTGCAGTGTTCTACTCAAAAGTCTTGGTTGATTAGAAAAGGAAAAGGAGTTGATTTGAAAAATTCTGAAATGTTGACCTTGATGCACCACTCAGGACCTACATTCTTCAAAAACTATCCCATAAAAATCATGTTACATCAAACAATTCTTGCCAAAAGAAATAAACTTTAGTGTAGTTGTAAGATGACATATCTAAATCACATAAATAAAACTACTATTACTTCTAATACTATTTTAAGTGCAGGGATAAAACTGGACTAGAGTGAAATCTCCACTGTATGTCATAAACAAAACATTTGTCAAGTTGATCCCAGGAACCAATTAAGGAAGGTGTCATTACTGCCAGAGAAGGCATTACCAAGTACTGACTGAATGTCTGCATGTACTACAGTAATTCTAATGGTGAATGCCATTGTGCATTGTTGAAATGAGGAATCTATATGCTGATAAACGAGCCATTGTCACAAACAAGACAAACAAGACTAGTTCTACATCGGCAAAGCAACGAGACAAGGCTGCCAACTATCCCATACTTGTTCTACCTCTATGCAGAACATATAATTTGAGATGCAAGGCTGAAAGAAGATAATCAAGGTTTCAAGATTAGTGGAACAAACATCAGTAGCCTTTGATATGCGGGTGGCACTCATACTGAAAATATTATAAAGAATGTTCTTGTGAAGAACATTAAGGAACAAAGTGAAACGATATGACTTTAGCTCAGTCTGAAGAAAACAAAGGTTTTAACAACAGGAAAGAGCGCTAAATTTCCTGTAGAAAACTGTACTTTTTGTAGAAGTGGAGGGCAGCTTTTGCTTACTTGGGTCAACCATTAACAACAGAAGATCCAGCAGTCAAGAAATACGACACAGACACTTGGTAGAACAATGATGTTTCTTTTCAAACAAATATCATAAGAGTCCAAGCCATGGACTTTTCCACCATTCTTTAGACTTTTGAGAGGACTTTGAAAGGCAAGAAAACAATTGTTGGCTAAATCAGGCTGAACTGCTAACTTCAAGCCCAGATATTCAAGCTGATGCTCTTATTTTAGATATATTACGGTAAAACAGCAAGAAGACCACCAGCTCTGAGATGGATGGAGACTACCAGCCAAGGCTGAAGACCCAAACAGAAGACAAGACATTCTGGAGAAATATTATCTGTATGGTCACTAGGAGTCAGAACCAACTTGATGACACTGAATAATAATAATAATAATAATAATAATAATATTAATAATAGTGCTAATGTAGAATGAGGGTAAGAAAAGGCTACGTTAAAACTGGCTGCTTATGTGAGGTTACATTAGAGCTGGGGGTAGGGTTAGGGTTAGCCTAATGTTGGGGAAGGGTGAGGTTAAGGTTGGTCAGGAGGCCAGGGTGGGGTTATGGTACATTATGTCTATGGTTAAAGTAGGTACATTTGGGGTTACTGCAAGGATGTTTTATTTTATAGGAGAATTATTGCATAAGGTGGAGTATAGGTTATATTTAAGGGTAGATAGTTAAGGTGGGTTTAGATTAGACCAGGGCTAGGACAGGAAAACTGGAACCTGACATGAACTGCTGAGGTCGTGTAATGTCATGTTCTTTCTGTGTGAGAGATAAAAGTTAAGATCTTTTCCACAGACACCTCCATCCTTTATCCAGACTAAACATATCTCAGTTGGCTGTCTGGCAGAAACTGGGATTAGAGGCTAAATGTAGATCAATGAAGGATTCCCCTCTAGCTATCCCATGATCTTACTTTTTACCTTTCACACTCCCCTTGTCTGACCTTTTGTCCACATACTTTTTCCTACAAGCTCTACTAATCTAAACAAACTTTTAAAAGCTAAGAAATCTATAAAATATCTATAAAACATAAACAAGTAATATAAGGTTTGGTTTTGTAAATCAATTTGCAAATCTCTAATTCTAATTGTGTAATATGTTGCTTGAAACACAAACACTGTGTTGTACGATGGTATAACTTACTGTGCATTGTTCAAGGCAGCAAATAGACTGTAACCAGACTAGCAATGAGATTCTAACTACACCAGCAATGAGACCATAACCAAATCAGCAATAAGACCATAGCCAGGCCATCACCAAGACCCTAACGAGACTAGCAATGAGACTCTAACCAGACAATTCAAATCTTGTCAACTGCAAGATTTTCATTATGTAGATGGACTTTATTTGAACAGATCTAAAGTAGAAATAGTCTTTATTGCAGGTGTGCTGCTTATGCATTTGTCGATGATTACCTCATAAGCATCTGAAATATTCAAAGGCCACCCTGTGCTGACTACATATCCCATTATGCTTCTCTCCCAGTCTGGGTGTGTGTGGTTTTGGGTCTTTTTTGTTTGGAAGAAAGGTCCCAGAACTCGACCACCAGCCTCATCTGTGGTTGTCATGGCAAGGCAGCAGCGTTCAGCTGCAACAATATCACAGATGTGCACCAAGACCTTGTTACAGATTTCCTGGCACTTCAGATGACTGGCTCTGCCTCCCAACAGCCCCATCATCCAGTCACAGCACTTGCCTAACCCACAAGGCCCAGCAGAGCATGGCGATCTTCCTGGTCGTGGTTGGTGGTACTGATGTGTGATGGAAGATTCTGGAAACAGCAGTGATCTCACTAAATGACCCCCACTGCTGTCTTCAAAATGATTTAGAGATAAACACAACCATGGTCTCTCCAGTGCTGCAGGGGGCACAAGTCTACAGGAGGATCCGCATGGAGGGTGGGAGTCCCTGCGCCTGCCTTGTAGAAGCATGCTCAACTCGGGGTGCATCCGAACCCAGCCAGACATCTTTACAAAACGAAGGTTCTCCCCGCAGGACCTCCTAACGGAAAAGAAATAAGATTGTCAGCAAAAAACTGACTGCACTGTAATGACCCCATACAGTACTGTATTGTGCTGACTGTACTGTAATGACCCCATACAGTATTGTATTGTACTGACTGTACTGTAATGACCCCATACGGTATCATACCGTAATGACTGTAATGTAGTGACTATACTGTAATGACCCCATACAGTATTGTATTGTGCTGACTGTACTGTAATGACCCCATACAGTATTGTATTGTACTGACTGTACTGTAATGACCCCCTTCGGTATCATACCGTAATGACTGTAATGTAGTGACTATACTGTAATGACCCCATACAGTATTGTACTGTACTTACTGTACTGTAGAAACCCATACAGTATTATACTGTTATGACCCAGAGTACTGTACTGTAATGACCCCATACAGCATTGTACTGTACTGACTGTGCCATAAAGACCTATACAGTATTCTACTGTAATGACCCAGAGTACTGTATTGTAATGACCCCATACAGTATTGTACTGTAATGACTCTACTGTAATGACTATACTCTAATGACCCCATATAGTATTGTACTGTATCGACCGTACTTTAATGACCCCATATAGTATTGTACTGTAATGTGCCCATACATTATTGTGCTGTACGGACTGTACTGTAATTACCCAATACTGCATTGTACTGTACTGACTGTACTTTAATGACCCCATACAGTATTCTACTGTAACATGCACATACAGTATTGTACTGTACTAACTGTATTGTAATTGCCCAATACAGTACTGTACTGCTGTGTATACCCGTAGAATATTTAACTATCCTGACTACTGTACAATATTGTACTGTAATGACTGTACTGTAATGACCAATACAGTATTGTACTGTACTGACTGTACTGTAATGGCCTCATACAGAATTATACTGTAACAACCAATACAGTATTGTACAGTACTGACTGTACTGGAGTGGCCTTATACAGAATTATACTGTAATGACTGTACTATAATGACCAATATACTATTGCACTGTACTATATTGTTCTGTACAGTATAGACCCCATACAGTATTATACTGACTGTACTGTAATGACCAATACAGTATTGTACTGTACTGACTACTGGAGTGGCCTCATACAGAATTCTACTGTAATGACTGTACTGTTATGACCAATACAGTATTGTACTGTACTATATTGTTCTGTGCAGTATAGACCCCATACAGTATTATACTGACTGTACTGTGTTGACCAGTACAGTATTGTACTGTACTGTAATGGCAAATACATTATTGTACTGAACTCACTGTACAGTAATGCTCCCTTGCTACAGTGTAGATGTCTGTAAGTGACTTGTACCTTGGACTGTTGATAGTCTCTGAGTGGTCTTCTGACCATGACTCCTGTATCTCCACTGGCCCCTCCAGGGCCTTTCGGAAGCCCCACTGCCCAGTTTTAGCTTGTAAGCTCCACAGAGGAGGGAGAACCTTTCCACTCTGCCTGTCTTCCTTCTTCTTCTTCTTACTCCTCTGTGTAGTCTCTGGGGAAGGGTGTGGGGGGGTCTTGGGGTCCACAGGGCTCCTGACCTGGTTTTCTGTGTGTAGGCACGGCATGATATCCCCTTAGAATGATGATGAGAAAAACAGACCAGCTCTATACACCACTCAGGACAAAACACACAATCCGTAACGAGAGGAAAGCAGACGGAAAGGGAGGACGAGGTGCAGGATGAAGAGCAGAATGAAGAGCAGAATGAAATATTTAACTAAAGCTCTACCCACCTCTTCACTCCACAGAGTCACACCAGGTCCACTAATCTGCTGCATGAAGTTAATCCGTCAGAGCGAATCTGCATCACTGCAGCCAAAGGTTATTTTGTCCGTTCAGAGAAGTGGATTATGGTGCAGCGCTCTGCTAATGACCGCCGTCTCTCTTTCTCTCTCTCTCTCTGTCTCTCTGGGACTCACTCCAGGTTCCAAAAACACTCACAGACAGATGGACAAAGATAAATCAAGGAACTAGGACAACAGCAGATTAGCTGTATAAATAATACTGTAATTATTTGTTAAAACCTGACAAAGTGTTAAACGGTCAGTTTACTTGTCTTACTTGCCTTATATTCATATTGTTTCATTTAAGAAGTTAATTGATAAAAATGCAAATTAATAAAATCAAGCATTAGCAAAACAAATTCATGCATGCTATTGAGGAAAATAAGAATGTGAGAAAAGAACTGCATAGTTTTTGTCATCGACCTCAGTTCTGAAATTGGAGGATCTATCTGCAGTTTTTTGTCCTCACTGAATCTCATGGAGATCTGAGAGGATCTACTGAGCATGCTGTTTCTGCACGTGTTTAAATCTGTGCTAACTGCAGAAATGAGTTTCTTTCTATGTGCAATTAGAAAATATACTGGATCCAGACAGTCCTTCAGTCAGTGAACTCTACAGGTGTACAGTGTATTCATGTTATGACTTGGTCTCAGGTCAGACTGTAACTGACCGGTGTGTGTGTAAAAAAATGATAAAAATTGAGTGTATTATGCACAAATGAAAGTGCTAACATCACTTTGGACTTCATGTTTGACTACAATAAATAAATTTCATACAAACCTGAAAGTCACAGTTTGACCCTACATCAAATACAAAATAAAAAGGATCTCTTAATCGTGCTTTTCCAGAGCAAACACAAACAACTCCTCACTAAACCCAAATGCTAATCACCCACCAAACCCAAACGCTAACTCCCTACCCAACCCAAACACTAACTCCCTACCCAACCCAAACACTTACTCCTGCCCAATCCCAAACAGTAACATGCTACTAAACCCAATTAAAACTCTTCATCAAACTCCAAACTCAAATGCTAACTCCCTACCAAATCCAAACAGTAAGTTCCTAATAAACCCAAATGCTAACTCCTTAAAAAAACCCAAATGCTAACTTTCAATCAAACCTTAACTACTAAGCAAACCGAGGAAAGACTTCCCACCAAAATCTAACCTCCTAACAAATCTAAATGTTAACTCCCCACTAAACCCAAACACTAACTCTCTACCAAACCCAAATACTAACTTCCCATCAAACCCAAACACTAACTCCCTACCAAACAAAAACACTTAATTTCCTACCAATCCTGAACTGTAGCATGCTACTAAACCCAAATGATAATTCCTCATCAAACTCCAAACTCAAATGCTAACTCCCTACCAAACCCAAACACTAAGTTCCTACCAAGTGCTAACTACTTACAAAAACCCAAATGCTAACTTCCAACCAAACTACTAAGCAAACAGTACCATGCTACCAAACCCAAACACAAACTTCCAACCAAACCCAAATGCTAACATGCTACAAAACCCACATGCTAACTCCCTACCAAACCCAAACACTAACTCCTTATGAAAACCCAAATGCTAACTTCCAACCAAACCTAAACAGGAACACTAACGTCCTACCAAATCGAATGCTAACTTCCTCCCAAATCCAAACAGTAACATTTTACCAAACCAAAACACTGACTTCCTACCAAATCAAATGCTAACTCCCTACAAACCCAAACAGAAACATGCTACCAAACATAAACTCCTTACAAAAATTCAAATGCTACCTCCCAACCAAATGCAAATACTAACTCCCCACCAACCCAAATGCTAACTCGCTACCAAAGTGATGATTGAGATGAGGTGACTTCTGTTATGTCTTCCCTCCAGGTGGCATAACAACAAAGACTTGTCCAGAAGATGGCAGCTCAGAGTGCTTTACAGAAAGGTGATAAAACTACAAAAGAAACTATGAATATTAATTTAATATGATATAAGACAATAACACAGATCAGATTAAAAAGATAAACACCAAAGAGACATAGAGTTTTAATGAAGCACTGAGTTAAAGAGCTGCATTTTCAGATGTTTATTAAAAGTGAGCTCTAAACTTTGACTGTCTAATAAAAAGTGGACCGAGCTCCATGATTTCTGTATTTTATGGAAGGTGTTTGCAGAAGGTCAGTATCTGTGGATCTAAGATCATAAACAGACAGACATGCAGGAGCTTTAAGGTCATTTAGAGCTTTAAAAACCAGCAGCAGAGCTTTAAAGCCTTCTGTATGAGTTGTAGAGGATGGATTGTTTTCTCCAGTAAGAAGATCATTACAGTGATCAACTCTGCTGGAAGAAACGCATCAACAAGTTTCTCTGCGTCGCTCTGAGAAAACTCCGAGGAACTTTACTGATATTTCTCAAATGATAGAAAGCTACTTTAGTGACTGTGTTTGCATGCAGGATGTAATGCAGCTCAGAGTCTAAGATCACACCCAGGTTTTGTACATGAAGCTAAAGAGCAAGGCTTTAGTACCAATGATCTCACACACACCTTCTAAGCCACTTATCCTTCTGGGTCATGGGAGGAGCTGGAGCCTATCCCAGCAGTCATTGGGTGGAAGGCAGGATACACCCTGGAGAGATCACCATTGCAGGGCAGACAAACATATACATTCACACCTAGGGGCAATTCAGCGTGTCCAATCGGCCTGACTGCATGTCTTTGGACTGTGGGAGGAAACCCATGCAGACACAGGGAGAACATGCAAACTCCACACAGAAAGGACCCCACTCGCCCGGCCGGGGAATTGGACACAGGCCCTTCTTGCTGCGAAGCGATAGCGCCACCCCCTGCGCCACAATTTTGTAACATTAACTAAAACATATTGGACACACAACTGGTCAGCCTGTTGACAGGGTCTTGATCATCAAAAGGAATGGAAAAATACAATTGTGTATTGTCAGTACAGCTATGAAAATTGATGTGTTTCCTAATGATATGACTTAGAAGTAACATGTGTAAAAAGAAAAGCAAAGGCCCTAAAATTGAACCTTATGGGACACAATAAATGTTAAATGTTTTTGTTTATTGATTTCCCAGTGAAACCAAAAACTATCTATTAACTAAATATGATTTAAACCATTCTAAAACTGTGCCTGAGAGGCCAACCCATTCAAGATGTTGGATTAGAATCTTGTGATCAATGGTATCAAAAACTGCATTATATAAACTAATGAAAGGATTGAATAGCAGAACATTCTGATGTCCTGTCATAGTTCTCCCTGTTAGAGTCAGATGGTTCCTCAGCAGTGGCATGTGGCCACAAGTCGTCAGCTTCAGAAGTCTAGGTGCCTTTGCTTCTGCTCCACACAAAAAGAACCTTCTTCAGATCAGTGACTGAGTAAACAGCACAGATGTTTAGCCTGTCTAGCAGCATGTGGAAATCCTGGAGCTTGTTTTTGATGCTGTGGTCAAATGTCTCTGTTACAGTCAGATTGGCAGTGCTACTATTTCTACAGTGTTCTACTATCAAAGTTGCCTGTGCTTTCAAACATTCTTCACATCTTAACAAATCACACAGACCACAGAAACACTCTACAGGAGATTCTTCTAACACTAACCATCATCTAGTCTCAGGAGTCTTTACTCTGTTTGAGTTTCCTCTGTCAAACACACTTGACAAACATGAACTCTTCTATCTTGACTTTACTGAGTGGCTCAGAGAAGGACGGGTTCATCTTTTGAGTATTGGTTCCTCTCAGTGGTTCTCTTTCATGCTTTTAGAGGAACGTCCCCATACTGAACATGCAACTGTGGAACAATGAGCCCCCTCCTGGCCTGCACTGGACGGGGATCAGAGCAAGATCCCCGTCCAGAGTGAGCTACTCATGCTGGTACTTAAAGAAGAGTCAGCAGGCTATTCAAGACTAAGACATCTAGAAGAAAACATTAAACTTGTGGAAAGAAGTATTCTAGTAAAGACTGAGTAAGTGAGGGACACATGAAACTGACCCTTCAGACTTTTTCATGTAACTGGGAGAATCAGAAACATGACAAACACTGATCACACTGCTGTAGCAGACCGGTTCACCCAGTTGGTCCTTTACAGTCTAGAAACTGTAACTCTGCCCGGATTCCTCTGAAAAACTTTACAATGAGCTGCAGCAGATCTGTAAATCTGAAAACTTGCCCAGTTTCCCAAGAGTTTGGAGTGAAGAGTGATTGTTCCTCATTTCTCACACTGAAGACAGAAGAGGAGATGAGGAAGATCTGAGGAAGAGCACAGAACCACACTAGAACAGAGACTTTACAGAAGAACAAACATTTTGTTGCCATTGAAGCATCTATGGGGAGTGAGTTAGCAGCTGGCAAACGCTGGAGTAGCCACCCGACATTAGACCCTGCAGATACCAGGAGGTATTTTGCACACTTGTTGGAGCCTATTCTACCAATAATAGAAGAAACTATGACTGTTAATTAAAAATCATATAGGACAATAACAGAGATCAGATTAAAGATAAACACTAAAGAGATGAAGAATTTTAAAGCAGCGCTGAGTTAAAGAGCTGCGTTTTCATATGTTTATTAAAAGTGAGCACTGAGCTTGACTGTCGAATAAAAGGTAATCTGAGCTCCACGGTTCAGAAACAGAATAACAGAGAGTCTCTCTGTTTTTCTGCATTGAGATTGAGTAAGTGAGGGACATGTGAAACTGACTCTTCAGACTTTTTCATGTAGTTGAGAGAATCAGAAACATGACAAACGCTGATCACACAGCAATTCAGAGAGGATCTGAGAGGTCAGGGATTTCCAAAAAATGAACAGAGAGGAGGCTGAGAGAGGACCAGAGGACCACAGGCTTCAGAGAGACGGTAGTTCCAGGAATGAAAAAGTCGAAGGGTGTCATCACTCAGATTGGCTGTACAGAAATTGTCTATGTGTTTACACTGATTCCTGCAGTGTGATGGAACAGTGCAGTTCTTGTTCTGGACAGTTCCTGAGCTCTTTACTTCCTTATGAGACTCTGGAACCTCAGTGCAACCAAAGTGGAACCTCAGTGGAATCTTAGTGGAAACACTTTTGCTTCCTCACCACTTAATTTTCTGTAAAAATTCATTTTTACTGTGCAAATTCATTAACCTTCCGTAATCCTCAACTGTTTGGATAGGCTCAGACATTGCTGGCGCCTGAGCTGGGGCAGTTTGCTGGGTCAAACATGCTGAATAACTCTATCACTAGTCTAATATGATTTATTGGTGACTGTGTATACACCCAAAGCCCTGGGGTTCCAGGTACTGAAGTGTAAGATCTTTTGTGAGATGCTTCATACATGAGAGGTGGCCTGAGGCCTTTTCAGTAGAGTTTCATTAACCCCTTAAAATCCCAGGCTTTTACATACTAAGGCTTTTTATTCAGTAACTACAGGGACTTCAATACAAACAGGCTGAACTATTCTTAGACCATGTAAGGGGTTAAGGACCAGGATTTACATAAAATAAACATTTCTTATTATTATTATTATTATTATTATTATTATTTGTATTATTAGTATTGTTAGTAGTAGTGGTAGCAGTGGTGGTAGTATTTTCACATGCTGGGAAGGGTTTAGGGCCAGCCAGAGGGAGCGGTAGGATGGTGTCCCTACTGCTGCCCCACCACCCAGAGATGCTCTGGGATTAAAGGGGCAAAACACCTGGGAAGGGTGGCTCCCAACTGATGACCCTGCAGCCCACTGGCACCAGCAAAGGTGCCACAGGCAGAAATACCTTGCAGGCAATGAACACCTGTGCTTCTATCTATTCTTCTTCTTCTTTTTCTTTCTTAAGTAATATTATTAATATTTTTATTTTTTTGATAGTAGTGGCAGCAGTGGTGGTAGTGGTAGTATTTCTACATGCTGCGTTATCACCTCATGGACACTAGAGGGAGCTACAGGAGCATTTTAACCACATTTCTGAGAATGCTTGTTTCTTTTCTCTCCCTGTTTATGATCTATTCCAGGCTTTCTTCTGTCTCTTATTCATCTGTCTCAGCCCTCACTTCATCTTTCATTCTCTCAGTCTTCTCTCCTTCATTCTCCTTTTCTTCCTCCTCTTGTGCTATTAGCTTGTGTACGTTCTACCTTTATCCTTCCACCCATCCCCCACCCCTCACTCCCTCCCTCACTCACTCTCTCGCTCCCTCCCTATCAGCTCATTCCTCTTGTCACCTGCAGTGGGAGGAGCTTCAGTGTGGAGCTGGGCTGTGATTGGCTGTTTGGGGAGGAGGCTGCAGTTGCATAGTGATGCTGTACAGATGCTCAGCAGTATCCTCTCTCTCTCTCTCTCTTTCTCTCTCTCTCTCTCTCTCTCTTTTTCTCTCTCTCTCCCCTTATCCACCTCTCTCTTTCCCACACACACACATACACATACATACACACACATATACACACACACATACTCTGTCACACTGCAGCAAAACGAACAGGACACACACACACACGCTCAGGCCTTCCTGTCGTTTATCGAGTGGGAAAAGAACGTCTTGCTCTCCTTTTTTGATCTTTCATCCTTCATTCCTCTGTGGCTGTCGTCTTCTCCTTCAAGGACTCTACGACTCCACCGCACCCAGGAACATCTGCAGCCTTCACACGAAGACGGAAAGAGAGGAAGAGTGACCACACCACCGCGACCAGGAACAACCACACACACACAAACACACACACACACACACACACACACACACACATACACACACAACAACAGTGTTGTTGCCGGGAGATGAGCTGGAGGAGCATCAGTGGAGGCATAGGTAGGTGTGTGAGTGTGTGTGTGTGTGAGAGAGTGTGCGTGTGTGTCTGACAGTAGCAGTGTACACACTCATCCTTACACACACACTCTCGTTGTTTTAGGTCGGTGGTGATTTGTCTCCAGGACGCTCTTCCTCTTCCTTCTACCAAAGGCCTCCTGTATCCCAGCATGCCGTGCAGCAGGCCACTCTGCTAGGCCGCGGCAGCATGGGCGGAGCCTCAGGACGGCGGGACGCGACGGACCGGACGGGCACACACACACACATACACACACACCCCGCTGCTGCTCATGGGTGAGGACGGAGAGAGTCCCAAACTCAACCACAGCTTCCTCCGAGACTACGTCACTGAGGGTACGTACGCTCACATAGTCATGTACACCCTGACTACAGCTTCAACCTGGAACTTATACACAGCACCAAGTACAGATATACAAATATTTTGTTGGCTAAAGTATAGCTAGTATATAAAGTATATATGTGTGCTTGTATATGTATACAAACATATATATTTACATGTCAGAATCCTAGTCCACAAAATTCTGTCTGAACTCGACTGTAGCCCACAAAATTCTGTCTGAACTCGACTGTAGCCCACAAAATTCTGTCTGAACTCTACTGTAGCCCACAAAATCTGTCTGGACTCGACTGTAGCCCACAAAATTCTGTCTGAACTCGACTGTAGCCCACAAAATCTGTCTGGACTCGACTGTAGCCCACAAAACTGTCTGAACTCGACTGTAGCCCACAAAATTCTGTCTGAATTCAACTGTAGCCACGAAATTCTTCCTGAACTTGATTGTAGCCAACTAAATTCTTTCTGAACCCGACTGTAGCCCACAAAATTCTGTCTGAACTCGACTGTAGCCCCACAGAATTCTCTCTGAACCTGTCTGTAACCCACAATATTCTGTCTGAACCCGACTGTAGCCCACAAAATTCTGTCTGAACTCAACTGTAGCCCACAAAATTCTGTCTGAACCCGACTGTAGCCCCACAAAATTTTGTCTGAACCCAAATGTAGCCCACAAAATTCTGTCTGAACCCGACTGTAGCCCCACAAAATTCTGTCTGAACTCAAATGCAGTCTCACAAAATTCTGTCTGAACCCAAATGTAGCCCACAAAATTCTGTCTGAACCAGATTGTAGCCCACAAAATTCTGTCTTAACCCGACTGTAGCCCACAAAATTCTGTCTATACCCAATTGTAGCCCACAAAATTCTCTCTGAGCCCAACTGTAGCCCACAAAATTCTCTCTGAGCCCGACTGTAGCCCCACAGAATTCTGTCTGAACTCGACTGTAGCCCACAAAATTCTGTCTGAACCCGACTGAAGCCCCATAAAATTCTGTCCAAATCCGAATGTAGTCCCACAAAATTCTGTCTGAATCTGACTGCATTCCCACAAAATTCTGTCTGAACCCGACTGTAGCCCACAAATTCTGTCTGAACTCAACTGTAGCCCACAACATTCTGTCTGCACTCGAATGCAGTCTCACAAAATTCTGTCTGAACTCGACTGTAGCCCACAACATTCTGTCTGCACTCGAATGCAGTCTCACAAAATTCTGTCTGAACTCAACTGTAGCCCACAAAATTCAGTCTGAACTCGAATGCAGTCTCACAAAATTCTGTCTGGACTCGACTGTAGCCCACAAAATTCTGTCTGGACTCGAATGTAGTCCCACAAAATTCTGTCTGAATCTGACTGTAGCCAACACAATTCTGTCTTAACCCGACTGTAGCCCCACAAAATTCTGTCTGAACTCAACTGTAGCCCCACAAAATTCTGTCTGAACTCAGATGTAGTACCACGAAATTCTGTCTGGACTCGAATGTAGCCCACAAAATTCTGTCTGAACTCGACTGTAGCCCACAAAATTCTGTCTGGACTTGAATGTAGTCCCACAAAATTCTGTCTGAACTTGACTGTAGCCCACAAAATTCTGTCTGGACTTGAACGTAGTCCCACAAAATTCTGTCTGAATCTGAATGTAGCCCCACAAAATTCTGTCTGAACTGACTGTAGCCCCACAAAATTCTGTCTGAACTCGAATGTAGCTCCACAAAATTCTGTCTGAATCTGAATGTAGCCCCACAAAAATTTGTCTGAATCTGAATGTAGCCCCACAAAATTCTGTCTGAACCGACTGTAGCCCCACAAAATTCTGTCTGAACTTGAATGTAGCTCCACAAAATTCTGTCTGAATCTGAATGTAGCCCCACAAAATTCTGTCTGAACCGACTGTAGCCCCACAAAATTCTGTCTGAACTCGACTGTAGCTCCACAAAATTCTGTCTGAACTCGAATGTAGTCCCACAAAATTCTGTCTGAATCTGAATGTAGCCCCACAAAATTCTGTCTGAACCGACTGTAGCCCCACAATATTCTGTCTGAACTCGAATGTAGCCCCACAAAATTCTGTCTGAACTCGAATGTAGTCCCAAAAAATTCTGTCTGAACTCGAATGTAGTCCCAAAAAATTCTGTCTGAACCCGACTGTAGCCCCACAAAATTCTGTCTGAACCTGAATGTAGCCCACAAAATTCTGTCTGTGGTCCACGCACAGATTCACATGCAGAACAGTAATCTGAGCTCAGTCACCTTCAGAACATGCAGTAACTCTCCATCACTCACTCTACTGAGTCAGCAACACTGCTCACCTGCAATACTCACCCAGAAAAACTGTAATAATAAAACATCTTCATCATTAAACCACCAGTAGTAAACATCTCTGTTACTAAAGCACCTCTATTATTAAAACACTTTTACTAAAACACCTACTTTATTACAGCAACAGCATTACTAAACACCTTGGCTACTAAAACACTATTCCAAAAACACTATTATGTCACCAATACTTAACATCTCTGTTACAAAAACATCTCCGTTACATTTTTAAAACACCTCCATTCTAAAAACAACACCTTTACTCGTCACCTTCATTACTAAAACATCTTCATTATTACAACACTATTACTAAAACATCTCTACTATTAAACACTTCCATTTTTAAAATAACATTGTTACTAAACACTTCCATTACTAAACACCCCCTTATTAAAATCATTAATCCATCATTAAAACACCTCTGTTATTATGATGTCATAACCCCATTTCCAGAAAAGTTGGGACAGTGTGTGAAATGCTAATGAACACAGCAGAGATTAGTGCATTCTGATCTGCCTGTGTTAAACTGAAAATGGTACAAAAACACAATATTTGATGTTTTACCCTATGAATTTTATTGTATTTTGTAAATGTCCAGATCCAAATCTGATGCCTGTAACATGTTCCAAAAAAGCTGGGACAGGAGCATGTCTGCCACTGTGTTACATCAGCTTTCCTTCAACAGCACTGATCAGAATGATCATTTGGAGACACAAACTGATCCAGTTTTGAAATTGGAATTTTTTTGTCATTTCTTAATTATACCTGCCCTCAGCTGTGCAACTGTACAGGAACTTATTTTGAGTTTAATAAGACATGTTTTCAGTGTGAGACAGATCTGGACTGCAAGCAGGTCAGTCTAGCACCCGCACTCTCAGATTATGCAGCCATGCTGTTGTAACACATGCAGAATGTTACTTGGTGTTGTCATGTTGAAATAGGCATGGATATCCTTGTTAAAAGGCAGCATATGTTGCTCCAAAATATGTTGAGTGTTCATGGTGCTTTCACAGATGCAGGTTAACCACTAATACCAACCCACATCATGACAGACGCTTGATTTAGAACTTTATGCTGGTAGCAATCCATGGTCCTTTTCTTCTTTGGCCCAGAGAACACAATATCCTTTATTCCCATAAACAATCTGAAAGGTGGACTAGTCAGAGAACACTGAGCGTCAGACCATTTCAGGTGAGCTTGAGCCCAGAGAAGTCGGTGGAGTTTTTGGATGTTGTTGATATGTGACTTCAACTGTGCAGAGTACTCTTAACCTGCGTTTGTGGATGCAGCAATGGACAGTGTTTATTGACGATGGGTTGTCCATGTGGGGAACTCCATCACAGAAACATGCCAGTTTTTAATGCTGTACTGTCTGAGGGGTCAAAGGTCACAGGCATTCAGGTGTGGTTTTCAGCCTCTTCCTTTGCACACAGAGAGAGATTTCTCTGGAGTCTCTGAATCTGTTGATTTCATTGTGCACTGTAGAGGCTGAAATACCTGAAATCCTTGCGATTGCTCACTGAGGAACATTCTTTTTAAACTGCTAGATTTTTTGCTTATGTAACATCCCGTTACTAAAATACCTATGTCACTTAAACAAGACTTTTACTAAAACACTGTTACTAACACACATCTGTTACTTAAACAACACTGTTACTAAAACGCTTTCCTTATAAAAACTCCTCTGCTTGTGTCTAATGATTACGTCCTGTATCGCCAGCTGATGTCATTTCTACGGTGGAGTTTAACCAGACGGGGGACCTTCTGGCCACAGGGGACAAGGGGGGGCGAGTGGTCATCTTCCGAAGGGAACCCGAGGTCAGTGAAGTGTGAATATTCAGTTGGGGATAAGCAAAAACTGATTGTGTCTATTTGCTGATTTTTATTTACCCAAATATTTTTTTATATATTATTCAACAATGTTGTTCGAAGCTATTTAATTAAAATATTAACTGCTTCATCATCTAGAGCTTCACTCTGGCTGTAAGGCTAATGAAGAAAATTCCAAATTGATGTAAAATGCCTCTTTTTGAAGGATTTGAAGCATTTGCCAGTTACTTACTTACATCACCTCCACATCTCTAGATTTATTGGCATCCTTGTTAAAGATTAGCAGAATGTTGCTGTAATTTATTTAAGGCTAATCCTACGGTAGAAATGTGGAAATTAAAGTTTCTGGCACTGAGACTTGCTGGAGGTGCAACTAATGATTTTGAGTACTTTTGATTTGTTTCTGTTTTTCCTCAGGAGGTTTTTTCCTTTGAAGGTAAAAAAAGATGTGTATGTGTTTGTCTGTTTGTGTCAGGTTAAAGGAGAAGAGGAGGAGCTTGGGGAAGCAGGAGAGTACAATGTCTACAGCACGTTCCAGAGCCACGAGCCGGACTTTGATTACCTAAAGAGTCTGGAGATCGAGGAAAAAATCAATAAGATTCGCTGGCTGCCCCAGCAGAATGCTGCCCACTTCCTCCTCTCCACCAATGGTGAGCACGGCCAAAGGGCCAAGTCTCTTTCGATCAGGCCAAGCCCACCTGCAAGGTCACTTTTACAATTAAACTTTGCCTTTAAGACATCTATTTGTTGATGACCTCTGTTTCGATGTGCCTCATTCCAAACGTGGTTCAGGCTAAACAAACTGTTTTCTGCAATAATCCTGTAGTTGAAAGGACTAGCAGTGTTAATCTGAGCTCTGAACTCCCCTTTAGCCTTTACCCCCCCCCAACCTGGTGGGGGAGTCTTAGACAACAAGATGGGAACTGGGAAAAATACAGGTCTGATCTGATCAGGAAACCTGATCCAATTTCCATCCTTTGCTACTTCCTTTAATCTTTAAAACAGATAAGACCATAAAGCTGTGGAAGGTGAGTGAGAGGGACCGGCGGCCAGAGGGCTACAACCTGAAGGACGAAGAGGGACGGCTAAAAGACATTTCCACAGTTACCTCACTACAGGTGCACTACTGCCTTCTATTGGTCAGAAAGGTTCTGATAAGACTGGGCTAATAAACTGGATTAGAGTGAAGTGCAACCTGCACAACTGTGTAACGAGTGTACAAGTGTACAAGAGTGAAACAAGTGTAGTGTCACCATGAAATTGGGTGTAGCACAATCATGGAAATAGCTGTAGTCTACTGCTGGGCAAACACACACTGTTTACATACCACTTAGTGGGGGACAAAAGCTGGATTGTTTACTTGTGTTTGCCTGTGTTTACTTGTACTGATGGATTCTGTGTTTGTTGTAGGTTCCCGTATTAAAGCCCACAGATCTGATGGTGGAGGTCCGTCCCCGCCGTGTGTTTGCTAACGGTCACACGTACCATGTTAACTCCATTTCCGTCAACAGCGATGGGGAAACGTACCTCTCTGCAGACGACCTGAGGATCAACATGTGGCACCTGGACATTACTGACCGTAGCTTCAGTATCCTTGCACTCTAACACACCTGGACATTACACTTTAACACACCTGGACAGTACTGACCACAGCTTAAGTAACCTTCCACTCTAACATACCTGGACAGTACCGACCACAGTTTCAGTATCCTTACACTATAACACACCTGGACATTACTGACCACAGTATCCTTACACTCTAACATATCTGGACAATGATTGACCACAGTTTCTGTAACCTTACACCCTAACAAACCTGGACATTACACTCTTACACACCTGGACATTACTGACCACAGCTATAGTATCCTTACACTCTAACACACTTGGACAGTACTGACCACAGTTTCAGTATCTTTACACTCTAACACTCCTGGGCATTACACTCCAAATTGCCTGAAAATTACACACCACCTGGACTTTACGCTCTAACATATCTGGACAATAACTGACCACAGTTTCTGTATGCTTACACTCTAACAAACCTGGAGATTACACTCAAATACAACTGGGTATTACTGACCACAGCTTCAGTATCCTAACAGTCTAACATACCTGGACGTTACACTCTAACACACCTGGACAGTACTGACCACAGCTTCAGTATCCTTTTTCTCTGACACTCCTGGAAATTACTGACCACAGATTCAATATCTTTACAATCTAACACACCTGTACATTACACTCTAACAAACTTCGACATTACTGACCACAACATCAGTATCCTTACATTCTAACACACATGGACATTACCAAACATGTGCTGGGATGCACACATTTTGGAGAGAATAGGAACTACTGACACCTAGTGGAGAGGAGCAGTACTGCAATATAACCTCATATGGGACTTTTTTAAGTGTCTTTTCATCACTGAATCTAGTAAAATCACATCTCAATCAGAGTTAATAGACATGCACTTTCAATGCATGCGTCCCCAAATCAATTATATGTGCTCATTACTATTTACTGCCATGTTCAATGGCTGCTTTGGTGCCAGTGCAGGACTTAATCTGAATCCGAATGAACTGGAGGACTGAATCCGAGGGGTGAATCTGATTGGTATGTGCATGTGTGAGTGATAAACAGTGTCAAAGGTGTTTTCATTACAGTTTCTGTCATTGCAGCTAAACGTCAACTGAAGTGAAAGTGCGTGAGGTGGCATTGCACTATTGTTTGGTTAAATTATTGTGCATGTCAAATTCTAAATAGAAAATATTACAGATTTTACAAATTACAAATTAGGTGCCAGATCTGGGTGGCTTTCGATCCAGATTCACATCCAATACAAAAGATTCAACAAATCTGTAACATGTTTTAATGAGTTCAGTGTTTTTGTTAAATCAGTTTTAGTGTTTTTGTTAAATCACAGCTGATGAAATAGTGGCGGATATTTGATTTAGTTGTAGCATCAAATTGAAAGAAAATAACTAAAAATAAAAAAAGTAAAATGGTGAATGGGGTGACCATACGTCTTCTTTTTTTCTGCGCATTTCTGGATTGCCTAAAATGAATTTGGCTTTGCTTTCATGTTGACATTTGCTTTGTACAGTCTGCTCAGTACTGCCCTCCTGCCCCCAGTGTCCTTTTTTTATATTATAGCCAGAATACAGTCACCCAAGCGTCCATTCAGATTTTACACACGTACAGAATTTTATATAAAATCTTTTAAACAAAACTGAACATTTTATAAATCTGTGTTGTGTTACGTAAAACGTGTGATGGACAGTATTGCGACACGTCTGAAAAAGTCTTTTTGAACGGTTGGATTTGAACAATTTGATTTGCTGGAAAGAGATCTGTGTGTGTGTTATATGAATTCTGACCTAGAAATGAAACCATGATGGAAACATTTAAATAATTCATTAAAGAAATTCTCTCCTCTAAAAACACACTGTGACTGTGTGCAGAAAGACACAACCACTGTTGTGCTTCATCAAAACAATACTTTTGAAAATAATCCCAATTCTCTGAGCCCCCCCATTGCCCCTTACCTCCAGAGTCACCCTTACCCTAATTGTAGTCAATCAATCAAGTCATATTTGGTGTCTGAAGTTTGCTTGTTTAGTTTTAGTTGCATCTCACCAATTTGCTTTAAATTTGTTTACTGCTATCTATGAAAATTGACAAATGCTGCTATTTTTTAGCAAGGCTAACATACTTTAGTCCATGTTTATAGATAACAGTGAGTCATACAGTGTCAGAAACCACACAATCAACTCTATTAGAGAATCTGAACAACTCCACACACTTTGAGGCAAGAAGCTTAAGTTGGCATTCGTATTTTCTGTTCCACCTTAAATGAGCCAGCAACATAATTTGAATGAGAAACAGGAAAATAGGAAGCCAATTTCAGTAACACAATACAATAGTAACATGGTAACACAATACAATATCCGTTTGCACTATTCAAGCTGATGGGATACAAACTTCCATGAATTTTCAGCACATTGTTCTGATGCTAAACGTAAACAGGCATTGGGTGAACATTTGCTTTAACTTAATTGCATTGCAAAGTGCTTACTTAGAGTAGGTTAGCATGCTAACGAGGAGCAGCCTGGTGTCCTTGACTCCCTCCTCAGACATCGTGGACATTAAACCAGTGAACATGGAGGACCTGACAGAGGTGATAACGGCGGCGGAATTCCACCCCCACCACTGCCACCTGTTCATCTACAGCAGCAGCAAAGGGACTCTGAGACTCTGTGACATGAGGGCATCGGCACTGTGTGACAGACACGCTAAGAGTGAGAACACACATACATGCCTGCATCTGCATCTGTAAGTGGAGGTCTGCACGGGATTGTTTTTTCAGTCCTGCTCCCGCCCGCTCCTGCAGAAAATTGGAATCAATTGTCCTGCTACTGCCCCTAACTGAAATGTTTTGTCCTGCTCCCACCCACACAGTTCCATCAAAGCGAACTGACATCCAATATCTGACACAGTCTATTCACAAATGCATTATTTTATGCTGAAATAACACAACAGTCATGGTCATCAGGTTCACTGTGATTTGACCAAACACCATTTATTACCAGTAAACACAAAGTAGGGTTATTTTTGGTGTTTTGTGGTTCATGTGATCAGTTGCATCGCAACCCATTAGTAAGGCAGGTCCCACAGAAACCCGTAGGAGTGCAGACCTCTATTTGTAAGGATCTCCTTCATCTTGGGAATATTACTGTGAGAACTTTCCTCAAATAATAATTAACACAGAACTGTTTTTATCTGAAAAATTATGAGCAGCACTTTATATGAAGAGTGAGGGTTGAGGAACAGGGTACCATACAGTAATCATTTTTTTAAGTATTGGGATCACTTGTTTTCTAAATTATTTTAAAGTAATGAGATGTAATTGATGTAGCCTTAACAGACCTGTAGGTCTCTGGGTTTTTCTCCTAACAATTTAGGCTGAAATTTTGGAGCTGTGCTTGTTCTCTTGTAGTTTTCGAGGAGCCGGAGGACCCGGGGAATCGCTCTTTTTTCTCAGAGATCATTTCCTCCGTTTCGGACGTGAAGTTCAGCCACAGTGGGCGCTACCTGCTCACGCGGGATTACCTCACTGTGAAGGTGTGGGACCTCAACATGGAGAAAGGCCCTGTAGAGACCTACCAGGTGAGAAAGAGATTAATTTCCTCACTAAAATACTTCAGAAGTAGTAATCAATCTTTAGTGTTTGAAAGTATTCAAAAGAATTACAAATCCCTCAGCTTCCTGCCAAAAACCTTAAACACCTGGCCCCTCACCCTACTTTTTGAACCTGGCCTGTTGCCAGGTGAGAAATGACCAGGACCAGGGCCAGATTTGGACAGGAGGAAAGGGGTGTTTTGGCAGGTATCTGGCAATTGCAGTGAGAGGGCCATGACCAGTCAAAGTCCACCTCCCTGTTGGGCATCCCAGGCAGCAGTATTCTGATCAGGAGCGGTGGACCTGGCAATGGCTTTGCAGGATGCAGGAGGATACACAAACAGTCTGTTAAGAGAGAGGGTTATGTTCTGTCGGTCTCACTGCACCAGCTGAGCAGCACTAGAGCAGTTCAGTGGGGTCAGTGGGTGCTGTATCAGACGAAGGCTTGGTCCCTCACTGGGGTGCAGCCGTTGCCACTGCTCATCTTGGTAATGTCATAGTAGGTGTTGCCACAGGCTCTAGAGCACATGGGGTTCTGTCTGGAGTCAACAACAGTAGTGAGGCACTGTGCAGTCACAGTTAGGGCCCCGCTTGCTTTACAAGATGCAGGTTCTTTCTTTTCTCCCAGATTAGGCTGCTCAGTCCCACTGTGAATGTGGGGCTCACTTGCACAAGCCCAAAACAGCTAGTCAAGCAGAGCAGCACTGCTGTGGATACCCCTGGTTTGGTGATTTCCTCACCTTTTCCTCTGCATTTTTCCAATAAAAAAACTGTAAGAAAAAAATAGCTCATAGTACACCCATGCAGGCAACTCCTGGGATTCACCCAGCTACCAGAAAGGCATGCCTGCATTCTCCACCAGTGTGACATCAGCCAGGGAAGGGATCAAGTCACCCTGACAAAAGCTAAATATGAACCCAGAAACACAGACCAGTGTGAGTGCAAGCCTGTTTTAATTTACACACATTGAAACCAAAATTTAGTTGGTTTATTCAAATAGACAGTTCCTTTAGGTTCTCCAGCCAAGTTGCTCCCTCTCATTGGCTTTGAGATTTTGATTTTTAAAGAGTACCAACACACTCTGCTAAAATCTTCAACCCTGCTAAAATTGCTAATCCACTGTAATTTCTAACCCTAATGCAATGTATTACCTGCAAAAATCACTAACCCCACTGTAATCTCTAACCCAGCTATAATGAAATCTGTCACCTGCTATAATCTCTAACGCTGCTGTAATCTCTAACTCTGCTATCTCTAGTCCACTATAACCTTTAACCCTGCTGTAATCTCTAACTTCGGTGTAATCTCTAACCCTGCTGTAATCTCAAACCCCATTGTAATCTATAATCCACTGAAATCTCAAACCCCACTGTAACCTCTAACTTCACTGTAATCTGTGGTTCTCCTATAATCTCTAATCCACTGTAATTTCTAACTCTGCTGTAATCTCTAACTTCACCGCAATCTCTAACCCTGCTGTAATCTATAAACCACTGAAATCTCAAACCCCACTGTAATCTCTAACCTCACTGTAATCTGTAGTTCTGATATAGTCTCTAATCCACTGTAATTTCTAATCTCATTGTAATCTCTTATCAGATGAAATCTGTACCACTGTTGTAATCTCGAATTTACTGTAATCTCTAATCAGATGAAATCTGTACCCTTGCTGTAATCTGTAACCAGTTATAATATCTGACTCTGGCATTGTAATCTTTAACCTGTTATACTGTGTGTTCAGGTGCACGAGTACCTGCGCAGTAAACTCTGCTCGCTATATGAGAACGACTGCATCTTTGACAAGTTTGAGTGTGTGTGGAACAGCACAGATAGGTAAGATCATGTTACACTTTCAAGCGATAGTTCATCCAAACCTCAGATTCCCATAGTCCCTCCCCCCTTACCCTAAATACAATCCATCAGACATGCTTGGTGTCTGAAGTTTGCTGCTTTAGATTTATATGATACGAGGCTAATATAGCTAAGAAGTAATGGAAGTTTATACCCCACCAATCAGCATGGTGCTAACCGCATGTGTAAATCATCACACATTTGTCTCAAACCATGTTGGCTGTTATTTAATCTCTGTGTAGTTTCTGTCTCTGTATGACTATTTCATATAATATTCATGCTTCCAGATGGCTGGATTCACTTTGCTTTTGTCCATTTTTTCTTCTTGTCCAGCAGTACGTCCTGCTCCTGTGTTAGTGTTCTCCATCCCCTCACTGTGTTTCTATCTCTCCCCTCTTTGCCCCTCAGTGTGATCATGACTGGAGCGTATAACAGTTTTTTCCGGATGTTTGACCGGGAGACAGGTCGGGGGGTCACCCTGGAGGCCTGGAGGGAGAGCAGTAAGCCCAGGGCCGTGCTGCGGACCCGCCGGGTTTACACCGGGGGGCGTCGTCGCCGTGGCGATGTGGGGGTGGACAGCCTGGACTTCACTAAGAAAATCCTGCACATGGCCTGGCATCCCGCAGAGAACATCATCGCCATAGCAGCAACAAACAACCTCTACATCTTCCAGGACAGAGTGAACTCGGAAAACCCAGAAAACCAGTGACAGGAACAACTTCTACACTCACTCGGCCGCTGTCATAAGAAAAACTCTCCACTCTTTTTATTTGTTTTTTTTACACCATTTGAAAATGCCACCTGTTCTTTTTATGAACAGTTCATAACAGACATGTAAATCTCTGACCTTCTCTGACGTTCTTTAGTAAATTATTCAGTCATAAAATCTCAAATTTCTCTATGACTGAACTTGATATTGTGGTATGATTCAGAACCATTTTTAAAAATACTGAATACACAAATGTAACTGGAGAAAGTATTTATACATTAGTGGAACATAAACAATAAATTAAGACAATGTTAGATTACCGCACTTGTTTTGAATATAATTATAAGTGATTATGGCCAAAGTTAACATTTATAAACTAGGCAGTCGAATCACCACCTTCAGTTCGATGTGTCTACATGTTTTTATGACTATTTTATTGACGAATGTAACAACAGACATGGTACAAAATGACTTTAATTATAATCTCGCTACACCATCGTACATTGAACTGAATACGTTTTTCTCTTTCTCACATAAAGATACTGTTTTAGAGATTTAGAGGTTTTCTTATGACAGTAACAATGTAAACTCACAGAAAAGTTCCTGTGAAGATGCAGTTCGACACTTTGTGGAACTACAGACACACTCACGGCTAATCATGGCTAATCGCGGCTAATCACTGCTAATCGCAGCTAATAATCAGTGCCCGTTCCCTTTTACTGCCAAGAATGTTGTGCATTTTTTGCTTTGTGACTGACCACACCGTCAGCCAATGACCTGAGATACTGACTGCTTTCAGCCAACCACCAAACGCCCTAAGCCAGCGGTCATCAGAGTCCAGCGTTGTCTGATGATTTCACTCCTTTTATCCACCTACTAAAACAGTAATTAGAGTAGCGGTCATTAATTAGAGAGAAGCAAAATGAATAAAGCAGAGTTAGAGTGGACACATGTTGGGGATGAATGCATCCCTACTAAGGAAAGATACTGCAGGCGCGTGGTGCATCGTGGGTAGGTGGACGGATCAAGGCTGCAGTCAGGAGCAGCAGTTTAATGTTTTCCCTGTGTAAAATCCACCGGTCTGTACCTGCTGTCTACCTGCTGAGTGGACTCTGGGCTGGAAAACAGTGCAGGACCAAGAGGACAGCTGGACCTTGTGGATCCTGTGTTCGGGAGTGTGAACTGCTGCTCTGGGACTGGACTGGATGCAGTTACTCGGTTGTCATGGTTACATGGTTAAGCAGTCTTCCTATCGTGTGCTTCCTAAAACATATCTCACAATGCATCTGTTATTCTACAAGCACTGGACGGCTCATCCCTGATCACCAACGTCTACACCACAGTGGGAACTTCACACCACCAGGACGGATCCTCACCAGTGTGAGTGAGTGTGTATGAGTGTGTGTGTGTGCGAGTGTTTGTGTGGACCACATTCATTTTACTAATGTTAAATTGTGATAAAAACATTGGGTCTTGTGCTCAGGTCAGCAGTTTTCAGAAAGTGACGCACGACGTGACCAAACATTTCAGATCTTAAAAGATTTCGGCAAATATGTAACTAACAATCACCCAATTAACCTCACACTAACCTCAACACTAACCAACAGTAACACTAAGTGAAGGGACACTCCAGCCAAAATAAAATACACCCATCACTAAAACTGCTGTGAACACACTGATACAGTGCTTCAATAATGGACATTCATATCTACATTGAGTCTTTAAATGATGATTTAGGGTTAGTGTACATTTTGAAAGACTATAGCCACTGAAAGGTGGACGCTTGGGGCAGTCTGTTCGAATATTTTCCTCTCCTTAATGTCAGCGGTCGATCGTAGAGGGAGCTAGATAGCTAATGTTTCTGTTAAGAAGCTGAATATCTTATTGGAATTGGAACTTTGCTAATAAGCTAAACCATGAAGTTAGCAAGTCAAGTACTCAGCTAATTAGACAGCTGACTTCAGTTTGTTTGATATCTTTTCCTGGAAAAAACTGAATGAGACAAAGGCTAAAGTGCTAATTCTGGCTAGCAACACCGCTGCATTTGTTAGCCTATAGTAGGTACGATTGACTGGTACTGTAGGGATTCCTAATGAATATGTGACATATTTGCATAATGCATGCTGGGTATTGTAGTGAAATGAGATTAATGAATGAAAACATGGAAATGATTTAAAATTAAAGTGTTAAATGAGGCTGATAGATACAGAGAAGTGTCACAGAGAACTACATAACACAACAAATAACAAACACCAGTTTTATGCCAGAATGGCATTTTAACTAATCCCAAACTCTAATCTTAAACTGAAACTAAACTTAAATGAACACTAATCCATAACTAACACTAAACCTAAATTTACACTAATCCTAAACTAACACTAACCCTAAACTAATACTAATCCTAAACTAACCCTAAACTAACTGGGTATTGTAGTCCTAATCCTAAACTAACACTAACCCTAAACTAACTCTTAAATAACCCTAATACTAAAACTAACCCAACCATTCACTAATATTAATCCTTAATAAACACTGACCCCATACTCACATGACCTCACATCTAAACTAATCTTTAGACTCTACACTAACTTCACACTAACTCTACACTATCTCTATACTAACTACACCATCTCTACACTATTTCTATACTAACTCCACATTAACACTACACTATCTCTACCTGAACGATACCTTAATTCTACACTATCTCTAACATAACTCTACTCTAATTCTGCACTACCTCTACACTAAATCCACACTACCTCTACACTAACTCTACACTATGTATATACTAATTCTACACTATCTCTAAAATAACTTTACATTAACTCTACACTAACACCACAATAACTCCACAGTAACTTTAAACTAACTCTACATTAAATCTACACTATTTTTTTCACTACACTATGTACATACTATCTCAACACTACGTATATACTAACACTACACAATCTCTAAAATAACTTTAACTCTACACTATCTCTACACTAATGCCACACTAACTACACTATCTCTACACTACACACTCTACACTAACACCACAATAACTCTACACTAGCTCCACATTAAATCTACACTATTTTTTCATCTCTACACCAACTCTACACTAACTCCACATAACTCACATAACTACAGTAACTCTATGCTAACTCCACATTATCTCTACACTACACATCTTTTCACTATCTCTACAGTAATTCTACAATATCTCTACAATAAGTACACTGACTCTTCACCATCTTTACTACAACCCTACACTAACTCTACATCTCCGTGCTAACTCTGCATGAACTCTACACTATCTCTACTCCACAGTAACTCTACACTATGTCTACACCAACTCCACATTACCTCTACACCAACTCTACACTAACGCCACATTAACCATACACTAACTCTATACCAACTCTACACTCATGCCACATAAACTCCACAATAACTCTACACTATATCTACACTAACTCTACTCTAACTTCATATTAACTCTACATCAACTCTACACTATCTCTATACTAACTCTACACTAACCTTATCCTAATGCTAACTCTAAACTAAACTCTTAATCTTTTTATTTACCTCTCATTTGTGACCTTCACTAATAAACTCTTTTAGAGTGAGTACAAGAATAACCAACAATAACCGTGTGGGTGGAGCCATGTGTGTAGAGTAATGACAGAGTAAGATGAAGCAGATGAAGGTGAACTACAAAGAGCAACATGAAACACCAAAACTAATCCAGAGAAAACAATGTGGTTTAATGTGTGATTGCAAATTAAAAAAGCAATGTGTATATGTGTGTGTATATGTGTGTGTGTGTGAGTGTGTGTGTGTGTGTGTGTGTGTGTGTGTGTGTGTGTGTGTGTGTTTTGACAGTCACCTGTTATTTTTCATGATTGAGTGTTGGATGTAAAGGTTAAAGGTCACGTTGTCATCTCCTGGACAGACACACTGTGGTGCAGGAGATTCTGCAGGACGGACAATGAAAAATTTAGGACATTAAATTCAATTTGTTCAGATTTGTTATTTTGTTTTCTGAACTCACTGATGAGGCTCCTCCCTCATTCTCTCTTACTCTCTCTCATGTTTCCTCACATAGAGTAACACTGCACTGTCTGCACATCCTGTTACCATGGCAACGGGCCTTCTGCCGTCCCACAATTCCTGCTCCACACGCACAGGCACAGTGAAGCAATCAGGCGGAAGAAGCTGGAGTTTTTCAGTTGGACTTTTTCAGGGCACTCGCATGTTTACCATTAAACAGTGTTACTCATGTATGTATATTAAAGCATAAACATATTCTAACCACACAAGCTGGAGAAATAAAAGGAGGAATGTGTAAATAAGACAATATAACCCTGTCTGAGAGTCTGGTTATTTCTATATTTTTGAACAGGATTATTATTATTATTATTATTATTATTATTATTGTTATATTGTTATATGTTGTAACACAAGTGTCAATGTTCATTATAATGCCTTTAAATAGATAGACCACAGACATATTATCGCAAGTTACAAACTTTAATTTCTTAATTTCTCAAAGTTTAAAAAAAAAAAGAATGTACTTAACACTTTTTGTACATTTGTTTGCCCTGCAGTATCCAAACATGATCAGAAAACATCAGTGGAAGCTCTCACCACTGATCCTGCAATAATACACGGTGCTGTGAAAAAGTATTTGCCCCCTTCCATAATTTCTTCTATTTTCGTGTATTTGTCACACTTGAATGCTTTAGACCATCACCCTACTTTTAATGACAAAGATCACCCAAGTTATCACAAACCGCTGTATTTGAATGAAGATTTCAATTATTGAAGGAAAAATGCTGTTCGGCCCTACCTGGCCCTATGTAAAAAAAAGTAATTGCCCCCTTCGCTACTAAATCAAACAGTTAACCAAATTCAACTCACTATTTGGTTCAATATCACGAGCCATACCCAGACATGATTACTGCCAGACCTGTTGAGTCTAACCATCACCTAAATAGAATCTGTCTGGCGATGTGAAGCAAGCAATCTAAAAAGCAGCACATGATGCCACGTTCTAAAGAGATTCAAATACAGATGCGAAACAAAATCGTTGAAATCTGCCTGCCTGGAAAGGGTTACAGAGCCGTAAGCTCTGGGACTCCAGCCATCCACAGTGGGAGCCATTATCCACAAATGGAGAAAACTTGGAACAGTGGTGAACCTTCACAGGAGTGGCCGGCCTACCAAAATTTCACCAGGAGCGCATTGACAACTCATCCAAGAGGTCACTAATGGACATTTAAAGAATTGCAGGCCTCATTTGCCTCAGTTTAGGTCAATGTACACAATTTCCCAATTAGAAAGACACTGGGCAAAAATGACATCAATGAGAGAGGTGCAAAGTGCAAAAAACACTGCTTACCAAGAAGAACACAAAGCCTCATCTTGCATTTGCCAAAAAACATCTAGATGACCCCCAAGGCTTTGGGGATGATCTTCCGTGGACTGAGTCGAAGGTCTTTTCTTTAGGTCAAAGGAAACTTTTTATGAGATATAGGTCCCGTTACATCTGGTGTAAAGCTAACACTGCATTCCACCTTAAAAACCAACAGTCAAACATGGTGGTGCTAGTATGATGGTCTGGGGCTGCTATGCTTCTGCAGGACCTGGATGACTTGTCATAATTGATATAACCATAAATTCTGCTCTCTATCAGAAAATCCTGAAGGAGAATGTCCTCCAGGCAGTTTGTGACCTGAAGCTCAAGCACATTTGGGTTATGCAGCAGAACGATGATCCGAAGCACACAAGCAAGTCCGCCAAGACGTGATGTAAAAGACTCATCGCAAGTTATCGCAAACGTTTGATTGCAGTTCTTACTGCCAAGAGTGGCACAACCAATTATTAGGTATAGGGGGGTAATTTCTTTTTTCACAGGTGTGATATAGGTTTTGAATAAATCTTTATCTTCAATAACATTAATGATCATTTAAAAGGTGTATTTTATGTTTTCTCATGTTGTGTTTGTCTTATATTACAGTTAGATGATCTGAAACATTTGAATGTGACAAATTAGCAAAAAATAGAAGACATTGGGTGATACACTATACAAAACTCTATATATCTATTTTATTGTGTTCATGTTAACAGCAGATAGAACTTTATTCTGGACATTCATTTTATTAGAATATTTCCTGATTTAGTGACTCAGCCGATATCTCACTCTGACAGACTTACTGGTGGGTAGAAACTGCTTGCTAACAATCATTATGGACGAATGAACGATGGAAGAAATCCAGATCCACTTTATATCTGGAGGAGTAAAATTCCAACAGTTGTGGTGATTTTAGCATGCAGTTTACATCAGACTGTCTGAGCACTTCTGTCTGAGACTGAAACTCACTGAAACGCAACAAAAACTCTTCTGCAGTCACAGCAAAAACTCTTCAGTCACATCTCACACTTGTAAGTAAATATTACAGAAATTCAGCTTAGAGCTAGCTTTTACATTTTTCTCTAATTCAGTCCTACAGAGAGCCAATGCAACACATTTATTCCTTTGACACTGAGACTTTCTTTAAACTAAAGCTTTGGGGGGGTTAACTCACCTTTATACTGACCATCCTGCCCTTCAGACAGCTGGGCATGAGCAATATAAACACACAAACAGGTCATGCTGTGGCTACACTCTGCAGCAGCAGTGCTTCTAGAAAGGTAACTAAAGAAAGTGCTTCTGATTTTCATTCTTAACTCTAACTCAACTGAATTTTAATACATTCAATTGTTTCGAGTCTTGATTCCCTAAAATAAGAAATCTGCATATTGGGCTTGCAGTCCTCCTCTGAATGAAGCCATCCAGATGAACTTTATCAAAAAAGCAGCAACCTTTTTGGGTCAGTATGCTAAAGGAGCTTTTTGCCTCTTTTTTGGGGGGGCTTTTTTCTTTGGATGCCCACCACTGTGAATAAGCCAACATTGCTAATAATGCTAGCACATAATGGTGATTTCAGCACTGAGATGGGCTAATCTCCATGGCCATAAAATTTAAAACGCAATCTGAATACATGAAGAAAGCAGAGCTATCGCAAGCCCAATGACCTTCATCAGGGTTCCTGACAGTTAGCTTCTGCTGAACTTAAACCCTGGAGTGATGAAGATCTATTCCACAGTGAACAATTGATGGTCTGTTTTGTCTCCAGTTCCTATCTTGGAGATTTATTTCTCCATCATTTTTTCTCCACCAATGCATTTTTGTGTGAGTCACATAAACCCCAAATAGGATAGCACTTAGTGATCTCAAACATTTAGAAACAACTCTGCTCTTCTCTCTCCTTCTCTCTATCCATCTCTGTCCCTCTGTCCATCACACGCTGATCCTAGCTGAGAGGAAAGGGGAGAAGAAGAAGTCAAAGGCGAATTTCATGGCTCCCTGAGCACTCTTCCTCCAGTTGCGTTCAATCTTGACCTGCCGTCCCTCGGGCAGCAGTGAGGATTTGCAGGCTAGGCAGTGGATGGCCTTCAGTTCAAACACGGGCAGCTTAGTCCCCAGTTTCCCCTCCAGCTTTGTGCTAAATTCCACCATGCTGCCAGGTTCCAGGTTCAGGAGGACCTGCTTAAACTCGTGGCTTGCAGACAGGATGATGTCACCGGTGGGGTCATCCTTTTCTGTGACCCCGTCCACCGGCCGACCGATGGTCACTTCAAAGCGGTAACTATCGAAGCGTTTGACATGGCACTGGTATCTGGCTACGGATTTGATGTGGCAGAGCCGTTCCTCTTCCTGCTGTTGGAGGAGAACAGAGGCATTTACAGTTATGGGGTCCTGCACGTAAGTGCTGGTGTTCTGTACAGGCGCACTGATGTTCTGCATGGGTCCGTTAGTGTTCTGCACAGGTGCACTAGTGTTGTTTGGCTCGCAGCTGGGATACACCTCTCCATAGAGGCACCTCAGCCAGTCTCCCATAAACACTGGTAGCAGGTTAATGACCGACTGAGCGCCGTTTTCCATCTCTGCCACACGGACGTGGCGAAACTTTCCTGTCCAGGTGACACGATGGCCTTCCAGATGGCTGCAGAAGAGCTGAGTCTGAGCCATACCCTGTCTGGCCCACGCCGGTGGCCCACAGAGCGTCCCGTATTCCTGCCAGGTGAGAGTGGAGTTGTACACCTTCATCCCCTCAGTGTTGTAGACGTATGTGGCGCACAGTAGCACCACGGTGGTGAGGCACAGTAGGATGAGCTTCACTGGGCCACGGTGGGTGATGGAGTGCAGAATTGTGAGGATGGACAGGCTGAATCGTGTCCAGAGTCTCAGCATGACGGGAACGGCGCAAACCGCTAGAGTCACCAGCATCTTAGTGAGCTCCAGCTCGAGGAACCACTTGGCCATCTGGATCAGCAGCATGACAGACAGGCCCAGGGCCAAAACAGGCAGGGCGAACAGGAGCAGGAAGTAGGCGACACAGGTGCGGATAAGGCCGATAGGGGTAGAATTCTGCAGCAGAACCACAGAGAACTCCCACCACATGAAGCACACCAGGTATGGCACCAGGAAGCAGTAGGTACCCCTGAAGCCACGCATGCGTGCCATTCTGCAGGGATATAAACACAGAAACAGAATTACAGACATAAATATATGAAATGTAGTTGTAATGATTAAAATATACAACACATCAGTTTTTTCTAGAAGTTTCTAGACATAAAGAATAACCACAAAATACTCAAGATCATTATTTAATGACAGGTGCAGGGTGGCCAGCAGAGGCCACTGTGGCTCTAATGAGCTCTAATGAGCTGTTGAACCAGGTTAGAGCAGGAAAACACTGCGATATACAGGACAGGAGGACTGCAGAATGAGCAGAACCCTTCGCCTCTAAGCTAGTGTGTGCTGACCTGAAGAACAGGTAGAACAGGTAGACGTAGAGCAGACATGGCAGGCTGAGCGTTAGCACCACGCTGTCTCCCAGAGGCACCACAGAAAAGGTTTGGCCCAAGACCCTCAAGGCCTCCATTTCTGAGGGCAAGCGAGTGGTCAGCGCGCAGAGCGAGGAAGCCACCTCGATGACTAGGGCCCTGCGTGCATACGCCGCTGCAGACGGGCTGAGAGACACATAGCTCAGAGCTGTGAAGAATATGGCCACCGTGGACAGCTCAGAGCAGGGGATCCAGTGCTTATCCGCCACGGGGAAGCTGAAGATCACAAAGCACACAGATACCAGGAAGTACACATACTGCTCCAGATTATTCCAGCCAAAGTGCGTCTCGGCCTGCTCCACATCCAGCCCGGGCTCGAAGCGGGTCAGCAGTGCGGTTAGTGCACTGAAGTTCTCCCAGCCTTTACTGCTGCGGAACACTCTGAGGGTGCAGATGCCCATGGAGATGAAGGCCAGGTAGAAGACAAGCAGTGGGATGATGAAGGCAAACAGGTCAACACTCAAGTTCGAGATAATGAAGAAGAAGATCAGAGCGTTAACGTGCTGAGTGGGGATGATGGTGCTGAGCCACTGAACACCTGCGCGAGACGCCCAGTCCACCAAATGCTCCTTCATCTCCAGGATCAGGTGCAGGGGGTACTGCAGACCCTGAAAAAGATGATACACGTTTTACCAAGAAGAGGCCGTTTAAAGCTTCAACTGTTTATGCCTTGCATTAATATGTATTTTCAGTGATCAGTTCACATTCCTACTTCTCTTGACTGTATGAAATGACAGGAGTAAACATAAACAGAATGCATTGTGATCAAATTACAATCAGATCAGTACAACCACGTTTGGATACAGTCAGAGAAACGGAGCTCTATATTCAACACAAGAGTAACTGAAATGTATTTTGTATATCATAAAGTTACGTAAGCTGAAAAGATAAATAAGGAAAGGCAGGATGGAGAATGCGAGAGGCTTAAGTTCTCCAAACCAAACACTTTCTTGCACTCTGGGCCGTTGAAAGCATCCAAGCCAAGCTTTTTGATTTGTACCATAGCAGAGAAAAAAAGTAAATGGAAATAAAATGGAAATAATGTTTTGTTTATGTGTTGATGTTTTTACTCAGGACAGTAAACTAAATAAATTGAGATATGATCCAGACTTGAAACACATGTTAATGCAAGATCAGGTTCGAAGTGAGGGAGGTTTTACCAGGAAGTGGGCTTTGATGTCTACGGCTCTCTTCATGGCACCGCTGCGTTTGGTGTCCAGCATCATCCCAGTGCCCCCCATCCCCCAACTGGTCTTTAGCATGCGCCTATGAGAGATGGGGGACACTCCCTTCTGCTCCTACAAACATGCAACATCATTCACAATCATTACTCACTCTGCACTACGTTACTCACTAGCGTTAGTATGGTGTATAGTGTTGATGCAGTGTGTTGTTTTCATACGACATGTTGTGCTGGTACAGCAGGTAGTGTTGGTGTGCCGTGTAGTGTTGGTATGGTGTGTGGTGTTGATGTGGCGTGTAGTGTTGGTATGGTGTGTGGTGTTGATTCGGCATATTATGTTGGTGCGGCATGTTGTGTTGTTATGGTGTATGGTGTTGGTGCAACGTGTAGTATTGGTGTGGCGTGTAGTTTTGGTATGGTGTGTTATGTTGGTGCGGTGCGTTGTGTTGGTATGGTGTGTAGTGCTGGTGCAATGTGTTATGTTGGTATGACGTGTAGTGTTGGTATGGCATGTAGTGTTGATACAATGTGTGGTGTTGGTAGGGCGTATAGTGTTGGTGTGGTGTTTAATATTGGTATGGTGTGTTGTCTTGGTACAGCATGTGGTGTTGGTGTGGCATGTAGTGTTGAGGTGTGTTGTGTTGATGTGGTGTGTAGTGTTGGTGCAACATGTGGTGTTGGTGTGGCATGGAGTGTTGGTGCGGTGTGTAGTGTTGGTACAGCATGTTGTGTTGGTGCGGCGTGCGGTGTTGGTGCAGCATGAGGTGTTGGTGCAGTGTGTAGTGCTGGTGAGGCATGTTGTGTTGGTATGGTGTGTGGTGTTGGTGTGTCATGTGTTGGTTTGGTGTGTAGTGTTGATGTGGCTTGTAGTGTTGGTACAGCGTGTTCTGTTGATTTGGCGTGTAGTATTGGTATGGCATGTGGTGTTGATGTGGCATGTTGTGTTGGTATGGTGTGTGGTGTTGGTGTGTCATGTGTTGGCATGTAGCGTTGGTGCAAAGTGTATTGTTGGTACGGCCTGGAGTGTTAGTGCGGTGTGTAGTGTTGGCAGGGTGTGTGGTGTTGGTGCAGCATGTAATGTTGGTGCGGAGTGTAGTGTTGATAGGGTGTGTGGTGTTGGTGCAGCGTGTTGGGTTGGTACAGCATGTAGTGTTTGTATGACATGTACGGTTGGTGTGGCATGTAGTGTTGGTGTGGCGTGTTTTGTTGGTGTGGTGTGTAGTGTTGATGTGGTGTGTAGTGTTGGTGTGGCATGTACTGTTGGTGTGGCGTGTAGTGTTGGTGTGGCATGTATTGTTGATGCGGTGTGTAGTGTTGGTGTGGTGTGTAGTGTTGGTGTGGCATGTATTGGTGTGGCGTGTATTGTTGGTGTGGTGTGTATTGTTGGTGTGGTGTGTAGTGTTGGTGTGGCATGTATTGTTGATGCGGTGTATAGTGTTAGTGTGTTGTGTAGTATTGGTGTGGTGTGTAGTGTTGGTGTGGTGTGTACTGTTGGTGTGGTGTGTATTGTTGATGCGGTGTATAGTGTTGGTGTGGTGTGTAGTATTGGTGTGGTGTGTAGTGTTGGTGTGGTGTGTATTGTTGGTGTGGTGTGTATTGTTGATGCGGTGTATAGTGTTGGTGTGGTGTGTAGTATTGGTGTGGTGTGTAGTGTTGGTGTGGTGTGTATTGTTGGTGTGGTGTGTATTGTTGATGCGGTGTATAGTGTTGGTGTGGTGTGTAGTATTGGTGTGGTGTGTAGTGTTGGTGTGGTGTGTATTGTTGGTGTGGCATGTATTGTTGGTGTGGTGTGTAGTGTTGGTGTGGTCTGTAATGTTGGTGTGGCGTGTAGTGTTGGTGTGGTGTGTAGTGTTGGTGTGGTGTGTAGTATTGGTGTGGTGTGTAGTGTTGGTGTGGCGTGTAGTGTTGGTGTGGTCTGTACTGTTGGTGTGGCGTGTAGTGTTGGTGTGGTGTGTAGTGTTGCTGTGGCGTGTAGTGTTGGTGTGGTGTGTAGTGTTGGTGTGGTGTGTAGTGTTGGTGTGGCGTGTAGTGTTGGTACAGCATGTATTGTTCAATGAAAAACGGTGAATGATGTTGCCATGGTGATCCTGCCTGGTTTAGTTGTGCTGAAGCTGAAGGCTGGTTCTCCAGGCTGTTGTTTTGGACTGAACCGTTTTTTGTCCCTGTGGTGGGAGGGGTGATGCCCTGAGCATAGTTTTTAGTCATTTCCACAAACTCCTCGACGTCTACATACTGAGAGGCTGCAGACAGATAGACTCACAGTCATTATTATAGTCAAACATATAAAATCTTCAAACAGAAACTTTATGAATCCTTATGCAAACCGCAGACTTGCAGTGGCAACAGATTATACTCATATAAATACACGAAGAGGAGCTCTAATGTTTACAGCGTTTATAGATATGCTTACACGAGACTTAACCAACACTGCGAGTTCACAAACGTTTGACTATTCATAAACACACACATCCTTGCTTACATTCGCTGGCTACCATGGTTTCCAGCACCTTCTTCTGTGTCTGGACGTTGGGCATTCCACAGCTTACAGCACCTGTGTGATCACATCATATACTGATACAGCAGAACCACCAGCCGATACTGTTCCCAAAACATTTGAAGCCTTTTTGACTGAAATCGTTTGTACTTGATGCCTCAGCCTGATTTTGCCTGACTCCGTTTTGTTTAGTGACTTTTTCATTGTGCTTTATTGTGATGTCTTTTTAGTAGACGCCTTTTTGCCTGATCTAATTTCCACTGATGCTTATTTACTGATTTACTTTGTTGTTTGATGCTTTGTTATACATTCTTTTTGCCAGATGTCTTTTTTGCACAAGACCTTTTGCTACGTCTTGTTGTCTAATTTCTTTTTATGTGCAAACTTTTTGCCTGATGCATATTTTCGAGATGCCTCTGTGGTGTGCACCCATCCCCCAGTGGCGGCTGCGAGAGCCTGCCGGAAGGCAGGGCTGAACATCGAGGAGGAGGATGACGGTGCCGGCAACAAGAGGCATAAGGGCAAGGAGTGAGTCCCGGGCTCCACCACCCAGGCCCCGCTCCCTGTTACGCAGCAAGGCCACTTCACTACACCTCACGTTCGACCTGGGCAGCCGAGCTGCGAGCGGTGACGGGGAGGCAGAGCAGTGAGCTCTCGTTCCCTCTCAGCTCTTTTTAAAAAGCACCCGAGCTGAGAGGGAACGAGAGAGAGAGGGACGAGCAGCAGCAACAGAGACTGACTGAAGAGCTGAAAAGCTTGAGTAAGAAAAAGACTGAAAAGTCTAGCTAGTTGAAAGCCACTGAAAAGTGACCAGTGTAGCATTGGTTTTGTTGAGTTTATTTTGTGTGAGTTTGCTGGAGAAAATAAAATATGGCTGCTGCAAATGTTTCTCCTGCCTCCAGCGTCCTCCTTGAGCCCAGGGTAGCACATGCTGTGCTACAGCCTCGTTGCCTGAGACCTTTTTGCTCGATGCCTTGTTGTCTAATGCCCTATTGTTAGATGTGTTTCTGGCTTCAACCTTTTTTGCGTGATGCATTTCTACCCAATTTTTCATGAGCCTAACATCAGATGCCTTTACCTATGTCATTGAATCTTGTCTGATGCCTTGTTACCTGTGTTTCATTGCATCTTTATTTCAAGTAAGATTTTGGAGTTGATTCTAGAATAATAATAAAAATAAGCGCTCTATAATGTTCATATGATCCACACAGTCACTCTGACAGACTGTAATACACTACAGGAAGTGTAGGGAGCGATATGGGTTCTACTGTTTCATTTGAAAAGCTCTATAATGTTCATATGATCCACACAGTCATTCTGACAGACTGTAATACACTACAGGAAGTGTAGGGGGCGATATGGGTTCTACTGTTTCATTTAAAAAGCTCTATAATGTTCATATGATCCACACAGTCATTCTGACAGACTGTAATACACTACAGGAAGGGTAGGGGGCGATATGGCTTCTACTGTTTAATTTAAAAAGCTCTATAATGTTCATATGATCCACACAGTCACTCTGACAGACTGTAATACACTACAGGAAGTGTAGGGGGCGATATGGGTTCTACTGTTTAATTTAAAAAGTGCTCCATAATGTGTGTAAAGGTGTCTGATGGTTAACCTGGCCCAGCGTTGACCTGACTGACATTCTTCAGCATTTCAGACATTGTCATTTTCTGCTTCCTGTCCGGATTCAGTTTCCAGTACATCATCATCGCCGCCCGTCGGACTGCCTGCTCAAACTTGCTCTCTGTCGACAGCCTGCGCACTTCTGCTTCATTCTCCTGAGTTATTCCTGCAGGGTCAAGGGTCAACTGAATCATTGAAAAACATAATTTGATATTTAAATGAGTGGATTTATTGCATTTCCTACACTCAAAGTAATCTAAGAGATGTGTCTGTTAAGTCAAGAGCTGAAAGTTGGACTCCTTTTTATAAGAAATTTCAGAGTCTTTTTTTTGATACAGCTGAAAGAATAAAAACACCTAAATGATCTATGTTGCAGCAACAGGACTTTTGACTGATTAGTTTAAACTAAATGAAATTTAAGTAAAACTCAAGCCTCAGTCCTTATATCGTTATCGTTCTAACAAAGAGGAGGAATGAGCGGGAAAGTTTAGTAAGAACAGTCTAAAAGGGAATATTTTATGCTGGTCATAATACATTTTGTGATAATTGTACCTTTCTTCTGAATCCAGCAGCGCTGCAGAAGTCGAGCTGCATCTCTGCGTCCCTGTTTTGCCGCCCGCATCAGCCACTCCACAGCCTGGCAGTTATTAACATCAGCATCCGACTCCAGAGCCAGCTTCAGATAATGTTTACCCAACTACAGAAAGACAGACAGACAGAAAGACAGGTCAGTGAAGATACACTCCTCTTAAGCTGTCAATGGGAGAATATTACCGGAACAATGTTGAGATTACATTAATTTCAATTTATCTTTATTGTCATTATACATAAAGGGAGTACAGTATAACCAAACGCTCTGGTTCTCTGATGCATAAACACTAAGACAAGGTAATGAGTACGCAAGTACTAGGTCCACAAACAATATGTATGCCCACCGAGCACTTTATGTACACCTATACACCTACTCATTCATGCAATTCTCTAATCAGGCAATCATGTGGCAACAGTGCAGATCATGCAAAATTGGGCAGGAGCTTCAGGTAATGTTCACTTTAACTATTTGAATGAGGGAAATGTGATCTCATTGAAATTTTGACCATGACATGATTGCTGGTGCCAGATGGGCTAGTTTGAGTCTTTCTACAGCTGCTGATTTGCTGGGATTTTTTCACACCACAGTCTCTAGAGTTACTTAGAATGAATCAATAAAGAAAAACATCTGGGCGGTGGCAGTTCTGTGGATGGAAACACCTTGTTGATGAGAGAGGTCAGTGGAGAATAGACAGACTGATCCAGACTACGCTAACTCAGATAACCACTCCTTACAATTGTGGTGAGCAGAAAAGCATCAAACATCCAACCTTGAGGTGGATGGGCTACAACAGCAGAAGACCACATTGGGTTCCACTTCTGTCAGGCAAGAACAGAAAGCTGAGGCTGCAGTGGGCGCAGGATCGCCAAAACTGGACAGATGGATACTGGAAATGATGTAGCCTGGTCTGATGAATCTCAATTTCTGCTTAAGTACACAGATGGTAGCACCAACAGCATGAATCCATGGACCCAACCTGCCTTGTCTCAGCAGTCCAGGCTTGTGGAGGTGGTGTAATGATGTGGGGAATGTTTTCTTGGCATACTTTGGGCCCATTAACACCAATCAATTATAGCTTGAATGTCACATCCTTTTTGAGTATTGTTGCTGACTTGTTCATTCCTTCATGGTCACAAAGGAACATTACACTTATACTGGGTAGGGCCGCCCTTTGCTGTCAAAACAGCCTCGATTCTTTGTGGCGTGGATTCCACAAGATGTTGGAAACCTTCCTTTGAGAGTCTGTTCCAAGTTGACCCAATTGTATCATGCAATTGCTGCAATTTTTTCAGCTGCGCTTTCATGCTGCGAATCTCCTGTTCTACCACATCCCAAAGGTGTTCTATTGGTTTCAGGTCCGGTCACTTGGAAGGCCACTGAAGAACACTGAATTGTTATGTTCATGAAAGCAGTTTGAAATGACTTTTGCTTTGTGACGTGCATTTTTATGCTGGAAATAGCCATTAGAAGATGGGTACTGGCTACCCAGCATTAATAAAACCTGAGTGGTCACCCCATATGCCACCTCAAAATTTCTGCTTCACTTTTGGCTTCCACCTCACTGTGAGGGGCAGGAGTTTGCACCTTTAAGAGGAGAGGTGTTTCGCTATCGGCGACTGGTGGAACAACTGTCCAGCCCCTCCCCATTCCAACACCACTCACACATTCACATCTGTCCTGCTTTCTCCAACCTCTCTCCAACTCCCCACACCCAGCTTGCACATTCCTGGTGCCACCCCACTGAAACCCCTGGTAAAAATTTCTTTTTGGTTTTGTTTACAGTGAGGGAACGATTGTTGTCTGTGCACCATTCTGTGAGAAGTTTCACTTCCACTCTGTATGCTACCTTATTGTTGTTAGTGATGAGGCCTACTACCAATGTTTTGTCAGTGAACTTCATAATGATGTTGGAATTGTGCTTGGCGATGCAGTCGTGGTTGTACGGGGTGTAGAGCATGGCTGATAAAACACAGCCTTGTGGAGAGTCTGTGCTGAGAGTGGAGGTGGGAGAAATGTGGCCTTCCATCCTAATGTACTGAGACCTGCTGGTGAGAAGATCTAGAATCCAGCTGCAAACTTTGAGACTGATTCCTTGGGTCTCGAGCTTGTAGACCAGTCTAGAGGGGATAATTGTGTTGAATGCTGAATTAAAATCAAAGAACAACATTCTTATGTAGATGTTCTTGCCTGTCATATGTACAATGCAGTGTGCTTAGCCAGGTAGATCACATCGTCAGTGAATCTCTTTGTGTAGTAGGCAAATTGATGAGGATCCAGAATTCTGGGGACACAGTTCTTAACTCGAGTCAGGACCAGTCTTTCAAAGCAGTTCATAAGGATGGGTGTGAGTGCAATTAGGTTATGGGCAATGAGGCATGTGGCGTTGGGTTTCTTTGATATGGCTATCATTATTGTGGTTGAAGCATCTGGGATTGTGCCAAAGAGAGGTTGAAGATGTCTGTGGAAGCCGTAGCCACACTTTCAGGGATTCCTTAGGATCTGGTGGCTTTGTATGTGTGCACTCTGGACAGGGCTGTTTTCACTTTGTCTGTACACAGCGCTAGTACTGTCTCTTCTGCAGAAGGACCTGAGGCTTCACTGGTCAGCTGAGCTTGGTTGATCTCAAAGCAGGCATAGAATGAGCTGAGTTCAGTAGGGTGGGATGCATCTGTGGCTGATGAGCTGTAGACTTTACTCTTGTAGACCAACACTGCCTGGATACTCAATGATGTTGACAAAGTCAGCTTGAATTTGCTTAGTATACACATTTTTTTGCAGGCTTGATGCCAGCTTTCAGATTGTGTCTGCTCTCAGACCCCCACGCATCACACTCACACATCACCCCCTTGCATCACCTCCACACCTTACCCCCACACATCTTCACCATGCATCTCCCCCATGCCTTAACCCCACATATCACTTCCTCATATCACCCCCACACATCAGCCAAACACATCACCTCCACACATCATCCCAACACATCATCCACACATCACCCCTATGCATCACTCCATGCATCACCCCCATGCATCACCAACTCACGTCACCACATGAATCATCCCCACATCACCCCTACATGTCACATATCGTTTATTACTTATTCATATTTTCAATTATTGCATATATTCAATACAAAAGACTTTTTTTTTTTACTTTTAACCTTTAGATTAATTCATGATCTCACTTCTCATTTTTCCTCTGAGCTACTCCATGTTGTTTTATTCTAATATGCATTGTTCTAATGTCTTTTAGTTCCTCCCACATGTTCTATTGTTAATTTGTAAAGCAACCTTGAGCTTAGGAAAGGGGTTAGATGATTAAAAAAATCTAATAATAATAATAATCTGAATCTGAAAGTGCTTTACACAGGAATATTAATAAAGCCTGACAAAAGGTTTAAATGCAGTCTCATCTCAAAGATCCATTTTTTCCCTAGACTTCCATTCAAATTTATCTTCCTTCTTTTTCTGACTAAATATATTTTTCCAAAAAGCATTTATGTTTCTATTTTTTATTCTCTTTATTTGTAATCCTTCTGAAATGAGCAGAGCTATTGCTAATGCTAATGACTCTCAAAAGATCCTGTATACAACTGACATAAGAAAGTTAAGAAAAAGACTACATTACCCATCAGCCCATGGTAAAGGACAAGGTGCAGTAGGTTAATGTAAAGACTACATTACCCATCAGCCCATGGTAAAGGACTAGATGCATTAGGTTAATGCAAAGACTACATTACCCATCAGCCCATGGTAAAGACTAGGTGCAGTAGGTTTATGTAAAGACTACATTACCCATCAGCCCATGGTAAAGGACTGGGTGCACTAGGTTAATCTAAAGACTACATTACCCATCAGCCCATGGCAAAAGACCAGATGCACTAGATTAATATAAAGACTACATTACCCATCAGCTCATGGGAAAGGACTGGATGCAGCAGGTTAATGTAAAGACTACTTTACCCATCAGCCCTATTGTTAATTTTGGCTAACAGCCAGAAGGTTGGGCCAGGCTCTAAGCCAGAAGAAGGATCAAATGATGATTTCTAATCTCAGATCTTAGCAAACCACAAAACAGCAATGCAACAAACATTGAAACATCACAAAACATCAACAGAGCAGAGGCTGTAGAACGTGTCTAGAACATATCTATGTAAATGTAAATGTGAGTGTAGCTCAGTCTGAAAAAGTAGCTGAACACACATCAGAGAGACTTACAGCACACACACACACACACACACACACACACACACACACAAACACACACACACACACACACACACAAACAGCACTGAGAGACAGTTGCAGCACACACACACACACACACACACACAGCCCTGAGACAGAGACTGTGTGTGCTATATTGAGTGTGAAGGCTCGTCTTCCACACAGCTCAAAATAGAATCATACACTCAGACCACACACACTCTCTCACACAGCCTATATCACTGACTCACAGCCTACATCACTGACCAGCAGCCTCTATCACTGACCAACAGCCTAAATCACTGACAAACAGCCTATATCACTGACCCACAGCCTACATCACTGATCTACAGCCTAAATCACTGACCAACAGCCTAAATCACTGACAAACAGCCTAAATAACTGATCCAATACCTATATCACTGACCAGACAGCCTAAATCACTGAGACACAGCCTATATCACTGACCCACAGCCTAAATCACTGACACACAGCCTATATCACTGACCCACAGCATTTATCACTGACTCACAGCCTAAATCACTGACCCACAGCCTAATCACTGACCCACAGCCTAAATCACTGACTCACAGCCTAAATCACTGACCCACAGCCTAAATCACTGACCCACAGCCTAAATCACTGACTCACGCTCTGAGTTACACACATTCTAACTAAATCAAATTTATGAAAAGTCCTGTTTGAGAATGTTTCGGTAATGAGAAGGGTGTGTCCCCTGTGTTTTATTGTGCCTGTTTGTGTATGTGTGTGTGTTTGTGTGTGTGTGTGTGTGTGTGTGTGTGTGTGTGTGTGTATGTGTGTGCGCTCACATTGCTCTGTGCTTTAGGATCTCCTCCTTTCGCTTTCTCCAGCAGCTCCTCAAATGTCAGATCTTCATCAGGTTCATCCTCTAAATCACACACAGGGAGCAAAACACACAAAACAACAAACCAACAATAAAATCAGCTGCAGTGACACTGAAGAAAATTAAAACTTCCTACCATGAACACAACATTTCCCATCAGCACCCTCTTCTTCACTGATTAATGTGAAAGAATAATCACGTGTTGGAATGAGTGTCAGCAACTAAACACATTTACTGAAAATGAGCCAAACTTGCCAGTACAGGCACATTTACCATTGGGTTAATAACAGGTAGATAGATAGATAGATAGATAGATAGATAGATAGATAGATAGATAGATAGATCAGGTACTGGATAGGGTACTGGATTAGTGTGAAAACCTTTTTAAAAAGGCAAAATATAAGCACCCTGGGGGGCACTGTGGTAGATAAAATAAAAATGTGACCCTCATATACTTTGGACTGTTCATAAATAAAATAAACTAGAACAAAACAAAATAAAATTAAATAAATAAAATTGAAATGTGTGACCTTCCCCCTCAGACTTTTATTTTAATTGAAATTAAATAAAATAAATTAAAATAAAAGTCTGACCTTCCTCCTGGGCCTTGGCCTGTTCTTTCCTCATCCGGCCCTCCAGCACCACCTGCCTTGCCACCGCCGCAAAACTCCTGCGCACCGGCCGACAAGACGGAGGGCCAGCAGGGGGCACCAGACTGGTGGGATGAGGAGGGGTGGAGGGGTCAGAGGTTGGGGTTGGGGTAAGAGAGGTGGAGGGGTCAGAGGTCAGCGTTGGGGGTGTTAGTGTGGACGCTGTAGGAGAGAGAGAGAGTAATGGAGAGCGAGGTTGGTGGAACTCCAATCAGCAGGTGGCGTCATCAAAATCTAACTTGCAGTACTTGTCCTTTTTACCAACACTCATCTGTCATCACACAGTATTCTATACAGACTATATATATATATATATATATATATATATAATACTATACAGTATACACTATATAGCTAAAAGTATCAGGACACCCCTCCTAATAACTGGGTTCAGGGGTTTCAGACACACCCTTTGCTAACAGGTGTATAAAATCAAGCACAATCTGTGTAGACAAGCACTGGCAGTAGAGAGTCGTACTTATGAGCTCAGTAACTTTAAACATGGCTCTGTCATAGGATGCCACCTCTGCCACAAGCCAGTTTGTGAGATTTCCTGCTGGATCTGCCCCAGACAACTGTAAGTGCTATTATTGTGTAATGGATGCATCTAGGAGCAACAATAGCTCAGCTACAAAGCGGTAGACCATGCAAACTAACAGAGCGGGGCCGCCAAGCGCTCATCACTCACTACAAAGTTCCAAACTGTCTCTGGAAGTAACACCAGTACAAGAACTGTGTGTCAGGAGCTTCATGAAATGGGTTTCCATGGCTGAGCAGCTGGGTTTGGTGGATGCCAGGTAAACGCTACCTACGCACAGTGCCAGCAGTAAAGTTTGGTGGAGGAGGGATAATGAGCTGGGGCTGTTTTTCAGGCCCCTTAGTTCCAGTGAAGGGTGATGTTAATGCTACAACACATAAAGACATTTTACACAATTATACACTACCAGCTTAGTGGGAACAGTTTGGGGAAGACCCTGTCCTGTTCCAGCATGACTGAGCCCCTGTGCACAAAGCAGCTCCATAAAGACATGGAGTGACCAGTTTGGTGTGGAGGAGCTCCAGTGTCCTGCACAGAGCCCTGACCTCAACTCCACTGAACACCTTTGGGATGAACTGGAACATCGACTGTGAGCCAGACCCTCTCGTCCAACATCAGTGTCTGACTTCACGAATGCTCCTTTGACTGAATGAGCACAAATTCCCACAGACACTCTCCAAAATCTTATAGAAAGCTTCCCAGAAGAGTGAAGCCTGTTATAGCTGTAAAGGGGGGCAGCTCCGCATTAATGCCTATTGTTCTGGACTGGGATGTCCAACAAGCTCATACAGGTGTGATGGACATGTGTCCACATATTTTTGACCACATAGTGTAAATTCATTTTAGACAATAGAGATGAGAATACATTTTGTTACATAGCAGTTAGCTCCACCCAAACACTCTTACTGGATATAAGAGAGAAAATACCAGATATATAAAATTAAATAAAACCGTATGAAGAATGAAGCTAAACCAACCCAGATCTGCCCTGATGGAGGGAGAAGTGGAAGAAGTGGGGGTGGATTTCTGGATGGCTGGAGCTGGGGGGTGGAGCCCAGGGGAGGTTTGGCCGGGTTTGGGTAAAGGAGCGACTGTGGGGTCACTGGGGGTCGGCTCATTTTCTAACGGGGTCACCGGGGACGATGGAGGAGGGGCCTTAACGTCCATCTCACCTGTAGAGACAAACACAAACAAACACACATAAACAAGCCTCCATTAAAGCAGACTTTGTTTGGGGTCCTGGAGACTCCCGAGTCTCTTTAACCTCACTACAGACCCCCACAGTGTGCAGAGGAGGAGATATTTTATTACCATCTGAATTTGACTCAGACGTGTTCATACAGAACAGCACTGACAATGTAATTTATTAAGTTATTATTAAGTTATTAACTGTGTAATTATAATGAAAGAGTTTTTTTAAAGAATATTTTATTATCTTCATTAATTTACTGACTCATTTTATGAGGATTTTGGCTTGATGCCAAGTTTAAGCTCTATTGCAAATGAAGAAGAATTCATTTATTAATGTTTATATCATCTAAACCATGACATCTCAGTGTTTGATGTACTACTACTAAGAATAACAATAATAACAATAATAATAATTTGTTTGTTTTTAATTCCTCTTCTGAAATATACTAATGAAAAAAGGATCAAAGGATTTAGATCTATTTACATTTCATTTTAATTGGCTTAAAAAAAAGTTGAGGTAAAATAGCTCCATTACTAATAAGCTCAATTATTAATAAGAATAATATAAATATAATTCATATTATTTAAATACACAAAACAGAAGGATTTAATGTTGTTTTAAGCAGAATCGCACACACTCTAGTCTGTTCCAGATGACACACAATACCGCAGTGAGAGGGGTGTGTGTGGTGTATGTGAGTGTGAGTGTGTGTGTGTGTGTGTGTGTGTGTGTGTGTGTGTTGAGGTGTTTTTAAAGTTCAGCAGCTCAGATTCACTAAAGCACAAAAGCACAAACAGAGTAAACAGAACTAAACACAACTCAGAGCTCAGAGTTACTCACTGCAGTGTGAACGGTCAGTCGGTCAGTCATGAATCTGAAACTTCTCCTCCAGCAGGAATCCTAAAATAAACCACACTCCCCCCCACAAGCCCCCCACACTGCTCACACTGACCACAGCCCCAGTCTGAGAACCACTGAGATCTACTCCACCCTTATTCAGACAAACCCCGCCCCTCTGCTCTGTGATTGGCTAGGATAAATCATTAGCCAACTGGAAATCTAAACTGATTGTTAGCCCAGAGTTAAACCAGATCAAACTGTGCTAAACCAGATTAAACTGAACTAAACCAGATTAAACTAAAATGAATTAGAGTTAAACCAGAGTTAAAGTGACTTACAGCAACTTAAACTGACCTAAACAGAGTTAAAATTATTTAAAATGAGTTAAACCAGATTAAACTAGGTTAAACCAGATTAAACTGAGTTCAGCCAAATTACACTGAGTTAAATTGAGTTAAACTGAGTTTAATGGAATTTTAAAATTGAACTAATTTACAACACTGTTTTCAAAAAACATGGGATGTTGTGCAAAGTGTAAATAAAAACAGGATGCCCCCTGCACTGATTGGCTAGAATTAAACATTTGCCAACTTGAAATCTAAACTGATTAATATTAGCCCAGAACTAAACTGAGTCAAACCAGATTAAACTCAGGTAAACCAGATTAAACTAAATTAAACTGAGTTACAATGAGTTAAAATAAGTTAAACCAAAGTTAACCTGAGCTAAACAAATTTAAACTGAGTTAACCTGAGTTAAATTGAGTTAAACTGAATTACAAACAGTTTCCAAAACAGTTGGGATGCTGTGCGAAATGTAAACAAAACAAAATGCAACGATGCGCAAATCATTTAAACTCTATATTTATTTGAAAATAGTACAAAGACAACATATCAAATGTTGAAACGGAGAAATCTTGTTATCTTGACAGTTTTGAATTTGATGCCGGCAACATGTTTTAAAAAAGTTGGGACGGGGCCTGTTTACCACTGTGTTTCATCACCTCTTCTTTTAGCAACACTCTGTAAGTGTTTGGGAACTGAGGAGACGCTGCTGTAGTTTAGAAAGTGAAATGTTTTCTTGTTCTTGTCTGATACAGGATTTCAGCTGCTCAACAGTTCAGGGTCTCCTTTATCGTATTTTTGTTTGATAACGCACCAAATGTTTTCAGTGGTGACCGGTCTGGACTGCAGGCAGGTCAGTTTAGCATCCGGACTCTTTTACAGCAGAATAAAGCTGTTGTAATACATGCAGAATGTGGCTTGACATTGTCTTGCTGAAATAATCAAGGCCTTTCCTGAAAAAGATGTCATCTGGATGGCAGCATATGTTCTCCAAAACCTGTAAATATGGTTCAGCATTAATGGTGCCTTCATAGATGTGGGAGTCACCAATGCAATGTGCACTAATGCACTCCCACACCATCACAAATGCTGGATTTTGAATTGTGCACTGACAACAAGCCTGATAGTCCTTAGCCCAGAGGACACAGTGTCCATGATTTCCAAAAAGAATTTAACATTTTTTTCTGATCAAGAAGGGGATAAAGGGCAACAGATAGCCAGAAAAAAACACACACAAGAGACAAGGACAGCAACAATGATCATAGGTACAACATCACAAAATTAAATAATGGATGAAATGTCCATATTCAACGTATACCTTGCAGGAAATCCAAAATACGTAACACAAAAATTTGCCATGTTTCAAGAGTCATGTGCTTAGTATGGTTAAGTCGCACAGCTGTACATTCAAGTTTTGCTATGTTAAGTAAATTAACAGCCCAGAATGATTCCAAGTGAAGTCCAGGCGTAATCCAGTTTTATAGGATTGTCTTTTAAGAATTGAAAATTTTGATTCATTGAAAAACAGGACACTTTTCCACTTTGTCTCAGTCTATTTTAAATGAGCTCAGGCCCAGAGAAGGTGGAAGCATTTCTGGATCCTGTTTATATATGTTTTTTTCTTTGCGTTTTAGAGTTTTAACTTGCATTTGTGGATGAAGTGATAAACTGTGTTCACAGACAGTGGTTTTTGCAAGTGTTTCTGAGCCCATGCAGTGATTCTACTACAGAATTGTGTCTGTTTTTAATGCAGTTCTGTCTGAGGGCTCAAAGATCACGGCCAGCCAATACTGCTTTTTGGCCTTGTCCCTTGCATTCAGAGATTTCTCTGGTTTCTCTGAATCTTTTTATGGCGTTATGTACTGTAGATGATGAAATCCCAAAGTTCTTCGTTATTGTACATGAAGAAACATTCTTAAATTGTTGCATTATTTTCCTATGCAGTCTTTCACAGATTGGTGAACCCCTACTCATCTTTGAATGAATAACTGACTCTAAATGTAGGTATTGTGATATAAACTGAGTTTGTTCTACAGTTTCTCATTAGGCTGAATGAATAACCGACTCTAAATGTAGGTATTGTGGTATAAACTGAGTCTGTTCTACAGTTTCTCATTAGGCTGAATGAATAACCGACTCTAAATGTAGGTATTGTGGTATAAACTGAGTCTGTTCTACAGTTTCTCATTAATGGTTCTGTAAAGTTTGTCCAGCAGCAGCTACGAAAGAACACTTTTGTGGGCGGAGCCTGGAGAGGCCGCGCGAGGATCTAAAGATAAGCCACGCCCGTCGATTGCAACGCCCTCCCCCCCCCACTACAGAGACGTCCCGTCTGGAGCCGGTCTGTCCGGTCACTGCGGTGGAACGGACTGAGCGGGCGCGCGAGCAGCAGTGATGTCCGGCTGTCGGCTGTGGAACCGCGAGCACGAGCTGCCGGTTTATCTGGCCAATCCCATCACCTCCCACCAGCACAAACCCGTCGGCACGCGCAGCGGCGCGGAGGGAGCGCGAGACTTCACCAGCGTCGAGCTGCATAGCGGCAGCTCGAACGCAGCCAGCAGAGACAGGAGCCGCGAGCGCGAGCCGAGCGGAGATCAATCCACACGCGCGCGCAGTCACCACGCCCGCACAGAGGAGGCGCGCGACACCAACGGGCAGGTATATAACCTCATTATCGTTTACTGTTTACAATCTGATCTGACAGTTACTCATAAAAATATGAATATACAGATCAGACCAACTATTAAACCTATAACACATTAATATACAGATCAGACCGACTATTAAACCTAAAAAATATGAATATACAGATCAGACAGAATATTACACCTATAAAAACATTAATATGCAGATCAGACCGAATATTAAACCTATAAAAATATGAATATACAGATCAGACAGAATATCACACCTATAAAAACATTAATATGCAGATCAGACCGAATATTAAACCTGTAAAACATGAATATACAGATCAGACCGAATATTACACCTATAAAACATTAATATGCAGATCAGACCGAACATTACACCTATAAAAACATGAATATACAGATCAGACTGAATGTTACACCTATAAAAATATTAATATACAGATCAGACTGAATATTACACCTATAAAAACATGAATATACAGATCAGACTGAATATTCCACCTATAAAAACATGAATATACAGATCAGACTGAATATTACACCTATAAAAACATTATTATACAGATCAGAATGAATATTAACTGTATCAAAAAATGAATATACAGATCAGACCGAATATTAAACCTATAAATACATTAATATGCAGATCAGACTGAATATTAAACCCATAAAAATATTAATATACAGATCAGGCCGAATATTAAACCTATAATAACATTAATATACAGATCAGACTGAATACTAAACCTATAATAACATTAATATACAGGTCAGACTGAGTATTAAAACTACAACATAAATATACAGATCAGACTGAATACTAAACCTATAATAACATTAATATACAGGTCAGACTGAGTATTAAAACTACAACATAAATATACAGATCAGACCAAGTTTAAAACCTAAAAACACTAATATGCAGATCATACTGAATATTATACCTATGAAACATTCATATACAGATCAGACCGAATATTACACCTATAAAAACATTAATATGCAGATCAGAGTGAATATTAAACCTATAAGAACATTAATATGCAGATCAGATAGAATATTAAACCTATGAAAACATTAATATGCAGATCAGATTGAATATTAAACCTATAAGAACATTAAGATACAGATCAGACCAAATATTTAACCTATAAAAACAATAATATGCAGATCAGACTGAATAACAAACCTATAAAAACATTAATATACAGATCAGACAGAATGTTAAACCTATAAAAAATTAATATGCAGATCAGACTGAATATTTAACCTATAAAAAATTAATATGCAGATCAGACCGAATGTTAAACCTATAAAAAATTAATATTCAGATCAGACTGAATATTTAACCTATAAAAAATTAATATGCAGATCAGACCGAATGTTAAACCTATAAAAAATTAATATTCAGATCAGACTGAATATTTAACCTATAAAAAATTAATATGCAGATCAGACCGAATGTTAAACCTATAAAAACATAAATATACAGATCTGGGAGCTTTTTCTCTATTTATTTCTCTCAGAGATCTTAATTCTGACACTTCATTCTCATAATAAATACAGTATCATTATTAAACATGACACATAATAATAACATACACTTTTACTTAAAAAAGGTTCTGCTATTGAGATGATGTCAAGCTTGTATCAATAGCAGAGCTCTTTTGCTACACAGAACCACTTACAACACATTGTCCACCAATCAGAAGAACCATTTAACATGACATAGGAATAGAACCACTCCCTTCACTAGAGAACCCTTTAAAGAACCATATATTATAAGACTGTATAGAGAGGTATAATACAGTACAGCAATCATTATAACACTTATTATAGCTGGAGATCGATACATTTAGCTAATTATATCAATAACAGTAATTCTTAATCTATTATTAAAGATGTATGTGCATATGTAATAATGATAATTATAATTATAATAATAGTAATGATAATGTTGCTGTTTTTGTCTGCGCTGTATTTTCTTCCTGTGCTTTTATCCACACTGATGTTCTGACCTACTTAAGCTCCTTCCTACTGCATTCACTGTTAATATTTAACAAGCTCTAAAATCAGTTACTGCATTGGTATAACAGATAAAAACAGCCGTCATAAACATGGTGAAAGGCTTAAATAATATATATGCAGTGTATCATATGTACGTTATTTATTTATTTATTTATAAGATACACATGTTTCTAGGTGGAGAATGGAGGCCATGTTGCGTAACACTCACAAATAAGACAATTTATAAAATGGATAGTTCTGGTCTTAGACTCGGATTGGCTGAGTACGAAGCCATTGTGAAATCCATGATATATGTACACCTATGACGCCTCACAGCAACTGAATATATATATATATATATATATATATATATATATATATATATATAATTTTCATGCTGCACCACAGCATGAAAAACCCTTGTGACTTTAATGCTGCTTGCATGGAGCACCGAGTATATTGATGAAGTAAGAACCAGTATTTGTTTAAACTGAGGGGCTGACAGCTTATGTTCTTAACTAGAACTAGACTGGTCAGCTAGCTAACAGGCTAAACCGCTCCATCATTAATATCATAGGCTTGAATTAAAGCACTTACATTGCCCTTTTACTCACTCTAAAAGGGCAAGATAAAACACTAAAGAATGTCACTTGAATGTTTTACACACTTCAAATGTCCGTGTTTCAGTCAGAAGTCGCGTCAAACCCAGGCTGAGTCCCAAACGGCTCTGTACTCCCTAAATAGTGTTCTAGCTATGAAAGTTTAGAAATTCTAGCTTCTACAGCCAAACAGTCCATCATGTATCGAGTGTGGATGTGTCTGAGCCCTGCGATGGACTGGCGACCTGTCCAGGGTGTATCCTGCCTTCCGTCCAATGACAGCTGGGATAGGCTCCAGCACCCCACCGCGACCGAGAAGGATAAGCGGTTTAGATGATGGATGGATGGATGGATGGATGTGTCTGAGTCCCAAATGACTGTTTCTTAGCTGTATTTTGCTCTGTTGAGCTGCAGGATCCAGTATTTAAACTCCTACGTGGTGCACTATGTATGGAGCAGGGAGCCGTTTGAGATTCAGCCCCAGTGGGAGAAGAGGGCACCGCTGGATTGGTGCTAAATACGACTCGCGGTGGTGATTTGGAGACCAAAAAGTACTTATAAAGCAAAGGTTTTTGCATTAAACAGTGCTGCGTTATCATATGTTCGTTGTTATACGACAAAAAGTTAAGAAGTTCATGAAATGACTGCAGTGTACAGCGATGGATGACCAAACGTCCTCATTCAGCGGTTCATGGTTGCTTGGCAATGACACCATGCTCTAAAGGAACCACATTTCTTAGTGGAATACTTGTTTTATGTTGATTATTATTAATAATTATTTAGATTATTTTCTAAGAAAACGTGTATCTTATTATAATTTATGTTGGTCGCCTTTTAATAAAAGCAATAAGCCACTCAGGGGCGTGCGTTACAGTGATTTTATCACAGGGAAGGGAGTTTTACTCCGCTTGATGTTGTGCCTAACAACACCCTTCCCTGTGATAAAATCACTGTAACACAGCATCTCGTGGCTTATTGCTTTATTATCTCTGTATTAATACCATACTGTGAAAAACTCAGAGATCCTCTTCATTTATTTTATTTTTAGTAAAAACAGCTATTAATTAAACAGCTAAATTAATATGAAACATTTAATAGAAAAATATATTCATCAGAAAATTACACAATAACTAAATCTAGTATCAGCTCTGTGAGTGTCCAGTGTGTCACTCTTTACCTTTATTCCAGCTTCCATTCTTTTCAGGAGACTCACTTTCTGCAAACAAACCTCCAAAGTTCAGTCTTAGAAGTTGGTTGATCATTTTCTGAAGTGATCAAACACATTCAGTGGTGTTGAGATCTGGACTCCGGGGTGGTCAGTCCACTGTTCAGCTTCTTTGTTTGGTCAGTCTTGATCTTCTCAGCCGTGTGTTTGGGGTCGTTATCCTGCTGTAGACTAAGAAGGTCCTGCTTCAATCAGAAACTGATCTCCAGCTCCAGATGTTGTTCTACATCCTCAATCCTGCGCTGATCCTCCCCTGAGCTCGGTTGAGGGTCTGAAGAGTCTTTCATGTCTTCGGCGGCGTCTGTACTGCCTTCTGTTCCCTCCAGAGATCTCATATTTAGACTCTTCAGTCCATAAAGCCTTTCTCCACGTCTCAGACGGTCAGCCTGGTGTTCCACTGCAGATGTTCTCGTCTCCTTTTCTCAGTGAGGTTCTTCTTGACAGCTACACATCCTTTCAGACCCACAGCGCTGAGTCGTCTTCTCACAGTGGAAGGATGGACAGAAACACCTGTGGATGTTTTCAGATCTGAAGCAGCTTGATTTTCTCCTCTCTCTCAGAGATGAAAGCTTTAAGTGCTGTTTATCTGATGGGGGCAGTTTTGGGGTCGACCAGCTCTTCCAGGTGGTTGTTAGGAGACAAATTTAATCTGTAGCTTTTAATCAGTTTTTTGAACTCCAGTTTTTTTCACTTTGACGTTCTCCTTCATTCTGTGAGTGGATCATCTGATATATGATCTTCTCACAGAAATCTCCTAAAAAAATCAATAACTTGAAATTAATGACTGTTTTGAATGGAAATTAAACAAATGACGAGGGTCTCTGACTTTTTCAAGTGCTGCGATAATTATAATAATAATTATTATTATTATTATTATTATTATTATTATTATTATTATTATTATACACTACTGCCTAAAACAAAAGTGTCACAGGTTCTGGTATGTATATATGCATGTAAGTGAAAAGAGGGCTCGCGCGCTGCCTTTAAATCCCCAGATTTCTATTTTTTTTAATGCGCGCGTGGGGGGAGGGGGGATTAATCACTCAGACAGACCCTTTATCCGGCAGATGGCGCCGCAGACAGCCCCCCCAACCCCATCAGAGCCTGCGCGCGCGCCTCAGCTGTAATCCTCTCGCGCTGCCGCCGCTCCTCATTGTTCCTCAGTATTTCGGCGTTCGGAGCGGAGCAGCATGTCCGGCACGGGCTTCCAGGGCACGAGGAACATTCCGCACCTCACGGTGAGACACGCACGCGCACTCCGCGTGGATTAAAGTCCAGAGCGTTAGCACAGCGCAGCTTATCTCAGCATATCCCACCCTTCAGCATGAAAAGGGTGAAGAGCTCGCGCTGCGAACCCCACTGAGGCGCGAGCACGCGAGAGGGAACTGAGCAAGACGCGCGCGCCGGAATCTTTGATTGAAGAGGCTGATTAAAGCACCGGATATGCTGACTGATACAGCATTACATCATTATATGATCACATTATGGTGTTATTACATTATTACAGCATTGCTGTCCTTAAAAACCTTTAACACGCGCTTGAAGGGTCTCCGCGCGCCGCTATCTCAAAGCTCTGCTGTAGAAGAATCTTAAAAAAGGGGGCGGGGCAACAAAGGCAGGTGCAGGTGCAATAAAAGGGGGAGGGGCAGTAACGATGACGTAATTCAGGGTTCATTCATTCACTCCTGTAGTAACGAGAGAGGTGTCCAGTTGCCATGGAAACGTAAATCCACGCCCACAGCAGAGTTGGAGGAGCGCGTGCGTTCGGTTTCAGGCAGATCGAAATATCAGTATTATTAAGAAAAAATATTGATGACGTTCTGAATATCGTTATAGGCACATCAAAACGTCATAACTCCTTTTCCTTTCTCTCTCTCTCTCTCTCTCTCTCTCTATTTCTCTCCATTCCTCTTCTCTCACCCTCTCTTTCTTTCCCGTCCTTTTCTCTTTGTCTCTATTTTATCGCTCTCTTTCTCTCTCTCTCTCTCTCTCTCTCTCAGAGTGAGCGGTTGCTGATTAAAGGAGGACGAGTGGTCAACGATGACCAGTCGCTTTATGCTGATGTTTATGTGGAGGACGGAGTCATCAAGTAAGATTCTCACTGAGGGGCGGAGCTTAGACGTTGCTAATTGTTCATCTCATTTAAATATGTTTGACTACAGTTGGTTTAGAGTTTATACACTGACATAAGCAGCATTTCACTGCACACTGCTGGAGGTGGTGTATTAGCTGCTCTGTGTGCTAATAGAGTTTCGCTTTATTAGCCGCTCTGTGTGCTAATAGAGTTTCGCTTTATTAGCTGCTCTGTGTGCTAATAGAGGTGGTGTTCTTTAACTGTTTCATGTGATAATAGAGGTTCTCTTCATTAGCTGCTTTATGTGCTAATAGAGGTACTATTATTTAGCTGCTCTGTGTTAAAAAGTTCTGTTCGTTAGCTGCTCTACGTTAATTGAGGTGGTGTTCATTAGTTGCTCTATGTGCTAATAGAGGTGGTGTTTATTACTTACTCAGTGTGCTATAAGAAGTGACATGCATTAGATGACCTGTGTGCTAAAAGAGAAGGTGTTCATTAGCTGCTCTATGTGCTCACAGCGGTTGCATTCATTAGCTGCTCTATGTGCTAATAGTGTTTCTGTACTAATAGAAGTTTTGTTTATTAGCTGGCCTGTGTACTGCTCCGTGTACTAAAAGAAGTCATGTCCATTAGCCGCTCTGTGTGTAAATCGAAGCGGTGTTCATTAGCTGCTCTGTGTGTAAATTGAAGCAGAAATCATTATCTGCTCTCGGTGCTATTAGAGTTTATGTTCGTTAGCTGCTCTAAAAGAGTTTTTGTTTATTCGCTGCTCTGTCTGCTAATACAGGTGGTGTTCATTAGCTGTTTTGTGTGCTAATTAAGTTTGTGTTTATTAGCTGCTCTGTGTATAAAAATGGATGGTGTTATTTAGCTGCTCTGTCTATGAAAAAGTTGGTGTTACTTAACTGCTCTGTGTGCTAATAGAGGTAGTGTTCATTAGCTGCTCTGTGTGTTAATAAGTGTGGTGTTCATTAGCTCCTCTATGTGCTAGTACAGAAGGTGTTCATTCGCTGCTATGTGTGCTAATAGTGCATCTGTACTTTAGCTGCTCTGTGTACTAATAGATATGGTGTTTCTCTGTGCAAACAGAGTTTCTGTTCATTAACTATTCTGTGTGCTAATAGAGTGTTTAACTACTCTACGTGCGAATACAAGTGATCATCATTAACTGCTCTATGTGCTAATGGAGGAGGTGTTGATTAATCGCTCTGTGGAGGTGGTGTTCATTAGCTGCTAATAGAGGTGTTAATTAGTTTTCGGTGAGTTAAAGGTTGTGTTCATTTGCTGCTCTGTGTGTTAATAAAGGTGATGTTCAATAGTTACTCTGTGTGCTAATACAAGTAGTGTGCATTAACTGCTCTTTGTGCTAATAGAGTTTCAGGACGTTAGCTGCTCTGTGTGCTTATAGAGTTTATGTGCATTACCTACTACTTGTGCTAATAGAGTTGGTGGTTAGCTGCATTGTATGCAAATACAGGTGGTATTCTTTAGCTGCTCTGTGCGCTAATAGAGGTGTTATTCATTGGTTACGCTGTGTGCTAACAGAGTTTCTATTCATTAGCTGCTGTACGTGCTATTAGAGTTTTGCTTCTTTAGCTGCTCTTTGTGATAATAGAGTTTTGCTTCATTAGCTGCTCTGTGTGCTAATAGAGGTGGTGGGTTTTAGCTGTTTTGTGTGCTAATAGAGTTTCTGTTTATCAGCTGCTCTGCGTCTGAGAAAAGGTTGGTGTTCTTTGACTGTTCTGTGTGCTGATAGATGTGGTGTTGATTATGTTCTCTGTGCTAAGAGTTGTGGTGTTGATTAGCTGCCCTGTGTCCTGATAGTAGTTGTATTCATCAGCTAGTCTCTGTGCCAATAGGGAAGGTGCTCATTAGCTGCTCTCTGTGCTAATAGAGGACATGTTCATTATTTCCTCAATGTGCTGATACAGCAGATGATCATTTGCTGCTGTGTGTGCTAATAGAAATGGTGTACATTAGCTGCTCTGTCTACTAATAGAGGTGGTGTATATTTGCTACTGTGTGTGCTAATTGAGGTGGTGTTCTTTAACTATTCTGTGTGCTAATAGAGTTTATGTTCATTAGTTGCTTTCTGTGTTAATAGAGTTTCTATTTTATTAGCTGCTCTGTCTGCCAATAGAGGCGGCGTTCACTAGCTGTTCTGTTTTGCTAATAGCATTTCTGTTTATTAGCTGCTCTGTGCTAACAGAGGTTCTTTTCATTAGCTGGCCTTTATACTGAAAGGGATGTTCATTAACTGCTCTATGTGTTAATAGACGTGGTGTTCATTAACTGCTCTGCATGCTAATAGAGGTGTTCATTAACTGCTCTGTGTACCAATACAGGTGGTGTACTTTTGCTGTTCTAATAATTGAGAGTAGTTAACGAACACCACGTTTATTATCTGCTCTATGTGCTAATAGAGTTGATGTTCATTAACTGCTTATATAGAGTTAATAGAGTTTATCTGTCTGCTAATAAAGCAGATTTGTTCATTGACTGGTGTGTGCTAATAAAGGTGGTGTTTATTGGCTGCTCTGTCTGCTAATCAAGAAGTGAATTTGCTGCTCTGCGTGCTAATAGAGTTTCTGTTCATTAGCTACTCTGTTTTCTAATAGAAGTGGTGTTTATTAACTACTCTATATGCTAATAGAGGAGAAATTCCTTTGCTGAGGTATTTTTAGCTGCTCTGTGTGCTAATAAAGGTGGTGATCATTAACTGCTCTGTGTGCTAACAGAGGTAATAGTGTAATGGAGTGTAAATAGTTTTTGGATCGTCTCATCTTCAAAATATAAATTTTCTTAAGGTTCATGTTGTGCTGATATTTCTTGGTTAAATATCCTCTGCAGGCAGGTTGGAGAGAACCTCATCGTCCCTGGTGGGGTGAGGGTGGTGGAGGCGGATGGTCGCATGGTCATCCCCGGCGGCATCGACACCAACACCTGTCTGAACAAGGCTTACCTGGGCAGCCCACCTGTGGATGATTTTTATCAGGGAACCAAAGCAGCGCTGGCTGGAGGAACCACGATGATCAGTGAGTCAACACCAATGCTATTACAATCCAATCACAATCCAGTGCCTTATTGTAGCACGGGCTCAAGAAGGACGCTGGATGCAGCGTTCATGTTCGCAGCAGCCATCTAACTTTATTTCTCCACCGAACAAACACAACAAAACCAAAGCTATGATGCAAACTTCTTAGTGGCTTCAAACAAGCTTTTCTCAGTTGAGCTTTTCAGCTCTTCACTCAGTCTCTCGAGGGAACGAGAGCTCGTTGCTCCGCCTCCCAGTCACCACCCCTGCTTGGCAGCTCGGCCCCCCGAGTCGAACATTAGGCAAATTAAAGTGGCCTCACTGCGGGACCGGAGGTGATGCCCAGGAGACGGGACTTGGGACTCGCGCATCGTCCAACACTCACTCGCTGTTCTCTCCCTGCCATCCTCGTTCAAAACCGTTGTTCAGTTTGGACTCCACCATCCTCGTGGCCGTCATCGGGGGCCAGGGGCCGGGCGCATGACACCCATTAAAATTCAATCTCTATCAATATCAGTACTGTAATTCAGTTACAATCCACATCACCAATATAATCCATGAGTTTTAAATAAGTATTTGTGGTTGCAACTCTTTCCTGTCCACATGCTGTTTAATTAAGGTGTGTGGTCTTAAACATTAAAGCTGATAATCTCATGAGAAATTTCTTTGTTGAAAACAGAACGATCTTCTGTAGATATGTGGTATCTCTGCATCTCTGTAATGTCCAGTGTTGTGTTTTATTCACTCTGCAGTTGATCATGTGACCCCTCAGCCTGGAACCAGTCTTCTGCAGGCGTTCGAGCAGTGGCAGGAAGTAGCAGACAGGAAGTGCTGCTGTGATTACTCTCTGCATGTGGACATCCCACAGTGGGACGAGGGCGTGAAGGACGAGCTGGAGGTGCTGGTCCAGGAAAAAGGTACTCACACCTTCAGTCTGAGTAAGGGTGCTGGTTTAAATAGACTTCAGCTGTGTCCCAATTCAGGGGCTGCATCCTTCGAAGAATGCGGTCTATAAAGGCATGTTGAAGACCGCGTACACCCAAGAAGGCTGAACTGAAATAATACGGTCTACTTCTATGGCGGATTTCCTGTTTGTGTCACAGCACCGCTGTTCACTCCCCCTTACTGCTGCATCACAAAACGCCGCTTCTGTCACGTTATTTTACAAGTTTTTTAAATACGGGAACAAAAACTGATTTTATTTTTTATTTTTTCATTTATTAGACCTGGATGCTTCTCTCGGTCGGCTCTTTGCTCCCAAAAAGAAAATGAAATGTTAGCATCAGTTTTGCTTCAGACCACATTGGCTTTTATAACATTTGTATCGTTAGCTGGCTGACTCACTTTAAACCCAGTACTTACATTTAAAGTGTCTCCTCAGCTGCCGTTCGCTCTTCTGCTGATGCTGCCATAGAAAAGGAGGACACCCGCATATGAAGGAGCCTTCCAAATGGGACAGCCTAGTCGCGCCACTGTGATACGTTCGGCCTTTAAGTACCGTCTCCGAGGGAAGCAGCCCCTGAATTGGGACACAGCATTCATCTAAATATCTCCCTAAGCATTTGTCCATTTGTCTGTTTATTATTTATTTACATTAATCCAAGTACTGAAATTCAAGCTGGTCCATTTTTCATTTGACTCATTTTCCTGACCCAGAGAATGAAAACGCCTTCATGCCAGGAATTTTGTCCGCTAACTCGTCCTGCAGTTTTAGCGATCTCAACACCGTTCCGGAATGTTCGGTCTGAATGGGAATGGTGTGCTTGTATACAGCTTTTTGATCTGATGGTCAGTTTTCATACAATCTTCATTAATATTTTTTTCCCATAGATTTTCAACATGTAGCTAACATTTGGTAACCCCCTAAGAATGACTCAATAAACAGCCCATACACCATGGCAACTGCCTAGCAACAATTTAGCAACCGCATGGGATATCATAGCAACCACTTTGGATACCATAGCAACCGCCTAGCAACCACTTGGAATTTCATAGCAGCCACCTAGCAACACCCTACCAACCACCTCAGATATCATAGCAACTGCCTAGCAAAACCTTAGCAAACATCTAGAATATCATAGCAACCACGTAGCAACCAACTGTAATACCATAGAAACCACCTAGCAACACCCTAGCAACCACCACGGGTACCATAGCAACCACTTAGCAACACCTTTACAACAATCTGTAATACCACAGCAACCACCTAGCAACACCTTTACAACAATCTGTAATACCATAGTAACCACCTAGCAACACATAAGCAAACACCTGGGATGCCATAGCAACCCATAGCAACACCTTAGCAATGACCTCAGATACTATAGCAACCACCGAGCAACACCTTAGCAATCGCCAGGCATACCATCACAAACACCTAGCAACACCTTTGCAACAATCTGTAACACCTGCAACACCTAAGCAAACACCTGGGATGCTGTAGCAACTGCCTAGCAACACCCAAACATTCACAGAAAGAAAAACAGCTGGACGGAGAGTTTCTGTAAAGTGAGTCGGTTTGAAGGACGTTTTGTGCTCAGAGTGACCTGATGAGTGGTTAGTGCTCTTCTGTGAACAGACACAGCCAATAAAGCACCGTAATTCGGTTGGAGAAGTGTCTAAATTTAACTCTTCGGACTGTTAGTTAGACTTTGGGTGACACTGATATAAAAAACGGCCTTTAACTTTTTCTCTTCTCAAATTTACAGGAATCAACTCATTCCAGGTGTACATGGCCTACAAAGACTTGTTCCAAATGACGGACACCCAGGTTAGCATGGCACACACTGCAGACGCACCAGTCTGCTCACCCTGCAATCTCAAAACAAACTGACTTTAAAAACGTCTCTCTTCTTTCTTTTCCTGTTTCTCTCTCTATCTCAGCTCTATGAGGCTTTTTCATTTCTGAGGGATTTGGGCGCGGTGGTGTTGGTACATGCGGAGAATGGAGATCTAATAGCACAGGTGACAGAATGATCGAGTGAGTGAGTGAGTGAGTGAGTGATCGAGTGAATAAATAAGTGATCAAGTGAATAAATGAGTGATCAAGTGATAGAGTGAGTGTGAGTGAGTGAACAAATGAATGATCAGCTGAGTGAGTGATCAAGTGCGTGTGTGAGTCATTGAGTGAGTGAGTGAGTGAGTGAGTGAATGAGTGAGTGATCAAGTGTGTGAATAAATAAGTAATCAGGTGAATGAATGAGTGATCAAGCGAGTGAGTGATTGAGTGAGTGAGTGATCAAGTGAGAGAGAGATTGAGTTAGTAATTGAGTGAGTGATCAAGTGAGTGAGTGATCAAGTGAGTGAATAAATAAGTGATCAGGTGAATGAATGAGTGATCAAGTGAGTGAGTGATCAAGTGAGTGAGTGAGTGAATGAATGACTGACCAAGTGATTGAGGGAGTGATTGAGTAAGTGTGTGAGCGAGAGATCGAGTGAGTGAGAGAGTGATCAAATGAGTGTGAGTGAACAAAGGAAACTTTTCATAAAAAGAAAAATTCGTTGTTATATTTAATGGAAGTAAATGGAGAAAGTATTTGTTCCAAGTCATTTTAGACCATTTTTATTGATCTAATGATCATGAAAGTTTGAAACCATGTAAACTGATGATTTCAAACTTGTCAAAATATGAAAAACGTCAAATGGAGATACGAGGTTTTGTTCTGACAGCAGAGAAACGTTCAGGGCAATAATTACAATGATTTAAGATCCCGTAACTAAACAAACGTTTGTGTTTTAGGAGCAAAAGAAGATTTTGGAGATAGGCATCACTGGCCCAGAGGGTCACCCACTCAGCCGCCCAGAGGAAGTAAGATTCACCGTCCAGTTAGCTAATTAACCAATCACCTAATCACCTAATGTGCCAATTAACATATTAATAATTACTGAACACACTTGGCATTTCTCCAGCTGCACAGACAGCTGTGATGAATCTAACGCTGCTCTGATTGGCTCTCATAGCTGGAGGCGGAGGCTGTGTTTCGGGCCATCACCATCGGCAACCGGGTCAACTGCCCTGTCTACATCACCCGTGTGATGAGCAAGAGTGCAGCCGACACACTAACCCAGGCACGCAGGAAAGGTGTGCATGTGTGTGCGTGTGTGTAGCACTGGAGCTACAAGGCTAATGTTGCTAACAAGTAATGGAAGCTTATGCCCACCAACTAGCATGATGCTAACTGCATGCGTAAACAGTCACGTTTGCTTCAAACGTGTCACTGAAGTTGGCTTCCTGTTCGCCAGTTTCTTTTTTCTTCAAGTTGTGCAGGAGTTACTAACTCCCTCTCTCTCCTGATTGGTTGTTCTCCTGACTGTCTCTCTCCTGATTGGCCAGGCTGTGTGGTGTTTGGAGAGCCGCTTACGGCAAGTTTGGCCACCGATGGTTCGCATTACTGGAACCGGAACTGGGCGAAAGCGGCGGCATGCGTGGCCTCACCGCCTCTCAGCCCGGACCCCACCACCCCCCAGCACCTGCACACACTGCTTGCATGGTGAGACGCAACAACACCTGCACACACACCAACAACACCTACACACACACCACCAACACCTACTCACACTAACACCAACACCTACACACACACTAACAACACCTACACATATACTAACACACCTACACACCAACACCTACACACACACCAACCACACCTAGACACACAATAATGCACCTAGACACACACCAACACCTACACACACATCAACACCTACACACACACCAACCACACCTAGACACACGATAATGCACCTAGACACACATCAACAACACCTATAAACACACCAACACACCTACACACACCAACATCTACACACACACTCACACCAACAATGTATACACACACCAACAACACCTACACACACACACACTTACACACAACAGCTACACAAACACTAACGCACCTAGACATACAACACCTACACACACTAACACAGCTGCACCAGCAATCCATTAACCTTTCCCACGTCTTGCATCCCTTTTTTATCTGAGAATGTAATGAAGACACAGTCCTGCTTTTACACACCGTCTGTAGAGCACAGTGACATCATCCACTGTAAATATTGCACTCATCTGATATTGTCATATGGGAGGTGACATTACACAGTCTCACCCCTCTCTGCCTCTGAGCCCTAGTTTAATTCATTTAATTTAATCTAAATTATTTTACAGACAGAGGTATTTGGAATTGCGTGAGTGTGAGTGTGTGTGCACTTCTACCTTTTATCTGGCCCAGTTTCCAGAAATAGAAAAAGGGTTTCAGCTCCTGTTTCCATGGTTACAGAGCACCCCCCCCCCTCCCTCCACACACACACACACACACACACACACACACACACACTGGCTCTGAGGCAGACTGGATTGTGGGAGATGATGTCACTGCGATGAAATGTTTTCTCAGAAACACACACACACACACATTTTTGTCTTGCAGCAAGGTGTGTGTGTGTATGTGTGTGGCAGAGCTGAATTTGGGTTTGAAGGGATTAAACTCAATGCCCCCTCACTCTGCTGCTGCAGAACGAGGACCCCTGGTGGACAGAGTGAGGAGAAACACCTCAGTCAGCACTAAAACACAGAACCAGATTCAAAATCACACCGTCAGATTTACTGTAACATTGAAGTCCATGTTTTCACTGTAATGTGAATATCATTAATATCCTTAATGTTTGTATTTTTTTTTTTGTTTTGTCTGCACACAAATTTGTGTGAAGTGAATGAGTGAAAGATTTCTTCAAATCAAATCAAATCAAATTTATTTGTATAGCGCTTTTTACAACTGATGCAGCTTCACAGAAATCCAGTAAAGACAAAGTGTTAACATGAAATGTAAATCCTCCAAGTGAGCAAGCCAGGGGCGACAGTGGCAAGGAAAAACTCCCTCAGAGCTGAGGAAGAAACCTTGGGAGGAACCAAGGCTTACAAAGGGGGACCCATCCTCCTCTGGTCAAACTACCTATAAAATTATTATACTACTAATATTAATAGAAGTAGTAGTAATAATAGTTAGGAGTCCATGAAAACTTCAATGTAGGGTGGGCAGCTAGTCCAAGGCAAGTGATGGTAGCTGGGGTGTGGGCAGCTGGTCTGAAGCGGGTAGCAGGAGAGCTCGACAGACATTCATCCATCAGTGTCCGGCCGGACAGGTGGGCAGTCATTTACTCGGAAAAAGGTTGGGAGATGGAATTAGTTTTGTTCTGTTTGGGTGTATGTAAAACAGAGAACGTGAACATGTGAACATGCTCTGAACTTCCTCTGTTCAGCAACATATTTAGCACTCAGTAGCTTAATAAGTAACTTATTACATTAATCAAAAACATTTTATGTTTGTAATGCTGCATTATGTTATATAGTCAAGCACAGTGTGACACACTACTGTTATTACTGTGTTATTTGCACTGTTGATGACTGAGTGAGTTGAATCTTGTAGACTGTGGAAGCTGCTGTGGTCAGATGTACATCTCAGTCCATCCCTGCATAAGTACAGAGAGGAGCGTGATCTGATAACACTGCATTAACAATGTACAAACACTATATGAACACTGTATTAACACTGTATTCATACTGTATTAACATGGTTGTAACACTGGTGGTCTGTGTGTGGTAGGGTATGTGTGTGTGGAGTTAACACTGTGGTGCTCTGTGTGGTGCTATATGAATACTGTGTGGGGGGGCTGTTTTAGCACTGGTCTGTGTGGTGGTGCTGTATTAACACTTGTGGTTGATGTGTGGAGTTGTGTTAACAATGGTGGTCTGTGTGTGTGGAGTTGTATTAATAGTGTAGTAGTCTATGTATGGAGTTAACACCGGTGGTCTGTATGTGTGGTGCTGTATTAACACTGGTTGTCTATGTGTGGTGGTCTGTGTGTTGGGCTGTATTAATACTGTGGTGGTCTGCATGTGGAGTAATAACACCGTGTGTGGTGCTGTATTGACACTGGTTGTCTATATGGTGTGGTCTGTGGTGCTGTTCTAACACTGGTGGTCTGCGTGTGGAGTTATATTAACACTGGTGGTCTTTGCATGGTGGTCTGTGTGTGGTGCTGTACTAACACTGTGGTGTCTGTTTGTGGAGTTTGTGAGGTGCTTTTTAAAAACTGGCAGTGTAAAATGGTGTGGTCTGTGGGGTGCTGTATTAACACTGTGGTGGTCTTTTTTGTGGAGTTGTATTAATACTGTAGAAGTCTATATGCGGAGTTGTATTAACACTGGTGGTCTGTGTGTGGTGCTGTATTTACACCAGTCGTCTATGTGTGGTGGTCTGTATGTGACGCTATGTTATCATTATTTCTCTCTGATGTATGTCATCTGTGTATGGCACTGGATTAACACTGTGGTGGTCTATATGTGTGGTGCTATATTAACTGTGAAGGTCTTTATGGTGGTCTGTGTGTGGTACTTTATAAACGCTGTGGTTTTCTGTGTTTGGTACTGTAGTAACACTGGTGGACTGCATGTGTAATGCTGTATTAACACTGGTGGTCTATGTGTTGTGGTCTTTGCGTGGTACTGAATTAGTGTGGTGCTGTATTAACACTGGTGGTCTGTGGGTGGGCTGTATTAACACTGTCGTGATCTGTGTGTGTTGGTCTGTATGTGGTGCTGTTTTAACCCTGTGGTGGTCTGTCTTGCACTGTATTAACACTGAGGTGGTCTCTGTGTGGCACTGTATTAATACTGGGGTGGTCTCCGAGGTGGTCCCTGTGTGGCACTGTATTAATACTGGGGTGGTCTCCGAGGTGGTCCCTGTGTGGCACTGTATTAATACTGGGGTGGTCTCTGTGGTGGTCCCTGTGTGGCACTGTATTAATACTGGGGTGTTCTTTGTGTGGTGGTCTCTGTGCGTCGTGTGATTGTGTGTAGTGGTGATCTGCAGGTGGTGGGCAGCGGTCACTGCGCATACAGCACTGCTCAGAAGGCCATCGGGAAAGATAACTTCACCCTGATTCCTGAAGGAACTAACGGATTGGAGGAGCGGATGGGCTTTGTCTGGGACCGAGCCGCGGTATGTGTGTGTGTGTGTGTCATATATACACATGGTACGGACCGCGTGTGAATGGTCAGTTCTGTTGTCTGACCAAGTGGCTATTTCTCTCTGATGGATTCAGGCTTTGGGGAAAATGGATGAGAATCAGTTTGTGGCTGTTACGAGCACCAACGCCGCAAAAATATTCAACCTCTACCCTCGCAAGGGCCGGATCGCCGTCGGGTCCGACGCAGATATTGTCATCTGGGATCCGGATCGGATCAAAACCATCACTGCCAAACTTCAGCAATCTGTATGAACTTTAGAAACATTACAGTCTAATCAATTCATCAGTCTACAGTGTGAAATTAAAACTGGCAATTTACATCAATTCATGATCAGAACAGTTTAACGGTCTAACAGGTCTAATCAATCTAAATCAAGTCTAATCAGTCTGCCTGTCTGTCCCTGTCTCTGTCTCTCTCTCTCTCTGTCTCTCTCTCTGTCTCTCTCTCTTCAGGCTCTGGAGTATAATATTTTTGAGGGGATGGAGTGTAGAGGTGTCCCAGTGTTGGTGGTCAGTCAAGGCCGGGTGGTGTATGAGGATGAAAAGCTAAATGTCCAGCAGGGAACCGGACGCTTCATCCCAAGGAAACCATTCCCGGACCATGCCTACCAGCGCATCAACACCCGAAACAAGGTCAGACACCTAAATCACACGTCAACTCCGAAACAAGCTTACGTACCTCCATCATAGTCAACAATGAAACAAGCCTACACACCTCAATCACACATCAACACTGAAACAAGTTTGTATACCTCAATCACACATCAGCACTGAAACAAGCTTATATACCTCAATCACACATCAGTGCTGAAACAAGCTTATACACCTCAATCATATATCAACACTAAAACAAGCTTATATACCTCAATCACACATCAGCGCTGAAACAAGCTTATACACCTCAATCATATATCAACACTAAAACAAGCTTATATACCTCAATCACACATCAGTGCTGAAACAAGCTTATACACGTCAATCAAAATCAACACTGAAACAAGCTTATACACGTCAATCAAAATCAACAGTGAAGCAAGCCTACACACCTGAATCACAAATCAACACTGAAACAAGTTTGTATACCTTAATCACACATCAGTGCTGAAACAAGCTTATACATGTCAATCAAAATCAACACTGAAGCAAGCTTACACACTTCTATCACATATCAACACTGAAACAAGTGTATATACCTCAATCGAACATCAACACTGAAACAAGCTTACGCACCTCAATCACACATCTGTAAGGGTTCAGCCGGCCCCGTCTGCTGCCAGCAGAGGGCGACGGCGGCAGGGTGTCCAGCCTGGGCCGCCTGCTGCCAGCAGAGGGCAACGGCAGCAGGGTGTCCAGCCTGCACCGCCAGCTGCCAGCAGAGGGCGACGGCGGCACAGGGCCATAACTTCAGAGAACTCCAATTCCCAGAAGTCCGCAGGCTGATTAGGCCCAACGCGACACACCTGCGGAGTCCTCTACTTAAGGTCAAGGCAAATAGTGGTGTTTGTCACACCTTTGTAGAGGGGTGACCGGTACGGTACTTAGTGTCAGAAAACTAGAAAGAAAAAGAAAAGAGGGCTGAGAAAAGAAATGGTCCCAAAGCTTCTTAAAGGGAGTTCTTGAGCTACAATCGGCTCAGAGAAAATAGAAGAGCTGAAACAAAGTCTGCCGTCCCTTCGTTCTTGGAGTGGAAGTGTTTTTTGTTTTCCTGTTATTTGTCCTTTCACCTTCCTAGTTCAGCCTTTGTTTGAGCTGCTCTCAGCGTCTCTTTTGTCTGCGGTTCGTCGTTTTCCTTCTGTAGGTAATGTTTAATGTAATTTTTTTATAGGTAATTTTTAATCTTCACCTTTTTGATTGATGTTTTGTAGGTTATTTGTTTTTTTGTGTGTTTTTCGTAAGTGATTTTTAAATATTGTTTGTTTATTTTTTTTAGGTGACTGGCAGGCAGGCGGTGTCTCGAGGTGTGTATGACGGTCCTGTGTATGATGTACCGCCCACGCCTAAATACATAACCCCCGCCACCTCCGCCAAGACCTCTCCCACCACCCAGCAGCCTCCACCAATCAGAAACCTGCACCAGTCCAACTTCAGCCTGTCAGGTGAGTCAGTTAGGTTAGTTCAGCAGGTGCAGCGAGTTTTCCTGCATTAGCACAGCGAGACGAGATGCTCCTGTTAAAGAACCACTACTGATAACTTTAGAGCAATGTTAGCGTTCTAATACAGAACATCGGTGTTCTAATGCAGAACACTGAACACTGTTTATGAATTTCTTTTCTCTGATTGGTTATATATATCAGTTTCTGTAATGATTCTGTAGTGTTTCTGTAATTATTCTGTAATGATTTTTATAGAAAATCTGTAAACCCTGTTGATTTTAGAGCCAGAACAGTATGACTAAACGTAGCTACTTTAAAGCTGTAAATTGTAAATTAATATTTGAATTAACCTTATTTTTCTTTGTTGTGTTTGGTGTTTAGGAGCGCAAGTGGATGATAACGTTCCCCGACGTTCCGGCCATCGTATCATAGCGCCCCCTGGTGGCCGTTCCAACATCACCAGCCTCGGCTGAGTCTGAGGCCTTAAACGACACAGTCTCTCGTTCTGAATGTCTTTTCTGTTCACCCTCTTTAAATTGTGTACAATCCTCTGCAGCACAATCACTGTGTAGGTCATCATCACCGTGGAAATGGAGACGCCCCCGTCCATGTGGTTTGATGTATAAAGTGTTATATAGTGTCTAATTATGGTCCTAAAGCCGCGGGGAACCCGACGGCCTGCTGTTACTGATGTTTCTGCAAACTGGTGCTCCCTCTAGTGGACAACTGCACAATTAGCGGTCACACTACAGGACATTTTTATTTATTTATTGACTTATTTATTTATTTATTTATTTATTGATTAATTTACTCGTAAGATAAAGGTACAGAAGCCCATTCCAGCTTGTGGAGGAGTAAAAATAGCTCTTTCTGTCGAAATATTGACATAATATCTCAAAACAGTGACTTGTTAACCTGCAAGTTTCTCTCCTCTAGCTTGCAGGAGCGAGTCCCATATGAAGTAAATATTATTGAGTGCAGTTTTTTTTATGTCTGTGACCTTCTGGTCATTTTCACTCAGTGAAACTTTCACCCACTGTGTTCTCTGTGCACTGAAATATTCTGCAATATGAATTAATATTACTTATTAATCATAATTGATAATTATAGATAATAATTAATGTCAGAACAAGTCTTAGTGTGGTTGGAGCTGGCAATGCACTGCATGAATCCACGTTTAGATGGCGAATTTTTCCTACTGATATATTTATGCATTAATTCACTCGGTAATCTGTTTATATTCTGATTTGATGATGGTCGTGTGGTGAGTTCAGTATTGTTACAGTGTTGTTCAGTAGAGTTGCACTAACTGTGTAACTGTGGATGTGTACTGTAATGGAAACAGCGCCCCCTTCCTGTTAAACTCTCCACTTCCTGTTAAACACTCAGCACTTCCTGTACTAGACTGTATTATCTTCTATTCCTTTTCTACTTTAACTGTATTTACGTTGAATCTGTTTTGCATTAATACACCATCGTACGTCACCACAGGTCTAGAACAGCTGTTCTTAATCAACAGTCTCAGAACACTGTAAAGCTAATGCTAACTCTAGGTTAATAGAATTCACAACAGACTGCTGTGTAAGTGTCAGTGGTGAACTGTGACTGTTTGGTCTTCAGTTTGGGCCAGAAATGTCAAACCGCCCTCTATGATGATGCTAATTTCTGCTAGCACCCCAGTGGGATTTTAGTAGTATGTTAGCGCTAAGCTAATGGCAATCACATCAACATTGTTTGGCCTAGACTAATCATAAACAATTAAAGCTTGTAAAAGTAATTTTATATGTTTTATCTGAAGTGTGTAACATACATTATCATATATCTGAGCTTGTATGTATCAGTGATGACTCTTTCCTGATATAGAGCTGCTGCCACTGTTTTCCATTCCTAACAACCACCCGAAACACTACTTAGATTATGCCTCATATTCGCAGTCTATCTAGAACCTTCAGAAATACTAGAGTGATGTTTTTTAGTTTTGCCCGTCATGAATCAAAGCTCGATTGGCTGATTTGCTTCTTAATCATGTCGGTTCTTAGTCTAAGTCCTTCAGTCCAGCTCCTGAAGTCCTAACCAATGGGAGAGCTCGCTCGGCTGAATGTACCTAGATACCACAGAGAAAACAGTGCTGATTGGATAATTGTCTGTTGGGCATTTCAAGATTTTATTTACATCCAGAGCGTAATGTTGAAATTAAAGCATTACTACCCAACTCAATCTTTGTTGAGATGCCATAGAAGAACCTCTTTAGGTTCTTTCAAAACCCTTTCAATAGGAGGATCTTTAAAGAACCATCTTTGTACATGAGGTGTGCTAGTGTGACAAACCTGTTTCAAGTTTAAACAACCTCCACATAATGTATATGTTCTAAAACGTTCTTTGAACTGTATGTCTGAGCCAAGAACCTTCACACTGTTATGGTTCCTGCACAGTTTATTCCTCAGCCTGATACTGAGAGAAATGTTCAGCACTTCTTAAATTCAGTGTTACTCCAGGATGGTTTAGAGAATAATTTAATAAAGGAAATATTGGTGTGATATTATTGATTATGTGATGGTGTGGTTTGTGTTCATAATGTGAGTGTTGGAGTTCTGCACTGATCTGATAATAAAACATTATAAAAACAGTATTAAAACACATTAAACTCATTATATATCATTACATTCCTCGCAGACACAAATCTAAAATGTTCTAGCTTTATATCTACTTAGAAATGAGGCTATATAAAAACATTATTAGTCTGAGTCTTGTGGGGACGCTGGCTTCTCGTTTTATCTTTGTTTTGTGCCGGACTCTGAAGATTCTACTGACCACTGCAATAAATTCACTTCGTGATTGTGAAATAAACTCCTTAAGAATTGACAGCTGGTGTTTTGGTCATTTGTGAATAATATAATTTAGATTTAAAGCCTCAGTTTATGTCATTGTTCCCATGACAGTCATTTAAGTACCTCCAATCTAATGATGCACACAGAAACTACTTGAGTGCTAGCATCAGTGCTAACTTGTGGAGAAGCTTCAAGCTCCTAAATTTAAATAACTGTGATGACAACTCAAGTTGAATTATGCCTCATATATACAGCACAGAATTAATTATCCCCACACCAAAATTTGGTTTATAGTGAATTTTATTTGACCAATATGGCTGAAAATAACAAACATGTGATAAACGATGATAAAACAGTGTGCTAGAAATGTTAATGAGACATTTGAACTATTTTCTTTTTTTATTTTACACTTTTACCAAAAAAATCCATGTCCAAACTTACTCATACTTCTTGAAATTGGCACAACTTATTGAGAAAATATGTGTATATACCATTCATAAGCATAAACATGAGATTGTATACAATTCCAAATGGTCCTGGTCATTTCTACCATGTTCTAGAGCATTCTGATCAGCTATAAAGAAAGTATAGCTCATGCAGTAGTTCTCTAAATTACTAGGCAACTGCAAGTCATGGCTAAATCGGAGAGCTTAGCATGGACCTCTGGTTGTGCATTGTGGCTGCTCAGGAGATGGGAAAAGCAATAAAGCCTTATCCCAGTGCTTTTCAAGCGCCAGTGGCCACAGTACAAAGCAGAATGAAAAAGCGTGAGAGACAAAACGACCCCTGTGCTGGCAGGAATGGAGAGGCCAAGAAGAATCTAAGGATCAGCATCAAGACCATCATCATTAATTGGAGCAATTCTGGCACCAACATCTTGGAGTAGAGAGCAGTGTCTGACCTTAGGGTGACCGGCTGCAGGACAGAGAGAGTTCAGAACCAAATTATAATTAGAAACAATTATTTTACACAAATATTTAAGAAGGAACTACAAGGAAGCATATTCAACCTTTCAATCAAGCATCATACTAATTGTCCAGTATCTACTATGAATTATTCATTATCTACTATGAATTATTCATTACCCTGTATCCACAATGAATTATTGTTTATGCAGTATGATTTATTCAATAAAGTAATGAGGTTAATTAGTATGTAAATGATTAATCTAATGTACATGTTGGCAGTGAAGTCAGCATTTCTGAGCTTGTCCAGTAGGAGTTTCTCCAGAGGCTCATACAGTAGATACAGAAGATACTGCAGATACAGGACAGGGTACATACTTAGCCATGATCTTCTCAATGATTTTCAGGACCCATGGAGCTTTAGTGTCCAGACAGATCTCCTGACCGGTGTTCTTTAGCGTCGCTCTGAGGACCAAACAGGAGGGTAAACATCACACACGGTGAAACTTCAGACACACTCTGCACCTTTATAATAATAATACTAATAATACTAATACTACTAATTCTACTACTACTAATAATAATAATAATTATAATAATTATAATAATAATAATAAAGGACTGTTTAGTAGATCTGATGACTCACATGATCTCCGTCTCTTTGCAGTGGAGGTTCGGGGGGAAGAGCTCCACGCTCTCTATCAGTTTGCCGATCCGTCTGCTCTCGGTTCCACTGCAGCGGCACCGGGGTTCCAAATCCAGACCACTCAGATTTGTACCTGCTACACCAGCCAATCAGCTTCATCAATCTCAGGCCCGGTCATCCTCGTCATCATCATCATCATCATCATTATCAGTATCACAAACTGTCTATATACAGAAACTCAACTATACAAACAGCCTGTTTTAAAATCATCTGAGCTGCAGCCAATCAGAACAGAGCTCATTTACATATATCAGTCTCGGTAACTGTGTTGAAGTGTGAGATACAGAGAGGCTGTAAATTATTATGTAGAAATAAAATATTTAATATTTTAAATATATAAAATATATAATAATTTTATGTCCATTAAACTTCGAGAGAAATTAAATATAATAAAGTTTTGAGAAATCCAGAATTTCATGATTCTTACAGTGACCCTCATCTCACAGTAACTGTCCGTGTGATCAGGGTCAGAGGTCAGAGGTCACGTATACTAAATACAGTAAACAAAATGCACACACCTCCTCTAATAATTCATCAGCAGTAATTCATTAGAAATGCGCATTAATCATACATTTGTTTGTTTAAAGTGACCTTCAGTCTGTAAAAGGTGTTCAGTAATTAAAACATCATCATTATCATTATTAATATTAGTCAGGGCCGTAACTAGGATGAAAACTAGAATCAAAATTTTGGTGAGGTCAATTTTGCAGAAATATGACCTACGTCTCATGGTGAACTAACTGCTGAAAGTATTACACCAACCAGTCTCTCCTTTAGTTTTGCCAAGTCCTTGCTTCTTTTTTTTACCCATCCAAAACTGTTCTGCATCTTTTCCTTTCATTTGTTCATCCCCCATCCCTCCATTCTTCCAGAAAGTACTATTTCTCTTCCATAAACTGCTATTATGGTTCTATAAACTACTGATTTGCCCTGTTTAAGTCTATTTAATTAATCATTTAACTGTTTATTTCTATGTTTATTTTCAGTTAAAAATACATATTGAAACCTACACTAAACCAAATGATAGTTTCAAATGGATTTTATTTCATTTACCTCTCTCTCTCTCTCTCTCTCTCTCTCTCTCTCTCTCTCTCTCTCTGCTGGTCTCTTTTGCATCTCTTTCCTCACTGATTATATCAAAGTACACATTAAACATACGTTATAAAAGGCTGTCTGTACCTAACCCCAGCTAACAGGAAAGGCAGCTACTCATACAGTTAATGAGACAAAACAGACCCTAACCTATCTGCTGATTTCTTAATGTTAGCTACATGATATTATACCATCAATATGCTGGTCAACAGTGAACTTTCTCATGCTGGTTGTAGAATATTACGTGTAGGTAACACAATAAACTTTATCATCTAATTGCCAATATAGTAACTACAGGGCCTGTTGCCTAAACTGAGCAGCTACCTCAGTGTCACTGCTGGACTGAGAATAGTCCACCAACCAAAAATATCCAGCCAGCAGCGTCCTGTGGGCAGCGTCCTGTGACCACTGATGAAGGACTAGAGGATGACCAACACAAACTGTGCAGCAGCAGATGAGCTATCGTCTCTGACTTTACATCTACAAGGTGGACTGACAAGGTAGGAGTGTCTAATAGAGTGGACAGTGAGTGGACACAGTGTTTAAAAACTCCAGCAGCACTGCTGTGTCTGATCCACTCAGACCAACACAACACACACTAACACACCACCACCACGTCAGTGTTACTGCAGTGCTGAGAATGACTCACCACCCAAATAGTACCTGCTCTGTGAGGGTCCATGGGGGTCCTGACCACTGAAGAACAGGGTAAAAGGGGGCTAACAAAGTATGCAGAGAAACAGATGGACTACAGTCTGTAACTGTAGAGCTACAGAGTGCTCCTATATAGTAAGTGGAGCTGATAAAATGGACAGTGAGCGTAGAAACAAGGAGGTGGTCAGAATGTTATGTCTAATCGGTGTATGTCAGCCTACAGCATGTGTGCTGTTACTCTGGTACTCTGGGCAGTATAGCGGCTGGAAAAGTGATAAATGAAGAGAACGGTAAAGTCTATGACTTTTTTCCACATCTCTTTAAACGCTTCCGAGTCCTTATGAAACTGCTAAGATTCTCATAGCTAGTCATGGCCATGCTATGTGTGGTACACATGATGCATGATAATTAGCGTCAGTGGTGAAGTGTGTGTCTCAGTGGAGCTCACCTTCAGTCAGAGTGAAGACAGCCACAAGTAAACACACCCCCACGACTCTGCTGTTCATCGTGATAGAAACTCTTCAGACACTGAAGACACCAGAGACACTGGAGACGATGAAGACAGTGAAGGTGGTGGAGTCGGAGTGAAGACTCTGCTGGGTCTGAAGTTTCAACTGCTGGTGTTTGTGCTGTGAGCTGCTGTGTCCCTCTTTAAATGCTCAGAGTTTTGGCTGTGAGTCAGTGGCAGTTTCGTAACTCCATTCCGGGAAACTCTTAGCTAACCTCACAGCAGATTTTCAGTCAGAGTCAAATCAGGACTTTTTGAAAGTTATTGAGTGCTGAAACTAGCTGGAACTTCACCTTCTATCTTATTACATGCTAAGGCTTATTATTCATTAACTACAGGGACTTCAATGCAAACTGACTGCACTATTTTTAGGTTATAAAAGTGTGTAATAAAACACCACCAGACACTGATCATTTCAGGGGTTAACCTCCTGAAACCTGAGGATCTGTATGGGGGTCCACACTCTCATAACTGCAGAACTTCAAGGTTAAGCTCAAGTTCAAGTTCATGTTAAATACTTTAAATACGTTAAATACTTTGACTGAGAGGAATTTCTTTGGTGCTAATAACTGCCTAATAAAGCTGCAGTTTTCATGATTTTGCATAAGTGGTTTGTTCTGAAATATGTGGAGGTTTTCTAAACGTTACTCTGTTACACTTGGGAGCCTAATTCGGGTTAGTTTAATTAGGTTCAGTTCAGTTTAACGGAGTTCAGTTTAAGTGTGTTCAGTTCAGTTTATTTTGGGTTAGTTTAATTCAGTTTAATTCAGTTCAGTTCAGTTTAATTCAGATTAGTTTAATTGAATTCAGTTTAATTCAGTTCCGTTCAGTTCTATTCAATTCAATACAATCAAATACTCACAATACAAATACAACCCCGTTTCCAAAAAAATTGGGACGCTGTGCAGAATGTAAATAAAAATAGAATGCAATGATATGCAAATCATGTAAACCATGTTTTTAAAAGAAAATACTATAAAGACAACATATCTTTTTTATCTATATCATATTTTTAATTTATTGCCAACAACATGTTCCAAAAAAGTTGGGACGGGGGCCTGTTTACCACTGTGTTTCATCACCTCTTCTTTTAACAGCACTCTGTAAGCGTTTGGGAACTGAGGAGACACTGCTGTAGTTTAGAAAGTGAAATATTTTCCCATTCTTGTTTGACGTAGGATTTCAGCTGTTCAACAGTTCAGGGTCTCCTTTGTCATATTTTTTATTTCATAATGTGCCAAATGTTCTCAGTGGACGACAGGTCTGGACTGCAGGCAGGCCAGTTTAGCACCTGGACTCTTAATGCAGAGCCATGCTGTTGTAATATATGCAGAATGCGGTTTTACATCGTCTTGCCGAAATAATCAAGGCCTTCCATGAAAAAAGACGTCGTCTGGATGGCAGCATATGTTGTCAAAACATGTATATATCTTTCAGAATTAAGGGGATCTTCACAGATGTGCGGGTCACCCATGCCATGGGCACTAATGCACCCCTAGACCATCATGAATACTGGCTTTTGAACTGTGCACTGATAACAAGCTGAGTGGTCTTTAGCCTGGAGGACACAGTGTCCATGATTTCCAAAAAGAATTTCAAATGTTGATTCGTCGGACCACAGGACACTTTTCCACTTCCCCCCAGTCCATTTTAAATGAGCTCGGGCCCAGAGAAGGTGGCAGCATTTCTGGATCCATGTACAGTTTCTTCTTTGCATTTTAGAGCTTGCATTTGTGGATACAGCACCACTGTTCTGCACACAGTGGTTTTCAGCAGCGTTTCTGAGCCCATGCAGTGATTTCCTCTACAGAATCATGTCTGTTTTTAATGCAGTGCTGCCTGAGGGCCCAAAGATCACGGCCAGCCAGTATTGGTTTTTGGCCTTGTCTCTTACATACAGAGATTTCTCCAGATTCTCTGAATCTTTAATGTTATTATGTACTGTAGATGATGAAAAGCAGAAGTTCTTTGCTTTTTTATGTTGAGAAACGTTATTCTTGAATTTTTGCACTATTTGATGGTGCAGTCTTTCACAGAGTGGTGAACCCCTCCTCATCTTTACTTCTGAAAGACTCCGCCTCTCTGAGATGCTCTTTTATACCCAATCATGTTACTGACCTGTTGCCAATTAGCCACCAACTTTACCAGCCTTTTGTTGCCCCCGTCCCAACTTTTTTGGAATGTGTTGTTGACATCAAATTCAAATTGGGCATATTTTTTCAAAAAACAATACAATTTCTCAGTTTCAACATTTGATATGTTGTCTATTTTCAATGAAATATAGGGATTAGATTATTTGCACATCATTGCATTTTGTTTAATTTACATTTTGCACAGCGTCCCGTCTTTTTTGGAAATGGGGCTGTAAAGGTCTGCTGGTCTAATTCATCTTCATCTCATTATATAAACAGATTGTACACAGATTAGTTTGATGAAGATCAGGCTGAGTGATGAAGATAAATAAATATACACAAAGCATAAACACAGAGCTGATTTATAATAAACTAAACCTGCACAGAGAATTTTATCTTATTCAATCTGTGTTTGTTTTTTGGTTATGACCCTTGCTTGTTTATTCAACTCTGTTATTGTGTATTGTGTATGGTGTTTGGTTTATCTGGTTGCTGACCTGGTCTGGTTTTAACTCTGTTATTTCAGTTCATTTTCATTTTCCTTTTAATAAACCTTACGGTTTTTCTTTTATCCGCAAGTATCTAATTCATCAACCCAGTGTTACAGAATACTTTGCCAACACGCAGACAGCAGATATCATGCCAGCCGTAAGTTACCAGGGCACTATGAGTCTATTACTCATTCTGTAGGCCCCCTCACACAATAGCAGAGTGAGCAACAATGACGGTTAACTTCATTTGCTAACAACATGAAAGAGATTCCACTCGATTACAGAATATGAGTACTGGCAAGTCTAAGGAATTAAAATCTAGTTCATCTGTTTCTACATCTACTACTGCTAGTGTTTTTCCTGTTTGCAAGCCAGATGAGTTTGATGGTTCACCAGACCAGAGTTTTTGTTGCAGTGTTCGATTTTTTTCAGTAACTAGGCTTCCAGTTCTGAAACTGCTCACATTTCTTTGCTGATTTTATGTCTGACTGGTCAAGCCTTGGAATATGCCACAGATCCAATCTGATACTTATGAAAAATTCGTTAAAAAATTCAGATCCTTTTTTTGATCACACTTATGAATGACGCCCTCAGGGAGAAGTATTAGTTAAACTGCGCCAACGTCACTGTTCAGTAGCAGATTATGCATTAGAATTTCGTACTGTGGCTGCTGGCAGTAGATGGAATGAGCCAGCTCTGATAATCGCGTTCCGTAATGGACTAAACTCAGACATTTTGTTGGAAATGGTTGTAAGGATGACGATTTCTCATTAGATGAACTAATCACTCTGGCAATTTGCCTAGACCAGCTTAAAACTGGCAAAAGTACTACATCAAGTCTGACAGCTGCAGCTTAACACCGAGGGACTTCCACCATGCATGACTCCCCTGTCAGCGTTTCCAGCACAGATCCAGTCCAGACAGAGCCAAAGCAGTACAATTACACCTGTCTTTCACAGGAGGAGTGACTTTGAAGGTTACACAGAGGTCTATGCATGTATTGTAGCATTGCTGGTCACATTTTACGTTACTGCCGGGCGCATCCACATAGACCTCAGGCACTGACCTCTGGAAAGAGCATAGTATGTTCTTCACACGCTAATGTGGTGAGTGCTCCCACAAAGGGGTTGGTTACAAAGTCATTTCAGCTGCCTGTGACTTTGTGCTGCCTAAATTCTGTCTATGTTTTTCAGCCCTAATCAAGTCTGGTGCAGAGGGAAACTTCATCCACAATTCCCTTGTGGAGCAACTCCAGCTTCCAGTACATTTCCTTCAAGCATCTCTTCGTTTATCAGCCGTGGTTGGAGAGGGGATTATTGATACACTCACTAAACCTGCCACCATGTATACCAGCGCTCTTCCTAGGGAAGGAGATCAGTTTTTTTGTCCTGAACACTTCGGCATATTCTGTGATTTTAGGTCTGCCCTGGCTACACAAATATAACCCAAACATCTCCTGGTCAGAACGTGAGATCCTTAGTTGAACCTCTTTTTGCCGCAAACAATGTATTGAGCTTCCCAGACTAGCTATAAACTCTACATCCATTGAAAGTCATAATTCTGATCAGCCCATAGTCATTGTTGTTTATTAAATAGCGATGGTGCCACATCATCTCCCCAGAATATGAGGACTTGAAAGAAGTCTTTAGCAAAAACAAGGCTACTGAACTCCCTCTGTGAGTACGATTGTGCCATTTGTCTTATTGAGGGGTGGTGTTCCCCCAAAATCTAGAGCTTACCCCCTTACTCAGGAGGAGGATAGAGCGATGGAGGACTATTTTCAAGAAGCCTTGGCTCAGGGGTTCATCCATCCCCTTTTTGCTCCTCCATCAAGAACTGCTTTCATTTTTAGTTATTGACTCTTCCTAATTTTCTGTTATTTTGGGCCTGCCCTGGCTCGAGAAACACAATTGCCAGATCTCCTGGCCTAATCAAGAGATCACAGCTTGGTCAGAATATTGTGTGGCTCGTTGCCTCACTTCCCCTGTTCTTAAGGTCAGAGCCACTTCAGTACCAAGTCCAGAAACCACACTTCAGACAGTCATCCCCTCAGAGTACACTGATCTTCTAGAAGTTTTCAGTAAAAAGAATGCCATCAAACTTCCTCCCCATCGCCACTATGATTGTTCTATAGATATTATAGAAGGTTCTACTTTGCCTCAGGCTTGTGTATACCCATTGACACAAGAGGAGGAGAAAGCTATGCGGGAATATATCGAAGAGGCTCTGGCTCAAGGCTTTATTCATCCATCGTCATCCCCGTCCGCATCCGTATTTTTGTTTGTGAAAAAGAAGGATGGTGGCCTTAGGCCTTCTATAGATTATAGATACCTAAATAACATCATCAAAAAATTTGCAGACCCACTACCTCTTATCCCTCTGGTCTTAGAACAACTTTGAGGTGCTAAGTTTTTTGCCAAGTTGGATCTCCGTAGTGCTTACAACTTAACAGGGAAGGGGGCAAGTGGAAGACGACTTTTATCACCACTAGGTGGCACTATGAGTACTTGGTGATGCCTTTTGGTCTGTCTAATGCCCCATCCATGTTCCACTCAATCATTAATGACATATGGGACGTCCTCAGAAACCTGTGTCTAGTCACTGTACAGCCAGCCCCAGTGTCCAGTCCAGTAGCCCTTCTCCTGTCCAGCACTGGGACAGCTCCTTGGAATTTGCCTGCCAGTACCTCTAGTCAGTTAGGTGGGGTGGTCGTTGTGGGTGGCCTGTGTCCTTGGCTGTCCTGGACTCCTTGAGTGGGGGGGGTGTGTGTACTGTCACACCTGCCTCTGGCTCAGCTGGAACTACAGCCGACTCCACCGCTATGGACTGCATTTCCCAGAACCCCTCGCTCCTTCACGTGATTCAGGACTCTACCAAATGCATCTATCCTCATTCTGCCTCTCCTGACTTCTAATCACTTGCACCTGTTCCTTGTTTCTGGTGTTTTTTGGCTCAGTATATAAGCCCAGGCTTTAGTCTGGGTACTTTGGGAAGAACCGTCACCTTTTGCAACTTCTTCTGGTTTTCAACACTGATTTTTGATCGCCTCTTTGTTAATAAAACTTCTTAAGCTAACCTCGACAGCACGCGTCTGATTCCGTCTGCAACCCTTACATCTCGATCTTTAACTGTAGCTTTGAGTTTCACTGAGCTTCCAGCCTTATATCTGCAAACAATGTATAAATGAGGTTATTTAAAAACATTATTAGTCTGAGTCTTGTGGGGACGCTGGCTTCTTGGTTGATCTTTATTGTTTTGTGCAGGACTCCGCCCACTGAAGATTCTACTGACCACAACAATAAATTCATTTTGTGATCGTGAAATAAACTCCTAAAGAATTGACAGCTGGTGTTTTGGTCATTTGTGAAAAATACAATTTAGACTTAAAACCTCAGTTGTTGCTCCCGTAACAGTCATTTAAGTACCTCCAATGTAATCATGCACACAGAAGCTACTTGAGTGCTAACAGTTGTGCTAACTTGTGGAGAAGTTTCAAGCTACTAAATTTAAATAACTGTGATGACAACTCAACTGATTATGCGTCATATACAACACAAAATGAATCATCCCACAATTTGGTTTATACTGAATTTTATTTGACCAATAGGTTTCTTTTGGCATAAACAAGTGATAAAACATAATAAAACATTGTGCTAGAAATGTCAATGATACATTTGAACTATTTCTGTTTATTTTACACTTTTACCAAAAAAATCCATGTCCAAATTTATTCACACCCCTTGAAATTTTCACAAAGTATTGAGAAAATATGTGTATGTACCATTCATAAGCATATACATGAGCTTGTATACAATTCCAAATGGTCCTGGTCATTTCTACCATGTTCTAGAGCATTCTGATCAGCTATAAAGAAAGTACAGCTGATGCCGTAGTTCTCTAGTAGGTTACAAGGCAGTTGCAAGTCATGGCTAAATCAGAGTGCTTAGCATGGACCTCTTGTTGTGCATTGTGGCTGCTCACGAGAGAAGAAAAGGAATAAAGCCATATCCAAGTGTTTTCAAGCGCCAGTGGCCACAGTACAAAGCATAATCAAAAAGCACAAGGAGTTCCACGCTGTGGTATAGGGCGTGGTAGGAAGACAAAACTGACCCCTGCGCTGGCAGGAATGGAGAGGCCAAGAAGAATCAGCATCAAGACCATCATGATTAATCGGTGCAATTCTGGCACCAACATCTAACAGCTCCATGGATGCCCACCAAGAATGACTCCAGTTCTCCAAGACAGGCCCAGAAAAGCTCAGCTAGAACTTCAGGAAATGAAGGTGGACAAGTAGAGAGCAGTGTCTGACCTCAGGGTGACCGGCTGCAGTTCAAAACCAAATTAACAACCTTCATAAATACTTAAATACTTCACAAAATAACAGAAACATGACACAGAAAATAATAGAAACAATTATCTTTAACAAGTTTTTAAGGAAACACATTCAACCTCTCAATAATACATAATACTAATTATTCAGTATCTACTATGAATTATTCATTATCTGTTATGAATTAGTGTCTACTATGAAATATTCAGTATCTGCTATGAATTGTCCAGTATCTACTATGACTTATTCGGTATTGGCAATGAATTATTCATTATCTACTATATATTATTCAGTATCTACCATGAATGATTCATTATCTACTATAAATGATTCAGTATCTACTGTAAATTGTTAAGTATCTGCTATGAATTGTTCAGTATCTACTATGACTTATTTGTCACATCTCCCTCAGACCTAGCGGTGCCTACAGAGAACGTGGCTGCTCAGGACTACGTTTCCCAGAACCTCTCGATGCAGCATGTGACTCAGGACTCTCTCAGATCCACCCATCCCCGTTAGAGTTCGCCCGACTCCTGATTTACAAGTGTTTGTTAGTTTAGTATATAAGCCCAGGCTTATCGTCACTCATGTGCGTACCGAGCGTGTATGACCTGTGTTTTGTTTTTCACCATGATTCTAGTCTTGCCCTTTTGTCCTATACTGATTCTCTGGCTTTTGACCTCCTGCTTGTGTTTACTGACTGTGAATTTGGAATACCCGTTTGATATTAAAGTACTGAACTCAAGCCTTTGCTGCAAGTGTCTGGTTCCATTCGTCAGCGTCATATTATTCATTATCTACTATGAATTGTTCATTATCTACTATAAATTAATCAGTGTCTACTATAAATTATTCAGTATTGCTTTGATTTATTCATTATATATTATGAATTATTCAATACCTACTTCATTATCCTGTATCCACAATGAATTATTCTTTATGCATTATGAAAGTGTAGGTTCTGCAGTTGTGAGGGTGCTGAACTGAAGTGCAGTAAGGACGCTAATTAGTATGTAAATGTTGACACTGTGGTCAGTATTTGTGAGTTTGTCCAGCAGGAGTTTCTCCAGATACAAAAGACCCAGCAAATACAGGACAGTGTACATACTTGGCCATGATCTTCTTGATGACCTTCTTGACCCACAGAGCTTTAGTGTTCAGACAGATCTCCCGACCGGTCTTCTTTAGCGTCACTCTGAGGACCATACAGGAGGGTAAACGTCACACACAGCGAAACTTTACGCTCTGCGGCTTTATAATAACAACAACAACAACAATAATAATAATAATAATAATAATAATAATAACAAAGCACTGTTCAGTAGACCTGATAACTCACATGATCTCTGTCTCTTTGCAGTGGGGGTTCGGGGGGAAGAGCTCCACTCTCTCTATCAGTTTGGCGATCCGTCTGCTCTCGGTTCCACTGCAGCGGCACCGTGGTTCCACACTCAGACCACATACATTCACACACACTGCAACACCAGACAATCAGCTTCATCAACCTCAGCCCGATCATCATCATCACCATCATCATCATCATCAGTATCATAAACTATCCATATACAGAAACTCAACTACACAAACAGCCTGTTTTAAAATCATCAAAGCTGCAGCCAATCAGAACAGAGCTCATTTACATGCATCAGTCTCAGTAACCGATGCAGCCTGCTTTAAAATCATCAGAGCTGCAGCCAATCAAGGCAGAGCTCATTTACATATATCAGTCCTAGTAACAGAAGCAGCCTGTTTTAAAATCATCCGAGATGCAGCCAATCAAGACAGAGCTCATTTACATATATCAGTCTTAGTAACTGAAGCAGCTTGTTTTAAAATCATCAGAGATGCGCCCAATCAGAACAGAGCTCATTTAAATATATCAGTCTCAGTAACATATGCAGCCTGCTTTAAAATAATCAGAGCTGCAGCCAATCAGAACAGAGCTCATTTAAATATATCAGTCTCAGTAGCATATGCAGCCTGCTTTAAAATAATCAGAGCTGCAGCCAATCAGAACAGAGCTCATTTAAATATATCAGTCTTAGTAACAGAAGCAGCCTTTTTTGAAATCATTAGAACTGCAGCCAATCAGGACAGAGCTCATTTACATATATCAGTCTTAGTAACAGATGCAGCCTGCTTTAAAATTATCGGAGCTGCAGCCAATCAAAACAGAGCTCATTTACATACATCAGTCTTAGTCTCAGTAACAGAAGTAGCCCGTTGTAAAGTTATTGGTTTGTAAAAAGTGTTCATATTAAAAAGTGTTATTATTTTTATCATTATTACTATTAGTGGTGCACATGATGCATGTTCATTAGCGTCAGTGGTAAAGTGTGTGTCTCAGTGGAGCTCACCTTCAGTCAGAGTGAAGACGGCCAAAAGTAAACACACCCTAACAATACTGCTGCTCATCCTGATAGAAACTCTTCAGACACTGGAGATGATGAAGACAGTGAAGGTGGTGGAGTCAGAGTGAAGACTCTGCAGTGTCTGGAGTTTCAGCTGCTGTGAGCTCTCCTTAAGCTCTCCCTCTTTAATAGCTCCGACTCCTGGCTGTGTGTCAGATACTGTTTTGTAACACCCCTCTGAGAAACTGTGAGCTGAGCTCAGACCAGATTTGCAGTCATGATCAATCGGGACTTTTTAAAAGTGACTGAAATCAGCTGGAATTTCACCTACAGGCTTATTACACACCAAGGCTTACCATTCATTAACTACAGCTACGTCAGTGGAAACTGGCTGAGCTTTTCTTAGGTTACAGAAGCATGTAATAGAACACGCTCATTGTCCATTTTATCAGCTCCACTTACCCCACAGGTGCGCTTTGTAGTTCTACAGTTACAGACTGTAGTCCATCTGTTTCTCTGCATACTTTATTACCCCCCCTTTTACCACTGCACTGCTGTGTCTGATCCACTCAGACCAGCGTAACACACACTAACACACCACCACCACGTTAGTGTCACTGCAGTGCTGAGAATGACCCACCAACCAAATAGTACTTGCTCTGTGAGGGTCCATGGGGGTCCTGACCACTGAAGAACAGGGTAACAAAGTATCAGAGAAACAGATGGACTACAGTCTGTAACTGTAGAACTACAGAGTGAACCTATACAGTAAGTGGAGCTGATAAAATGGACAATGAGTGTAGAAACAAGGAGGTGGTCATAATGTCATGACTGATCAGTGTATACATTCACACACAATTCAGGTTCAGGTTGTGAGGAGGAGTTCAAAAGGCTGACCGTTACTAAACCAAGATGTTCTACATAAGATGCTTTTACCTCTTTAAAAAGGTCCCATGCCGTCCTCATGATAAACACGGAAGAACTACTCCTTAATAACTGCCTAATAAAGCTGCAGTTTTTATGGTTCCACACGAGTGGGTGGTTCTGAAATATGTGGAGGTTTTTTAAACATTACTCACGGCTCTGTCATTAACAGCGCTTGCATCATTTACTATACTAAGTACAGTCAAAACGGTCAATGTTTCACTAACTACAGTACAACTAAAGTAAAAGAAATGGAGCTGTTTCTTATGCAGGATGCAGGTCATGTGCCGCGAAAGAGCCAAACCATAAACAGGAAGAGAAAGTTCAACGGTCTTTACGGGGGTGTGTGTGGGTGTGCTGGGGGTGTGTGGGTGTGGTGGGGAGAGTACCTGCAGGTTAATGATTAATCATAATAAGGATGCAGAACTGATATGTTATCAGATCAAAGCTGAGAGCAGAAAAAAAACATTAAAAATCTAACTTTACATGCTATTATATTGATTAATTCTGAAAAAAAAAAGATCAGAAAATAATGACAGCAATTTGTTTTCGAGCTTATACTGTAGACATTGTGCTGAGGAGGAAGTGGACACTCAGGGCGGGGAGGTTTCTCAGTCTGCTGATGTGTGTGTAAAATGTTTCATTTTTCTTCTCACTTCTGTGTGTATCAGTAAAACAATTGCTTTGTCTTCCTCACACACTCTTCCTCGTTCCTCTTTTCAGGGTTCCACATCATTTTCAGACGTTACAATATCAGAGTTGTTCACTGTTGATCAGATGCCAATACCATTAACTATATTGACATTTCTGTAGATGCTACTTTGCACTGAGCAGCTGAGCTCAGTGAAGGAGTCTGGACGCTTTAACGCTTCAGCCGGTCAGTAAAATCTGCAGGAGCTCTAACAATATCAGCTTGTAATGTCATAAACAGGGTGTTAAAATGATAAATGATCATGTTGCATCCGGTGTTGCACAAAGATCTTTAACTGTCACGTTCACCTTAAAAGCTACAGTTTATACCTTAAAAAAAGATAAAAGATCATATTTACGATTTTATTTCGAGCAGACTTGGATCCCAACAGTAAAGAAGCAGGAAGAACTTCCTGATCGTCGAGAATTTTACGTCTACAAAAAGAAAAAAAAAAATCCTCTGGGTGGGTGTGTCCAGACCTTTAACCGGTCAGTGTGGAAATCAAAGCTCTTTATTGTCATGTACACAAAATAAAATTATATTTTAAATTGCATGTTCTTTTTCCTACAGACTTTAAACAACACAATACAATAAAAAACAACTACTGAACAGGACCACACACACGCACACAAAAGTTGGGATGCTGTGCAAAATGTAAATGAAAACAAAATGCAATGATGTGCAAATAATCTAATCCCTATATTTCATTGAAAATAGACAACATATCAAATGTTGAAACTAAGAAATTTTGTTGTTTTTTTTTAAATAAATGCCCATTTTGAATTTGATGCCAACAACACGTTCCAAAAAAGTTAGGATGGGGGCAACAAAAGGCTGGTAAAGTTGTGTAATGCTAAAAACCACCTTGTGGTTCATTGGCAACAGGTCAGTAGCATGATTGGGTGAAAAAAGCATCTCAGAGAGTCTTTCAATAGTAAAAATGGGGAGGGGCTCACCACTGTGAAAGACTGCACGATCAAATAATAATCAATAATCAGCAATAATTCAAGAATAACATTTCTCAATGTTTTTAATCATCTACGGTACATAATTTCATTAAAAGATTCAGAGATTTTAGACAAATCTCTGTATGAAAGGAACAAGGCCAAAAAACAGTAATTGCTGGTTGAGATCTTTGGGCCCTCAGGCGGCACTGCATTAAAAACAGACATGATTCTGTAGTGGAAATCACTGCATGGGCTCAGAAACACTTCTGAAAACACTGCCTGTGAAAACAGTTCATCACTGCATCCACAAATACAAGTTAAAACTCTAAAACACAAAGAAGAAACCAGATATATACAGGATCCAGAAACGCTGCCGCCTTCTCTGGGCCCGAGCTCATTTAAAATAGACTGAGGGGAGTGGAAAAGTGTCCTGTGGTCAGACGAAATGTAGTTATGTTATAACTGAAGTTTGAGGGGAGGAGCATGGCTGAAACCCCTCTTTCATTCAATCTAATGCCCTATAAATTCGCAATCCCCACCGCCACCCCATCTCCTCCCCATTCCTCAGTCCTGCATCAGGCCTACTACAGCTATGAGGGGGGATCTGGCCCTCTAGCTACAGGCAGAAGCTGCCCAGAACTCCAGCCCAAGTTCTCAAATTCTTTTTGGAAATCATGGACACTGTGTCCTCTGGGCTAAAGGCCACTCAGCTTGTTATCAGTGCACAGTTCAAAAGCCAGTATTTATGATGGTATAGGGGGCATTAGTGCACATGGCATGGGTGACGTGCTCATCTGTGAAGGCGCCATTAATGCTGAAAGACATATACATGTTTTGGCAACATATGCTGCCATCCAGACGACGTCTTTTTCAGGGAAGGCCTTAATTATTTCAGCAAGACGATGTCAAACCACATTCTGCATGTATTACAGCAGCATTGTAGTGTTTATTTTGTGTGTGTGTGTGTGTGTGTTTGTAGTCATCAGTTTTGTTTATTATTACTGTGTGTATGACTGTGTGAAGTTCCCAGCAGTGTTTATTAATTTGTGTGTGTGAAGTTCTCAGTAGTGTCTAATAGTCTGTGTGTGTGTGTTTGTGTATGTTTGTGTGTGTATGTGTGTGTGTGTGTTTGAGTGAGTATATCGTCATTAGTAGTGTTTATTAGTCTGTGTGTGTAGTCATCAGTAGTGTTTCTTTTGTGTGTGTGTGTGTGTGTGTGTGTGTTTGTAGTCATCAGTTTTGTTTATTATTACTGTGTGTATGACTGTGTGTGAAGTTCCCAGCAGTGTTTATTAATTTGTGTGTGTCTGTGTGTATAGTCGTCAGTGTTTCCGTGTCTGAATATGTGTATGTGTGTGTGCATTCATCAGTAGTGTTTATTAGTGTGTGTGTATCTGTATGGTGGCCAGTAGTGTGTATTAGTGAGAGTGTGAGGTCATCCAGCCATGCGGAGCTGCAGTTCAGTTCGTGATTTATCGCTCATGAGTTTACTGATAAGACTTCACCAGAAATTTGGACTGTTTTCTGACAGATTACTTCACCAACCAGAATCCAAAAGGCCCGTCGTACCTCCATGCTGTTGTTTTGTGATCTGGGCTCTCACGCTCAACTACTGTCCCTCACTACTACCCTCGACTCAGTGCTCCACGCGGTCTGTAGTCTTCAAGCACCACTTCCACCATCTGCTCCTGTTCCCTCACCTGCTCCTAGTTTCACCACAACCTCCAGTACAGCTATCCCCATCTGCCTCCCACACTTCCCTCTCCTCTATTAGGCTGGCCCTTCCTGACAAGTATGACCTGTCCCCTCTTCTGTGTACGGGATATTTAATGCAGTGCTTGAATTATTTTTCTCATGCCCCTGCCACTTTTCCCACAGATTCAACTAAGATAGCCTTTGTCATATCCCTGATCACGGGTAAAGCTCTCTCCTGGGCCACGGCTATGTGGCGAGCCAAAGTACCCAATTCCTCCACGTACTCAGACTTTAAACGTGTATTTAGGGAGGTTTTTGATCACCCAGTCAGTGGCAAAGATCATGGAGAGCTTCTGCTATCTTTCAAACAAGGTAACAAGACAGCAGCTGAGCATGCCTTGAACTTCTGTACATTCACTGCAGAGGCTGGATGGGGCGAGAAATCGTTAAAAACTGTCTACCACCAAAGCCTTAAAGAAGTTCCTCAGACAGATCTAGCATGCAGATCTAGCATACAATCGTTCTAATTTCATACAATTATCTATTTCTTTGGACAATCTTATTCATTCCAGACAACGCCCCGCCTCTAGCTCCTCTCCAAGCCTCTCACTTGGTCCGTCTACCGAAAAACGGCAACACATGCATGAAGGGCTTTGCTTCTACTGTGGCCATCAAGCACGCTTCAAAAGTTACTGCTCCATTCTCCCTAAAAGCCCCAAAAGGTGAGAGGCATGACACTTCATACTCTCCTATTAGATGCCACAAATTCACACTATGAATTATGAATAACACTAATTTGGGGTTCTTAATGTCTCTCGCAGCGCTAATCGACTCAGGAGCTTCTGGGAACTTTATTGACCAGGAACTAGCCACCAAACTTCATTCCCCTCCACAACATACAATCACCTCTGGCTATAAAAGGGCTGTATGGCAAACCCATAAGTTTGGGCCATTCCCTCCCCAGATAATCCCATTGTTCTTGGGTTAACCTGGCTATCCTTTCACAACCCCACACTATCTTGGTCTAGCAGAGAATTGGAAAAATGGAGTTTATTCTGCTTCACTCATTGTATGACTTTGACATGTTTAACCACTTCCATAGAAAGCCCTGACACTGAAATTTTAGAGATGATTCATGAAAGGCTTTGGCATGATTGCTGTTCCTCTCACCTCTCTACTGCGAGGTAATGCAAAGAAACTAAACTGGTCAGCTGAAGCCAAATCACCATTCGAATCACTTAAACGAAGCTTCACAACTGCTTTGATTCTTTGCCACCCTGGCCCCTTCCTTCCTTTCCTGGTAGAAGTAGACACTTCTGAAATGGCAACAGGCTCTGTTCACTTACAGAGACATGGTAATCCTGCCAAACTCCACCCCTGTGCATTCTATTCCAGAAAACGTAATCCTGCAAAATGCAACTATGATGTGGGCAATCGTGAATTACTAGCTGTTAAGGTGGCTTTGGAGGAATAGGGGCACTGGCTTGAGGGCGCGGCTCACCCTTTTACCATTTAAATGGATCATCGAAACCTGGAATATATGAAAACTGCCAAACGTTGGAATCCTTGCCAGGCCTGATGGGCATTATTTTTTGCACACTTTCTCTTTACAATGAGATCTGGTTCTAAGAATGGTAAGGTGGAAGCACTTTCCTGCCAACGTGATGTGCACTTCCCTGGCAGTAGGGAAATGATTAGTAGGGCACAAATTACTGACCCTGCACCCCAAACATGCCCCATGACAAAACTTGCATTCCCGCAGCCCTTCGAAATAACGTGATACATTAGGTACATTCATCCCTGAGCTCAGGTCATCCTGGCATTACTTGAACAATTTCCCTGGTTCAGAATACATTCTACTGATGTGACCAAATTGGCAAGTCATGTTCCATATGTGCTCAAGGTAAGACACAATGCCAATACCTCTCAGGATGGCATATGCCCCTACCTGTTCCACATTGTCCCTGGTCACACATAGCTGTGGATTTTCTGACAGATCCGCCCCCCCTCGATTAGACATCCACCAATGCTGGTGGTCATGTATGGATTTACCAAAGCCTGCAGGCTGATTCCTGTCAAGAAGCTTCCATCTGTCTTGGAAACGACTGAGAAGCTCTTTCATTTCTTTACGGGGTCCAATACACCTTTTCAATGTGTAGACATTTTTCGGATTGTCAGGTAAACTGTCCGAACTGCTGGCAGTGGATGATTAAATAAGGAGGAGTGAGGTGGTTTGGAACTTGTACGGCTCCAAAGGGTGGCCCACCAGCAAAGGATCCATGCAGATCGCAGATGTAGTGCCACACCCACTTACAGTCCAGGACAAAGGGTATGGCTCTCCACACGGAATTTTGAAGCTATGGTTACCCTATATTGATCTATTGATCCCTTTCACTGTTTTGCAAAGAATTAACCCTGTCACTTACCGTCTTCCAATGCCCTCACATTACCACATCTCACCCTCTTTCCATGTCTCTCTCCTGAACCCACTGCAGGTGATGTGCTGTCCTCTGACAATAAACCTCACCCCCTCTCTGGAAGTGGATGGGTTATGCCTATACTGTCCATACCCTGTTGATCTTCATCGCTGTGGGCACAAGCTTTGGTACCTGGTGGATTGGGAAGGCTGCCTGAGGAACATTGCTGAGTCCCTGTGGATGACATCCTTGATCCCTCACTCCACTACTAAATTCCACAGGTCCCATCCAGGTCACCCAGTTCCTGGCCCCACTGGGCATACTTGTCACAGATCTGATGCGTCTGCTGGTGCAGCCACCTTTGGTGGGGGGCAGGGGGAGCGGGGGGGTGGGGGGGCGGTCTTCTGTCAAGTGCGATATCTGCTCTCAACACCAGAGGTCAGCCTTACCTGAGTTTTGAACTGTTTCTAGTAATGTCTTGATTTCAATCACCTGCAGCTCATCTACCTCCATTTATTGCCCATGCATCTACATACTAGGCCTAGTATTTCTACGTTACTTTACGTTAGTGTTTCTATGTTACTCTATGTTACTTTGGTTTATTTGGACACTAATCTGTACGCTTGGACTTTGCTTTTTGGACTCTGGTAATTTGGCGGAGTTTTGTGAGCTATCTTGGTTTTTTTTTTTTTCTCTCAACTCTGCTTCTGTGTTTTTGAGTAAATGGGGAAAATGGTTTCAAACATACCTAGAGAGCCTTTATTACAGCAACAGAGCAAAATAATGTTAATCAGATTCATAGTAATAATAACCAAAACAACAATAATTAAACAATTACACAAGTTTGGAAAAATTTTGTAACTCATTTATTAAAGTGAAACGCGTCTTCTTAATGTTATGACTTTTTCTTGATAATATTGAATAGAACATTTAATGTTAAAGTTTATTCTAATATAAACCAGAGTGGAGATAATGATGGAAAAGACTGAATAAAACTTTGCTGACTAGAAAGATTGGAGCCCTCCTTAAAAAAGGTAATATAGGGCAGCAGACCGTGCATGCATTGGACTCCCTGACGGGAGTGAACTTCTGAACTCACAGAAGGGAGTTGTACCGGATGACAGTGCAAGTTATAGCTGAGGTTCAGTTTCGTACGTATGTAGAGGGTTGTGTAAGATGGCCCTTTGGAGAGCTGCGCAAGAGGGCCCTGTAAAGGGGGAACAGCCTTGGTTTTAAAGGTTCCCCAAAAAATGCTGTAAGGTTTGGACATGATGGGGACTAAAATGGTATGGAATTGTGTAACTGGGGAAGGGAGTTTACCTCATCACCCCAGAAGGGAATAAAAAAGGCATGTTTTGAGACGATATTCGCATTTTGGTTGACCGGAAACCATTTTGCCATTTGACGCTCAATAAAGCGAAGCCCTTTTCCTTCCTTCCACAAGAACTCAGTGGCTGAAATCTTTTTCATTCCTTTTTATCCTTTTTCATTTTTTGTTGATATTCTTTGATTCTTTTAATTCTTTTGAAGAATTTAGATTACAGACAGTTATTAGGGCAAATAATAAAGACAATATTAGCTACTTATAAATGTCCAGAACCTGGGCAAAAAGAGAGAGCTCTTGGCTGTGACAATAATCTGACATTTAAGCACTTTGAGCTGCCGCCGATTTGAAAGTAAAATTATCATTTATTATTGTTATTCTTCTTATTATTATCATTATTATTATAACCACAGCATCTCATCCACAAAGTGTCAGACCATGTCAAGTTACAGAGCGGGTCTCCAAGTTCTGAGGAGCATAGAGCATAAAAGTCTCCAACGCTGTGCTGATCAATAACGGTAGAGTTCAAACCTCCTCTGGCTTCAACATCAGCACAAAAACTGCACCAGGAGCTTCACTGCAGGGTTACCATGGCTGAGCAGCTGCATGCAAGCCTTACATCACCAAGCACAATGCCATACATTGGATGGAGTGGAGTAAAGCGCCGCCACTGGACTCTGGAGCAGTGAAAACATTCCGTAAAGTGAAGAATCATGCTTCACCCCTTAGTTCCAGTGAAGGGAAATCTTAATGCTTCAGCAGACCAAGGCATTTTGGACAAGCACCAGGCAAGGCCCATAAAGGCATGGCTGGGTGAGTCGGAGGAACTTGCCTGGCCCACACAGAGCCCTGACCTCAACCAGCGGTCACTCTGTTCTCCACAGTCTGACCAAACAAGCTGCAGCTCAGATGTTACCACTTAGAAGTTTCTAATGTGAACGCTTTCTGCTGCGTAAAGAGAGCTGTGACTTAGCATCTGGAGCGCAGACCATCCTGAACTGCATAACATCAGCTGAAGATCAAAACGTTCATGTTTTAGTCACATCTGCCTGTAGTTTTGATTCATTTTATTTAGTTTTCTATCTATTTTATTGTTGCTTTTACATTTATGTTTTGCGCTGATTTTTCTAAATTATTTTACTCGATCACAGAGTTTTGAGCCTCTTTTATTTTAGTTGATAAAATGTGTTTCCAGCGTCTGTTTCAGTCCATCCTTCTATGAGAATTATGATTTTATGACATCCCCACCGCACCACGCTACATTTTAACTTACACAACACCCAATAAAAGATGATTCATATGAACATAAATAAAAAAAAAAAAAACAAAACAAACAGGAACATTTTCATTTAAATACTTTTTTTATTGCTTTTTAAAAAAATAAAAACATTTGTGTGAATACTGAATCGTAACAGGCACTTCAGCTTGTTACATTATTAATATTCAGAACAATATGTACACAACATACTCTTCATATGCATAAATATTTTAATACTTATTTATTCTGGCTTTTCTGTACATTATAAATAACATACATACATAAATACTGATATAAATAATCCAGTTTACAAATGTTGGCCTTGTTTATTGGTCTTCAAGAGAGCAACAGGAGAAACGACCACCAGGTCAGAGACACTTTCCGGAAGAGCCTGAGAAAAACCTCAGGAAATGACATTGGACAAGAGAGCAGTGTCCGACTTCAGGGTGACCGGCTGCAGGACAAACAGAGTTCAGAACAAAATTAACAACCTCATATTAATACATGACAAAATAATAGATCCAATTATCTTTTAAAAAGTATGTAAGAAGAAACCACAAGAAATCTGATTCAACCTCTCAATATTGCATAATACTAATTATTCAGTGTCTATGAAAAATGATCCAGTGTCTAATATGAATTATCCTGTATCCAACAGGAGTTCTTTATTATCTACTATGAATTTCTATGAATCTATTATAAATTATTCAGTATCTATTAGGAATTATTCAGTATCTGCTATGATTATGATTATGATTATGCCATTATGTAGTATGAATTATTCATTATGCAGTTTGAAAGTGTAGGTTGTGCAGTAATGAGGTTAATTAGTCTATGAATGTAAATGATTAATCTAATGTAAATATTGCCAGTGAAGTCAGTATTTCTGAGTTTGACCAGCAGGAGTTTCTCCAGAGGGTCATACAGCAGATACAGGACAGGGTACATACTTGGCCATGATCTTCTCGATGACCTTCATGACCCATGGAGCTTTAGTGTCCAGACAGATCTCCTGACCGGTGTTCTTTAGCGTCGCTCTGAGGACCAAACAGGAGGGTAAACGTCACACAGAGTGAAACTTTATGCTCTGCAGCTTTATAATAATAATAATAATAATGATAATAATAATAATAATAATAAGAATAATAATGACGACGATAATAATAATAATAATAATAATAATAATAATAATAAAGCACTGTTTAATAGATCTGATAACTCACATGATCTCTGTCTCTTTGCAGTGGGGGTTCGGGGGAAAGAGCTCCACGCTCTCTATCAGTTTGCCGATCCGTCTGCTCTCGGTTCCACTGCAGCGGCACCGGGGTTCCACGCCCAGACCAGGTAGACTCATACCTGGAACACCAGCCAATCAGCTTCATCAATTTCAGGCCCGGTCATCATCATCATCATCATCATCACCATCATCAGTATCATAAACTGTCCATATACAGAAACTCAACTACACAAACAGCCTGTTTTAAAATCATCAGAGCTGCAGCCAATCAGAACAGAGCTCATTTACATGTCTCAGTCTCAGTAACGGTGTTGAAGTGTGAGATACTGTAAATTATTATGTAGAAATAAATTCTGACTGTTTTAGGTCTATTAAACTTCACAAACGTTACAATTAATCTTATGTTTAATGATTCTGACAGTGACCCTCATCTCACAGTAGCACTGTCTGTGTGAAAGGTCAGAAGTCACATCTACTAAATACACTAAACAAAATGCACACGCCTCCTCTAAAAATTCATCAGCAGTAACTCACTAGAAATTAGAAACGCATCATAAATCACACACTTGTTTGTTTAAAGTGACCTTCAGTCTGTAAAAAGTGTTCAATAATTAAAACATGATTATTATCACTAGTACTAGTAGTGATACTACATGCTGCATGTTCATTAGCGTCAGTGGTGAAGTGTGTGTCTCAGTGGAGCTCACCTTCGGTCAGAGTGAAGACGGCCAAAAGTAAACACACCCCCACGATTCTGCTGTTCATCCTGATGGAAACTCTGGAGACACTGGAGATGATGAAGATAGTAAAGCTGGTGGAGTCGGAGTGAGGACTCTGCAGTGTCTGGAGTTTCAGCTGCTGCTGTTAGCGCTGTGAGCTGCTGTGAGCTGCTGTGTCCCTATTTAAGTGCTCCAAGCTCTGGCTCTGAGTCAGAGGGAGTTTCGTAACACTGGGAAACTCTTAGCTGAACTCACAACAGATCTTCAGGATCAAACCTATAGAAAGTGACTTGAGCGCTGAGATCAGCTGGAATTTCACCTCCGGATTACAGAGAGATTACGGCACATTTCCTGCTTTTACTTCCTCTTCGCAAATATTCAGACTCATGTCCTGCCTCATCAAACATCTAATCAGGAATTTATTGCAGTAATAAACCCATTAAAATTCCATACACGAATTTATTTGAACGATCCTCACGGCTGTTGTTATCAGCACGTACATCATCAGTCATTCGAACGCAAACTACTGTCAAAACTGTCAACATAAAACAATAACTAAAGTATGATTAATCATAATTGGGACTGTTTATTGCGCAGAATCCAATCCAGAAGTCATGCGCCACTAGAGAGCCAAACCACAAGCAGGAAGAGAAAGCTTAACAGCTGCCACAGCATGCATAGAAAGCAGAGTGTGTGTTTGGACAAGTGTGTGCAGGTATGGGGTTGTGTGGGTGTGGTGGGGAGAGTCCCTCCAGGTTAATGTTCACAATAAGGAAGCAGAACTGATCCTTATCTGATCAGAAGTGAGAGCAGAGGAACATTCAGAAACAAATTGTAGGACCTGCTCGAAT